>NC_088712.1:40085823-40685823 GCF_963576615.1 Watersipora subatra
GTTGATCTGGTAAGTCTGCCCTAAAACTGTCAGTCCTTGTACATAATCATAAAGACTGGCTTGGAACTGCATTGAATCAAACTTAAAGGTTGACTTGCAACAAAACTCACATTACAGTTATTTGGTATGAAAATATTTGCCATGTCTTACTCTGTTGTGTTGTAAGTGTAAAATATGTGGAAATGTAATTACAAGCTTTTAAAAGCTCAAAAACAAACGGTTATAATCACAGCCACACGAGACCGCCATAGTTTGGATTCTCTTTCCACAACGGCTCAAATGTGACGTAGTTTTGGTAGATGGTTTCTGTTTACACTTTCATACAACCGTATCCGTCAAAATAATTTCACAAATATACTTCACGCATTCAATAAAACCATGTCTATTGCTCTTATGCGTCTGTTTTATCGTCATTGTAGTGCTGTCACTTTTAGCACTGATATCTTAGAACTTACCGTAAAAGTTTGTTTAATTTTTTAGCCTTAGCTTTAAGGAGTACATATCATTGTCTGAAAATCATGACAAGCCTGTTGGTCACTTGTGATAATCAAAAAGTGATGCAGAAATTATTTACGAAGTATTGGGCGACATGATCAGATTACGACTTGCCGATTAGACCAAACCGAAACAAAACTGTAAAGTAGCGAGCATGTATATTTGGTATGGGGTCTTCGGTAAAACCTGAAGTGTTTGTCATTAACTAGTGCTACAATAAGTTGAACTCTTTATTGGCCTTTCAATTAACGCTAGAACATCACGTGACAAGACAATAACCAAATTTCACGACAACGTCGGAGGAACAAAGAGATTCCAATCTACGGCGGCTTTTCATTTTTGAGCTTTTAGGAGCTTGTAATCACGTTTCCACATATTTGGCACCTACATGTACATCACAACAGAGTAAGACATAGTGAATCTTTTAATACCAAACTACTGTAATGTAAACTTTGTTGCAAGTCAACCTTTCAGGATTGAATGTCCACCGTTTTTGACTTGAATATTGTCTGGTGCTTTGAAAATAGTATTAACAACCTTCTCTTGGTCTGCCTAGTTAGTATATCTCTATGCATCAGTCTTCTAATGAGATTTTCTTTATTAGTAATAGCTATCAGCTGATTTGATGCTTCGGACAATGTATCAAAGCTTGTTGTGCTTGTACTGCATACACATGATGTGACGGTGGCCTTATTCACTGGTTTACTTGTCTATTGGTTTACTAGTTTAATGCGACTGGTTTACTGTTCTTAATGGCTAAGGGAATGGTTGGTATAATGAAAGAACTAGTGAACAAATTTTTATTGATGTAACTCCTTGTTGGCACTCCCTAAAGATGCTCACTGCACTCACCGCACTCACTGCAGAAAAACACCTCAGATCCTTACGAGCGGTAATTACAACATTGGGAAAAATAGACAATTCTGACCATTAAAGATGATCATGATGACAAAACAAAAAGGAGATGGCGTATGGTTAAAATGCATTTATTAAACTTCATAAGCTCAACAACTAGCGGACATCAACTAGCTCTAGGCTAAAACTAACGATAACGTTTTTACCGGTTTTTATCAAAAAAGTAATGCTAAATAAAAAGTTTCAAAACATGAAACGATCGGCGTGAGAAAAACAATGTCATCCCTATCAGCCATTTTTCATTGAAGATAAAGGTATGCATTCATGAACAAAGTTTTAAACAGGCACCCATATTATTTGAGGATTTGAAAACTTTTTAGAGCTAGATAATTAGCCAATTGGAAAATTATGTTTTAGTTTGAAAATTAGTTTGAGATATCGTGAAAGAAATTTTTAAGGAACTAAACTATTTAATGCAGCTTAATTAGTAATCTAAAAAACAAGATGAGTTTATATTTCAAGAAATAAACTAAATTTCTTTATTGATTTACCATCTGTATATTTTCTAAAATTCTGAGCAAGTACCATCAAACGCGAAGTTATCAGCTCATGAATGAGCTACCGCAACAGCAAATCAAGGAAAGCGAATTCACTTTCATAGTTGGTTTAAATAAAGAGACACATTGTTCTGGTTAACATGTTTAAAAATATGTGTGAGGTAATACAGATTTACTTGTGTAAGTAAACACAAGTAAATTGAGTTTGCTCAGGAAATTATTAATGAAAGATAAATAGCTGCCCAGGTTCGGAATGAGTCTTGATAGCAATGCCGTTACGTTTGTCTGGCTATTTATTGGTACTCTAAGCAAGGATAATCAATACAGATTCTAAAGAAGAAATTTAACTCAAAAACAATTTTGTATTAATTTTCTGTAGCCACTTTGGTCAGCAGCTTCAATTACTTTGGTCAGCAGCTTCCATTACTTTGCATGTATAAAGCAAATGCTGTCACAATGACAAGCTGTCTGAAGCTCTTCTTTTGCTTGTGGACTCTTGCTGCTGCTGTGACAGACAGTGTTCTAGGTTGGTATAAAATTTCTATGGTAATGCCTACAATTGTGTTTGAGAGTTTTTGTATTAGTTTTTTTCTCATATCACATTTATTAAAAGTGTGAACAACCTATGTATAGCTTGAGATCTTTTCATTAAAACTAGCTGTGAGCAACTAAATCACACGTATCTTTAGTTCAACTTGCAATATAGTATGGTGTAAATACTGAGTTGAAAATTTAAACGCTTTGAAATCATTGAAACGCTTGAAAATAAATGTTGCTAAGTTTTCGTCAACAGTTTGATATTAATTCAGGGTGATTTTGTTCTTGTGGACATTTAAGGTGCTATAAAATAAACTGTAAAGAGGTTCGATTAGGTGTTTGATTTGTTAAAAAATATTGGTTTGTAAAACTCTAGGCAAATAGACTTTGAAAGGCTATAACAAGTTTGTAAGGATGTGCTTGCACACTTGCTATAGCTCTTCCAAATATACATCATGCCATTATTATGTTCGTCATCAATAAAACTAGCCTTATTCCATAAAAAATGGCATCATTAAATATTTATATTAGCACAAAGAAATATTTTGATACGTTAAAGTGCCAATGCATAAATTGCTTGGGAAAGTGTTAGCCATTATCTCTGTCTTCGATCCGATAGTCAAAAAATTATTAACAATGCCAAACTTTAAACTAATGAGAAGGTCTTGCCAATAACATTCAGCTAAAACTATAGCATACCGGATGATGACCATTATATTGTTCATATAATATAAAACTTAGTTGATTATTACTTTTCTTCTTGTAAACTATGATTATTGGTATCGACCATTTTACTAAAATAGGTACTATTTTGGCCTTGCTGAAGCTGTCGTACAACCTTACCTATACTGACAAGTTTTTATTTGGGAGTGAGGCTCTTGCAGCTTACTGATTGACAGGTGGCAGAATTTTTAGAGAGAAATAATTTTTTTTATATTCAGAAGCAATTCTTCTTTACACATGTTAAAACTCTGCAAGCAGCTGATCGTGAAATATCAGTAATAATCAATAGTGCCACATGATGGTGTTATGATCTCAACAATATTGTTCGGTTTTCTCATCAACGAACTTTTATTAATGAAATTTCAATAAAGTTGGTTAATCCTTGTGGCTTTTTATTTATGCTACAGGCATTGTTAACTTTACAAATACATCTTTCTAAATAAATTAATTCAATATAGTTAACTATACCATACTGTTCAAAATAAATACTGCCAAGAAATGTGAATCAATACTTCATTTTATACTTTTGGCTTTGTTCAACATAATTTTCTTAGCAGTTCAATAAAAAGGTTTATCAAAGTCACTGGTTTTGCATGATAATGCTTGCCGCCTGGAGTGCAAGGCTGCAAGCATTATATTACTTGCAGCCTTGCACTCCAGACTGCAGGTATCCTGGCAGCTTTGAGAGTTTGGATAGAACTTCAGGTGTGCCGATTAAGCACAGAGTCTAAATTAATATATGTACTATAATTGTACAACACTAAATAGTAAATGATGGGCAAAGGGGGTAAGTGGGCCAAATAGCATAGCTGAATGTGGTTGATTTAATTCATATGCGGTGCAGGTTTTTTTCTTAGCATCCAACTATTCCTTTGGTTGCATAGACACCCGTGTTATTATGATGATGGTTGGTGTACTCAGACTAACATTAAATGCATGAAAAAAGTTTTACGTCACTCAATTCGCTGCACACTGCTAAAAGGAGAATTTTTTTAGTTGTTTTCAAAAGTATTAAATTAATTGTCAAAACTATAGTTTTATGAGCATGTTCTCACCTAGTAGACAAAAATGTTAAGATGAAAACCTTAATTTCAGTCTAGTCACTGATGTACTCAGAGTACTTATTCTATATAGTCTATGACATACTTAGCATGTCTTTTACTTAGGGTTAAATGGTTGTTATTAAAACTTTATGTTGGCAAGGAACATGATTTCCACAATTAAAAACATTAACAGTGATATAGCAACATATGAATTGAAACTGTAGCAATGGATAGCTTGATGAAATAATACAAAACAGTTGGTTTAAGTCTTTTATGACTATAATACCACCAAATAAGAATATATTATAAAAGAGCTACATCAAGCCGACTGTCAGAAGATATTCTTAGTTCCCTTTCCCTTGCTTACTGTTAATAATTTATTATTGCTGCTCATTTTGAATGGTCAGTCAAGCCTTTCTAACTTCTATTACTGTCTTTAGACAAAAAGGCACTCGGTTGAACAAACAAAAGATTAATAGTTAGCAATGGAATACATATTTCTGTGGCGCTGACCTCAAGGATGCGCTGATGTGTGTCACGTTTGAGCCCAAGAGGCAATTTATTGATGACTAGTGTGAGTGTCAAGCAGGTTTCAGCTAGTCCAGGAAACAATCCTATCGCTACACAAGAGTAGCGGTATAGAAAAAACTCATAGCTTTCATAGTTCACATAATTCAATCTAAGGAGCAGTTTCGAGCAGAGGAGGAAATTAAAGGTTTTTATCTATTTCCTGTGTAGTTATGACGCTATTCCTCTGGTCGTATGCTGATTAAACATTTTGTAACAAACAAAATCAATATTGAATCCTATAGCAATATTTTGCTTACTAGAACATATGCATAGGTTGTGTTTAAACAAACAAAACTAATTATGGCTGCTTCCTTCGACCAAAGCATCATATGCTGAAAGTTTATGGCTTGGTTATTAAGTTACCAGAGAAGACCTTAAAAGTTTTGTTATTTGCATTTGCTAATTATCAAGAGTTTAAAGCAAGACCTTTGATCCCTCCAATGCCTTTTAAATTTTCCGAACTCTTTTTAGATCTGTAAGGTAAAATAAACACTGCACTGAGTTCAAAATTCGCATTGTAAGCCAATTGCAAAGTGTCAAAAAATCTTGTTTTGAAATTTGTCTTTTTACTTTTCAAAACTTATTTTATCTTTTGTAAGTAGTACTGAGTCACATTATTTAGTCTTTGTTTAAATCACACCAGTTTGACATCAGAACTGACCAAAAACATTGTTTGGTACGCAGTTAATGCCCTCTACCAATGCATTAAACCTGCACATCTGATGATATTCATAAAAACTCACAGCTTTTTTACAAAAATTTTTTTTGTTCAAAAGGACATTCGATATAGTACTGACCAACATATTACTAAGCTATAAAACATCCTAAAAGACGTTGATCTAAGCGGCTTGCTCCAGGATTTGTTTAAGCATTGACATGATGCCTCATGTCAAACATAAGCGATTTAATAATTCTAAGCAAACAAATAACTTTCCATGAGAAAAATTTTATTTGCTTTAAAGATCTTGCTGAAGATTCTGGCAAAAGTCTAATTGAAGAAGACATACGCATCTCCTCAACAAATCCTTCAATAACTAAAACACGAAAAGCGAGATCAGACATAGAGTGTGTTCTGGGCTGCAAAGAGCTAAGCAGCTGTGCCTCTGTATTTAGAGATACTGAAGGTAGGTGGAATTTCTAGACTTACTCAGCAACATTTGATCAAGTACAGGCTCACTGGTAATTGCTAGCTCACCATAACTAAGAAGAAAAAACGAACTCATCTAAAACCTGTTTACGATTCTATGAGAACCAAAAAAAAATCAACTTTTGTTAATTAAACTTTGGAAGCAGCGAATTACTATTTGTCAAAAAGAATGAACATAACTAAAACAAACTTTGATTATATATTATATAATATTATGTATATAATTTATTATACAGTGGCTACAAGATAGAAAATGCTGCTTCGCTATCCATTTTACATTTGGAAACATAATATTGTTCCTTCATAGGTTAGCATTTAAACTGCCGATTTCATCTATTAATAAGTGATAAATAAGATTTTGCTTGATAAAAAATGTGTGAGCCAGTAATGTTACACTGACCATTTTTATCTACAATCTACAATTTTGTTTAAAACTGTTTTGCTACAAAGGTTTACTTGCAATATAATTCACATAACAGTTATTAGGTATCAAAAGATTCACTGTCTCACTCTGCTGCGTTGTAGGTGCAAAATATGTGGAAATGTGGTTACAAGCTCTTAAAAACCCAAAGACGAACAGTTATCCGCAGCCATCTCGAAAGCGCTATAGATTAAAATATCTTTTCAAAACGGCTCAAATTGGACGTAGCTGAACAAGATGGCTTCTGTTTGCACTTTAATGCAACCTCATTTGTCGAAATATTTTCACAAATATTCTTCTCGCATTCAATAAAACCATGTCTATTGTCCTCACGCTTGCTTCTATTTCATCATCATTGTAATGCTGCCATTTTGAGCCCTGCTATCTCAAAACCCACCATAAAAATTTGTTTAATGTTTTAACCTTAGCTCGAAGGAGTGCATATCATCTTTTGATAAACATGAGGAGCCGGTTGGTCACCTGGGACAGTCGAAAAATGCTGCATAAATTTTTCGCGCTGTTTGGCAGAAAGTATGGGTCAGATTATAACTAGACGATTAGACCAAGCCAATACAAAACTGTAAAGTAGTGAACATCTATACTTGATATCAGCTTTTTTGGTAAAACCCAAAGGTTTTTCATAAACTAGTAATACAACACGTTTTATTTTGAGCCTTTTATTGGCCTTTCAATTCACATTGGTTGAGTACGTCAGAGAAATAAACTGATTCCAAACTACAGCATTTTTGTGATGGCGATAATTAGATGTTCGTTTTGAGCTTTTAAGAGCTTGTAACTGCGTTTGCAAATATTTTGCACCTACAACACAGCAAAGTAAGACATGGTGAATGTTTTGATGCCAAATAACTGTAATGTGAAGTTTGTTGCAAGTCAACTTTTAAAGATTATTTCATATATTTGATCTCTGCTGTCAACTAGTTAAATTTAAAAAAGCTGGATATAGAGGAATTTTATAATGCTCAAACACATGTTTAAACATTAATATTTAATGCTGTTTAACTATTTAATAATATTTAACATCCTATTGTTAGTTAAAAACTGACACTCTTAGAATAGTCAAAATGAGTTGCTGCCATTTCACTTCTGCTCTATGAAATATGATTTCATTGTTTTTCTCTTGTGCTTTTAATGACGTGCAGGTATCCTATAACAGCCTAGCATATTATTTACTTTTACTGTGTGTTTAGGAAGGCAAAAATCAATAATAGCTTTAATATTCTATATGTACATGGAACTCTAGCTTTCCATTTCGATAAGTTTGAAAGTAATTTATCTTACTCAAGATACATAGTTTTTGTTTTTCCTTTTTAACATTTACATATTCATACATAAAACATGGCACTTCACATCAACATAACAGTAAAAAAAAAAGTTAATTAACCCAGACTAGTTTCAATGCAAAGTTAAAAATTATTTATATAGTTAGGTATTTTGTTTGTTTAAATTATAGAACAATGGAAGCCTTCTCCTTTGAACAATGAAAGCTTTCTCAAAACTTTTGAAACACAAAGTTTAAGCCATCTGAGGATTTTAACCGTAGGTGCAAATACTGCAACGGTTCAATTATGATAAAATTTATGATGTGCTCCAGTTGAATAATATTTTTAGATATATTATAATAATTATATCATTTATCATGATGATGATTTTTTACATGCCTAAAAGCTAAACAAACTGATTAAAAGTTTGACAAGCAAGAGTTTAGTGCTGGTAATTGAGCTAACTTCTTAGAGACAACTGAAAGCTCCATTAGCACTCATTTACAAGTGACGCATCTTTGACAGGTACCTGCTATGAGTTGTCAACACCAGATGTTGATCAGGTACAAAGGGATATTGGAATACCAAGTGGCAGCCAAATCAAGCTGATCCAAACAGAAGATGTGAGTATGCTAAAGTATAATAAGATCTACCCTTATCTAAAGTTGGCTATCAAGTGATGCCGTAAGCCTTGACTATCAAGTGAAGCAGCAAGCATTACTTTAATACATATTATTCTAAAGAAGAAAGTATAGAATTAGCTTAGACGTCATTTAGCATTATTCAATCCGTTTGTTTGGCACCACTCCGAATCATTGTATTTTTAAAAACTTTAATTTTCTGCAAAGCTGAATATTTTTATTTATTAGTTTTGGAGCCAAAGGTAGCTTTTTCTATACTTTTATAAGCACATAGTTGGATAGTTTCTTTTAACTAAGTTATTAACTCCTTCAGGCTGACAGCTGTGGTAGCTACATGTACAACTGCTCACAAAATGAAGTTTGCTTTCAAGGATGTGGAACTGCAGAGCTGAGTGACTCTCTCTGTGTTGGTAAGACTTACAAACAATAATTAAATAAAAACTTATCAGGGATTAATTTTTGGCAGTTTGGCTAAACTAGTCACATTCTAGTTTTAGTTTTTTGCAGGTTTATTACAATAGTAGTGTAATAATAACATAGTTTAATTTATATGTTTACAATATAATAATTTTACCAATATATTGTTATTGTTTTACTCAATTTACTATTCAATTTACTACTTCAATTTTACTCAACTTTACGTTTTTTTTATTGTTTTACTTTTATTTGTCACTCTTTTGCTTTTAAAAATATTATTAGAAAACAGTTTAATATTTTGGAGGCAATAACTTCTAAAACTTCGTAGAAGTTGGCACCACCAAGGAACTAGTAGTCTAATAGTATAACACTAGTACTAAATAGCAAGAGATATGAACTTTTTTTATAATTTTCCAAAGCTTTACGCAAGATTTTCTCTTCAACGGAAAAATCTTCTATTTTGTTTGACACCGATATATCACTTAGCCATAACTAACGGAGTTACACCCACATATGTGTTTGGCAATCATAACAAAACTCTAGGCTATTATGACAGACACAGAAGGCCGAATAGATAATAAGGGAATTGTAAAGAGATACATAGTAGTTTTTTTACTAAAGACAATAACACACTCGCTGCTTTACCCAAAGTACTGCGCTCCACAAAACATATTGAAATATCTTTCAGATAAAAAAAGCCTGATGGCTATTTGTTATCAGCATTCAAACAACAGCTGCTGCCAGACTGAAACATAAAGTTACAAGACTGATGATTGGGTAGTTAGGTGCTTATGCTGATAATTGGCAGTTGTTTTATAATAATGTGCATGCAACTGATCCACCAAAACCATAATAATAATAAAAAACATGTTTGATATTTTATATAAAACTGGCCTAAAACTAGTTTAGTCGGCTGAGCAGGCTTCTATTTCCAAAAATAGATACACATTAGTCAAAACTACTTTATATTTATTTCTAATGATTTTAAACTAAGTAATATTGTATGACACTGCAATCAACGTTTAACAATTTTACAGCTGATGCTAGAAAGAACTGTCAACTTAGCCAAGAGTATAACAATGCACGCTACTACTGGTCGCCTATAACTGGAAATGACCAAGACACTGGTACAGTGATGGTAATTTTTACGGAATGACAAAATATTGCATAAATCGGTGTGTCATAACTTAGCGTTGGTTAGAAACATTTTCTTTCTAACTCATCTGACCAAATTGTCATATAATTTAATGACACAATGAAAAATATGTTAGGCAAAAATTATTCTTTCAACCTTACTGTGCTTATTATACATGTAAATGCGTAATATTAAGGAGGAGATTTTATAGTTAGAAATACAAAAAATCAGCTTTTGGTCGTTGAGAAAAACATTGAAATTTTTTAAAAAATTTTCAAGGGCAAAAAGCTGAGATTATTTTTGCTGTATATTATGTAAATTTTAGGCAGATCAATTGAAATTAAGCCAGCTTAAGAACTATAAAAATTAGCAAAGATGACGACATATATATGCAAATGTAGAATGGCAATTGGTAGACACTGTCAATATACTCAATATAGGCTGTTGTTGGTCAAAGCGCAGCATTATTGACAAGCTCTGTAATTATATCCAGTCATGAAGCATTGAGTTGCAACTGCTAATTTTCAGTGCTTTTACCAACAACTCTAGACTGAAACATAGAAAACTACTTAAATGAATTAGACAAAGACTCATAGTAGGCTATAGAACAGTTGCCTTCGTGAATTAATGCTTTTTTGTGTCTGCACAAAGTGGACACATAACTTCAAATCCAGGAAAGAAGCCACTATGCTTCACTGCTTTTGCAGCAATGTAAATAATCTACATAGCACATTCAAATTTTTGACGCTAAGTTAATTAAGATTGTCTGCTAAACTATTTAAAATATCAAAAATATATAAATTGTTATTTTATTGTTTAAAAATTTCCTTGATTTAAATAAGATATCTGTTTAGATCCGGTACAATGAAGTCTGAAAAGTCTTAATTAACTTAAGTTTTAATACCTCACATCTATGAGCCACTGCAGAAGTTTCTGGCAAAAAAACTATTAAAATCTTTAAGAAAGTTAATTTCAATAGTGTAGTTTAGTATATCACATTAATGGTAGTGAAATACATGAGGTGGTGGACACCCCAATTAGTTGATTTCTATAGTTTGAATTCATTGTGAATATTAAAATCAATAAAGTTCACCGTATTTGTAGTCATTTAATTAATAAACTATCTAGTTTTATTTTGTTAGACAGTGACATACCCTAAACGGAGAGCTTCTAGTGGACTGAGAGTAATTATTCACATGAATGTTAGAGGTCATGCAAACGCTGCTGGCTACTGCCATCACTGGTACTTGACCTTTGATGATTTGAAGTGTACGAATCCTCACAACATTGAACAGCTGGATTACAGCGCCAGAACAGGAGATTACCACAGAGCTATGGATAGTAAGTCTGAGCCAATGAATTTTCTCAGGCGTCATACATAATATTTAAAAACCTTATCAAGTATTAATTATTAAATTAATATGACAAGTTGCTTACACATATGCCTGGCCAATGCCTCAGAGGCCTAAAGTGTCAGAATCATCCAGTTATTAGCTATATAGTTAGCATAGACACTGTTAGTAGAAGCAAAATTCATTTTAAAACTACCCTGGTGATCATGAGTGTAGAACTTTTGCAGTCGATGGAACTTGCTATGGATTAGAAGGGGGAAGCCGAGTGGTCAAGCTGGTTATTGGACCATGTGATGGATATGGTTCTTCAAATGGGTACGCTGGCTGGAATTCTCCCCGTAGTATGGTCATCATGGAAGTTGTACCCCAAACAATGGCTGGTATAAGTTACATTTCTTTGTTTTTGACTAGTAAGCTAGTTTCTCTAGAAGTAGCAACTACAAAGTCAAAAAGAAATTGCAGAACCTATAGGTTCTGCATTTTCGTGCATATAAACCTGCATGTAACCTACGCAACAACTTAATTGGAGTTTTTAAGCAATTTCAGGGTAAAGAAGGGCCTAAGGTTGATAAGTTGAAAAGTGTCTACCTGCACAAATGTTTTCATTATTCCTAATGGCTATTAACTGATTATTATTTGCTTTGACTGAGTGTGAGATTTTCAAATTCATTGCAACTAAAGTTTATTTGGACTTAGGCAAAAACTGGGCTAGTATCTTTTAGTGTACTCAGAGTTTTAGCAATGGAGTTTCCATGTATTCCATTGACAAACTTGTCTGTTTTGGTTCTAATTTTTTTAACATTTTATGCTTATTTAAAAATTGGCATAAATACTAACACCACCAAAATGATTAAAACAAGATAATTGTTGCAAAAGGTATATATTTAAAGATTTCAAAACCTGTATTAGATATTCAATTTATTGATACCATTTAATAACGTTTAAAGCCAATAACACAAAAAAATTAAAAAACTAAAAATAACCAATTAAAGTACAATAAGTGCATTAGCAAAAAAAGCTTTTTTGTATAACGCTGTTTAATAATGTAAATTGGTAAAGTGTTTGTGTTTGGTTTAAAGGGTTGTCGGTTTTGGAAAAAGCGGAAATATAATAGATGATCAGGCAAATTGGAAACAAGATTTGAGCCTCTTAAACAGCAATTGTCTAAAAAATTATTTGCTCCTCATTATTAATTATTAATAAAATGCTGGTCATAATTGTTCAAATCATCTGTAATAACCCTGAAGCACCGTTTTTTAAACGCGCTTTCGTTTTCCTTCATCAACTTTTGATACAAAAGAGTACTAGCTTGAATCGGCAAAACCAAAATGAACAATATACAGTTTCAGTCAAAGAGTGATAGGAATATTTATTTTACACTAAACTCTTGAATTGAATTAGAGCAAGAGTTGATAGCCTAGTTTTGAGATAATAAAGTCGAAATGGCTTGAGAACTGTAATTTTTTTTCTAAATGTTTGTATGCTCAGAAACTTGACACTGTCAATATTGTTTACTGAAATGGCAGGGTTTAGAGACACAGAGTTCAGTTTACCCCAAAGTGATGCATAGTCTGTCGCATGCTGTAGTGGGTTTTGAACATTAAACAGTATTGTTGATTTAGTCCTGGTTGATTCAAAGTACTTTAAACAGGGTAAAATCGCACAGTTATGCATTAAATTTAAAACTTTTCAGTCTTTTCAAAAGTATAAATTACTGAATGAATGATTCTTCACTAAATTTGTTTTCTAAAAATGTTGCAACAAAATTAAATAATGCAGTTTTGATGTTTAGTTTTATAAGTTTCAAACTTGAAATTGAGTCAACCTTTTAACTAAATTGTACATTCAAATACTTTTTACATAATAACATTGTTCTAATTATATATAGATTATTTTCCATTTTTAGCATTTGTACTGTCTTCTCTAAAAAGCTGCCCTCACTCTGCAGTTTTTCATTACCAATACCATTCTTGGAATGAGGCAATAGATACAACCTTTGACACCACCACAACCTCAGAACTAGTCAAAGTAAGCAATAAAATTGAGAAATCTCTTGATTCAACTGCTCTTTTTATTGAAACTTAATCACTTCATAGATAAATGGTGCTGCTATTAGAGCATGATAAACCAGTAGCATTAAAAGACAATTTTTTAAATTTAATTACCAATGTTAACAATTTTTAAACTTGTATGGACTATCGCTAATATTCTTTCTACCTACATGTATATAAAAAATTGTAGTTTTCCCAGCATTTAGACATTAAGTATATTTTATTATTTGCTACAAGTTTAATTAAAAAATGAAACATTGAAGTTTTTGATTGATTTGTAGGTATTAATCAAAGTTGATTTTACCAAAAATACTACATAGTCCCTGTTATCCTTTTCAATTGTGTATTGAATAAATGCTAATTAATAGCAGTTCCTAAATAAAGGTTGACTTGCAACAAAGTTCACATTACAGTTATTTAGTATCAATAGATTCACCATGGTTTACTCCGTTGCGTTGTAGGTGCAAAATATGTAGGAATGTGATTACAAGCTCCTAAAAGCTAAACACGAACAGTTAATTGCAGCCACACAAGACCGCTGTAGTTTGGATTCTCTTTTCAAAATGGCTCAAATGTGACGTAGTTGCGGGAGATGGTTTCTTTTTACACTTTCATGCAACCTTATTCGTCGAAATATTTTCACAAATATACTTCACGCATTCAATAAAACCATGTCTATTGTTCTAATGCGTCTGTTTTATCGTCATTGTAAATGCTGTCACTTTTAGCAGTGTTGTCTTATAAATTACCGTAAAAATTCATTTAATTGTTTAGCCTTACCTTGAATGAGTACATATCATTGTCTGATAATCATGATGAGTCTGTTGGTCACCTGTGATAATCGAAAGTTCTGCAAAAATTATTTGCAAAGTATCGGGTGACATGATCAGATTACGACTTGCAAATTAGACCAGGCCAAAACAAAACTGTAAAGTAGCGAGCATTTATATTTGATACGGGGTCTTTGGTAAAACCCGAAATGTTTGTCATAGAATAGTGCTACGATAAGTTTTATATTGAGCTTTTTATAGGCCTTTCAATTTGTGTGAGAACATCACGTGACAAGACAATAATCAAATTTCATGGCTACGTCACCGATATAAAGAGATTCCAATCTACGACAGCTTTTAATTTTTGAGCTTTTAAAGGCTTGTAATCGCTTTCCCACATATTTGCACCCGCAACACAGCAGAGTAAAACACGGTGAATCTTTTGATACCAAATAACTGTAATGTGAATTTTGTTGCAAGTCAACCTTTAAGCAACTTACTTAAAAGACCCATCTCTAAGAATATGCATAAAACTTTACCAATTTTACTTTTTATTTATTACCTTACTCTAATACATTTTGAACCATTGAATTAATGACTAATATAGCCTTTATTTTTAACAATGAAGTAATGAATTTGCTTCATTCTTTAGGCAGTTACTTACACCAAACTGTCTAGTGATACAAGCTTGAGGATAAAATACAACGCACCTCTTGGTGTAAAGGTTACAAACAGTGGAGAGAGATACTGTGGTCGGTGGTAAGTATATACATTTAGAAGTTAGTACAGTCAAACATGGATAACTAGAACTTCAAAAGCAAAAGTGTTTGAATTATCAGAGCATTCAAGTTATCAGAGCATTGTCACAAGTCCATGTATTTACTTATTTATTAGTAGATACATGTACATATACAAACTATAACATAAATCAAAAGCACAACTGGCTTGTTCCAAATTAAATGCTTCTAATGTAAAGTTTAAAACTTTTTAATCAAAAATTATAAATTTTTTTACCACTTGAGATTGGTTGGTTGTTTGAGGTGATTTTATTGCCAGGACGTTTTTTAGATTGACATTGGCAAAACTTAATCATTGTTGAAATGCTCAAAAGAAAAGACATCTTTTTCTTTTGAGTGTTTTACCCACGATCAATATGGCCGATTTCTCTTGAAGTTTATGCAAAGATTACCTCACTTTACCTCACTTCGGAAGGGTGAGCGTTAAGCGGATGTTTGGTATAAATCAAATTTCACCAAACCTTTAGAAAATTTGTTGACAAAAATATTTTGCAGATGGTGGTAATAACGACGCTTATGAATTACGAAAATATGAGGTTTACCTATATGGCTTGGAATAAAATGATTTTCTAAAGCGGTAACAACCGTTTCTGTAACCGTTGAGAAAAAAACAGTTTGAATTAACAGTGTTGAGTTTAAGTTATCTATAGCAATTTATCATTACGTGGGAACGGACCAAAGAAACCGTTAGAATTAACTATGTGTTCGAGCTATCCGTGGGCAAGTTATCCATGTTTGACTGTATATACAAACAGTTACAGAGGTCTGGTCACTATTAAACTGTGACATGAAGCAAATTATCACTTTATGATGCCATGTTTGTTGTAGATTTATTTCACACAAAAAACTAATGTAGAAATCATTTTAAGAAAGGCAGGAACAAAATAAATTGCTCTTTGCAATACTGCTTTTTCTACTGTTTTATGGAATGCCAAAAAAACATTATAGAGCCAAATTGTTTTTGTGAAATTTTACATGCTAAAATGAAGTGATACAAAAGGATAATACACACCAGCTTCTCAGTCATTGTTTTACATTTCAAAAGTTATAGTATTGTAAGTCTTTGTGATTATTACTATACCAACAGTTTTTACAAATATACATTTTAAATGTGAAACAAGCTATAAACTGTTAAAACTATACAAACCCATCAAAACAAGCTATATATAAACAAGCTATATATATAACAAGCCCTTTCTAGCATGAATTACTTTTTAGTTAGCCAAATTGCTCCAAAATTTGATTTTACTATCAGCTTTAAGGCTTGTTTGTCCTGATATTAGCAAATTTTAAATTGCTCAATGACATCAAAGATTTTTTACCATGTCCACATATGTGTACACCATGCATCCGTTCACCAATTCGCATTGTCCACGTATGTGGATGTAGAGCTAATTACAGGAACAATATGTGGTTTAGGCTGCTATATTATGAACATTTTGCAAGATCTATCACACATACATATAAGACATATATATATTATGACATATATTTGTATCACTCAGTCGACATATCTTTCGAAGACTTCACGAAATTAAAAATGCACTGTGACAACCTCAAATCATGAGGGGATACAGCAATAGTTTTTGTACACAGACGAGTGTCTGCTCGACGAGTTACTGGTGATAGTCAGCAAAGCACTCCGGACAGAGGTAGACTTGGCAGACACCACACATATACCTGCACCGCTTTGTGCAAGCCATGCTTCTGCATCGCGAAGCATTTTTTTGCTCTTTCTTTTCTGGAAAATGGCCAAGCAACAGATTCTTTCGGAGAGTAGCTGGAGGTTGTACCGAGACAATTTAGCCGGAGGTACTGCTTGAGAAGATGATGGACGACCTCTGCCTTTCTTGCTTCCCAATGATAAACCCTTACCAATTAGGGCTGTTGCGACACTGCTTCGAAAAGCCAGCAGATCAAGGGGAGAGCCTTCTTCAAGCCATCTGTAAATGACCCAGCTGTTTGAAATGGCCAGATTCAAGAAATGAAAAAATATTCGAAGGTACTATTTCTTCTGCTTCAGGTTGTGGCGATAGCAAGACACAAGGAAATCTGTCAAGTCCACTCCCCCATGTGCTGATTATAAATTTTTATAGCAAATGGCCTTGTGACATTCACTTTTGCCTTCTCTTTTTTGTCCCATCTCTCCACATAGCTTAGAGGCTCGACTCCAGCAAATGTGCTCGCTGTATGGACAAAGCTGTTGTCATTCCACTTGACAACAGTAACATCACACTGGCTTGTTGTGTACGAGAATTCTCCTCGTCTTTTCATGCTTTTATCCTCTGCCAATATGTTCTCAGCACCCAACAGCCTGTTTTTCCTCAAGGTACCAGTGCTCAGAATTTTCTTCTCACGAAGTGTTTTTAACAGCTCCATGGTGGTGAAGAGATTGTCAAAAAAGACTTTGTGGTACTTTCCTTCTAACCCTAAACACAGGCGCATCACTACATCTGCACATAAACCCAACTCTTTTTCAGGCCGATTTCCATTAGCTCCTTGATAGATTTCAAAATCGTAAACATACCCAGACACACCTGACCATACCCAGACCTTGTATCCCCACTTTTTAGGTTTGCTGCGTATGTACTGCTTTAGTGAACTTCGTCCAGTAAATGGTATCATCATCTCATCTATGCTATGGAACTCCTCAGGTGTGACGGCAGACTTGAATGTAGAATTCATTGAGTCAAGAAATGGTCGTATCTTTTTCAAGCGATCGGTCGATTCTGTGTTTTCTGTGTTATCAGCAAAGTGTAGAAATCGCCGTATTCTCTCAAATCTATTCACTGACATGGCGTTGGCAATCAAGTTGCATCTCAAGCCTGTGTTAGACGACCAGTACATTCGTAGTCTGGAGTAGCGGATGTAAGTCATGACAATGTTGATCCCAAGAAATATAAAGAGCTCACCTTTTGTCAAGCCTAAAGGAGTATCTATGCTTTGTTGAATTGCATACAAGTTCGATTGGTAAACAATGTCATCAAGAAGCTGATCGGTAAAGTAATGACTGAATATGTCTATTGGCTCAATATTTCCACCTAGATGAATAGTGGCTTCACGCTGTCCAGAAAAAGCAGGAATGTTGTTTACGTGGCTATTATCACAATTTGCATTCCATGTGAGACTTGAAGGCTTACACTGCTTCTTTGGTAATGCAGTCTTTTTTTCTCTGGTAGTTGGTGCTTGCGCTTTTGATAACTTTTCTTTTGTGATCGACTTTGGAGTAGACGTGACTTTCGATGTAGATGGTTGATCAATGCTGTTAGCTAAACTTTCAGAGAGAGCTGAGGATGTATTGCAGCTATACTCTTCATCGCTGCTACTTTCAGTTTCCACATACTCTTTCAACTGATTTTGTGGGCTCCAATCCTCATCTAGGTCACTGTCATCACTTATCAAGTTATCCTCACTATCGCTGCCAAGTGCAGCTGCAAGCACATCATCAGAAAAAATCCTTGGATTGGTACGCTTCCTTCTATCCATCTAGAAACATAAGAGCTATAGTTGTGTAACACTGCCTTAGTCTCTCCAATATCATACTGTGAATATATTTTATGCTCATAAAGCAACTCATGTTTTGAAATCTGCATTCCAGCAACAATGGATGCCATGCATAATGTAGTTGTTGGTGAAATGCAAGTTCAATTGTTGCATAGTGTACACATGTGTGGACATCCACTGAAGCGGCCTAACTGCTTTAGCCACATAATTTACTTCAATTTCTGCTTTTCCATTGCATGCTTGTCACTTTTATACACAAGAAAACAAAATTCAGAAGGCTTTACAGATGCACAGCAACCCAATAGCACAACAAAACATGTCAGTATATTTCAGTACTAACCTTTGATGAGCAATCCAAACTAAGTTTCCCTCCAAAACATTGACCTTGACCTTATGACAAAATTCCACTCACATGGTGAGAAGCCAACTCCAGAGTCTAACTAATGCTTCAATTGAAGTTGCTGTATATGCTCAAAACAACATTTTGTAGCTGCTATAACATGGTGTACACATGTGTGGACGTTGCGCATGAAAGGGTTATTACTACACCAACAGTTTTTACAAATATACATTTTAAATGTGAAACAAGCTATAAACTGTTAAAACTATACAAACCCATCAAAACGTCTTGTTTAATAAAATAATTTTGTATTAGCAAATGCAAGTTCTTGTTTATTTCTTCGAAAATCAGGTAATTTTTTAAGCAAGATACAATTGAGAACCTTGCTTTTTGAGATGGAAAAAGTTCTTACTCGTCTGACTTTATAATTTATAATTATTAAATTCATATTTTAATAATTGTTTAGCAATGCTTTGTAGTTTCCACTTACACAACTTTTTATTAACAAATCGAGTGAATTTGGTAGAATCAAGTAGACTTCTTGAATCCAGTTCAAATGTAAGAATTTGTCAAAGCTGATAGTTTGCCTGCGACGTTAGAATTTGCGCCGACTCTAGCAAGATCAGGCGCCGTCCCTTATATACATATATTTCAGGGAAGTTTAAACATCTTAAGTCTTCAGTGTTATTGTCCTTTTGCAATTCGTGACATTACCTTACGTTGTTATATGCTCAATTAGGAAAATATCTCTTTTGTCATTGAATCACAAAAAAAAATGAGCATTACTGTCACATTGTCTTACAAAGATAATAAAGCATGTCATGCTACTCTATTTTTACTTTATTGTAGCTCAGATCCATGTCATCAGTTCCAAAGTATAACAATATATCAATCATTATTCATCAACACAATTTTGACACTTTAATTTTATTTAATATACGTATGCTGGTAATATAATAATTACCGTTCATGCATTTTATAGCCCGATAAGATATTAGCCCAAAATGTCTCACATTTGTAAAATCTTCAGATTTCTGTTATTTCAAGTGTTAAAGTTATAAAAATGTCAAAAACTGTTTTTGAACAAAAACTTTTGGCTTTAATTTCTATAAATTGAAGGAAAAATTGAAATGTATATCTACCTTTAGTTGTTAGTCGAGTAAACCGTGAATGCTTTATTCTTGCAATCACTTTTAATTATTACAATATTTTTAATTGTGGAAAAAAAAAACTTTTCAAGTTATGAGACCGATGAGCTTTTATTATGAATCTTTTAAAATATTTTAAGTTTACCTTATGAAACGAGTTAGTTCTGTAGTTTTTAATAATGAATATAGCTATTTTGCTCATTTGTTAGCTCAGTTGTACTTTGTATTCCATTAAGGTATATAGCCATAAACGGGACTGAGTGTACACCCAAAGCTGATGTTATAATCAGCCATGATGATTCCAATGCGTACGACTACTGGTCACACCATGTTAGAGTTTACACCCGTGAGTATACTAAATCAGCCAACTGATCAAAATATTAGGCATTGGTCGACTAAAGCATATTATGTGTGGCTGTAAGCTTGCTAATCAAAGTTTTCAATTGAAACTTATTTGCTTAGTAACTTTGTAACTCTGTAACTATTGAGCGATGGTAACTACAAGGCATTTGCTGAATTTGTCTTTTTCTTTAATACCTTTAAACAAATGGTTCGTTTGAAAATTCCTGTTAGATCCGCTAAATTTAGTGTACCAGTGTCGTGTAGCCTACCTTACAACTATGCATTAGTGACTAGAGAAGTTGATTGTGCATTTTGATATTAAATTCAGGTTGTCTCACGCATACCACTTGTGGGTATTCTTTAATAAATCTGCAAAACATTATCTCAATTAAAGCAAAATGCTCAATCAAAATAAAACCATATTAAATATTTCCAACCAGCTCTTCCAATACTAGCAACTGACTGACACATAAATGAACATCATCAACTTTTATAGCCCCCTATATCTTTGAAACAGATTTTGTGATACTACAAGGTAATAATTTATCATAGTAAAGTGCTAAGTTAGTGCCCAAAGATAAATGTTTAGCCAATGTATGATTTTACTGTAAGCTTTTTTCCATTATAAAACGCTAACAATGAATTGATTGAACAGCTAGCAAAAAGTGATACAACTAAACTAAAAAAAGATAGTACTGTGTATACATAGCCAAAGTGGCTGATGTAAATTAAATGTTTAAAGTTTATCTAAAATAAAGCATGGATTTTGGCTTAAACAACAAAATATTCAAACATGTAGTTGGTATGTATATTAGTTTATATTTTGTTACAAGTTTGAATAATGAAAATTTGACTACCACAATTATCGGTTTGAATCAATAATACAGAATTAGGTTCTAACGTTGAAGTACTCAATGATATATTAAGGCATATTAAATGAAAGCTCTTGTTCATTTTTGAAAATATATAAAAATTCAATGCAGATCTAGCATTGATTGTCCTACACCAATGTTGTTGATATAACGTATAAGCCTGATGTATGACAGGATCAGTCTTTTGAGTTGAGAGAATTTTTTTTACAATGCAAATCTATGAGAAGGTCTGTTAACTAGCAACAGGTTCGAGGAAGTAATCTGCTATATGGTATGCTTAACAGTATGTGTCTATAAACCTTATTTTCAGTTGAGGGGATTTGTGACAATGAGTTGGAGGCAGGTGTACACAGTATTGAGATATACATGGGAAAGTGCTACTGGAACCAAACTGAACCAACTAACTTCATAGTCAACTCTCATAATTCTCCTTCAAGACTTCACATTGAGGAAGTGAGAAAGGAGAAGAGAGTAGATGGAGGTAAACAGTCTGAATCTGCTGGAACACTTTAATAGTTTGCTTTTTAGTGTAGAAGCTATTTTTTATAATTATAACATAAAAATTAGTTCTTTTATCAGATTAAAATGCAAAACAAGCTCCTTTATTGGCAATAATTTAAGCAATTTTAACAGCCTTTTTTTATAAATATGGATGATAAATGATGACTAGCAGTTTGTGCTGATAGTTTGAGCCATTGAGAAAAAAAGACTCAAACCATCGTAACTTTTTGATCACTTTACTTTGCAACTTGTTGTATTTTTTTTTGCTTTTCACCTTAGTGTAAGTCAATAACACCGTGTTTAAACTCTCGTGTTGTCTCACTGGCTATCTTGCCAGATATAACTATTATGATTTGAATGATGACACAAATTATGAAATCCTACTCACCGTATCCTACAATAAACAGTTTGATGAGACAGCTCTAAGGCTAACAGCTAGTGGGACTCACTCTTCAGACATGAATGGTTTATATGGCCGATGTTCCAGATGGTATGATTACAAAAAAATACTTTACTTATCTACATCAGCATGGCTCATCGTCGCTTGTTATTTGTTACTACATTAAGTTTATCTATCCCTCTGCTTGAAGCCAAGATTCGCATATGACCCAAGCTAGACTGCCAGAAAACTGGTTAGTATAAAAGTAATGTGAGAAGGTTTGTCAACTTTTTAACATGCATCGTTAAGCGATTATAACTTTGAGTACTGTGGAACATTTTAATTACTTTGATGATAATTTGTTATGTGTGTTTGTTTTACTACATATTGGTATTCCACCATTTACACATGTCTTACTTTTTTATCAAATGCCTCATGCTGAATCTATTCACACCATTGGTTTTGCCCTTTGCACGATCTTCCTGCTGAATTGTTTAAAATTTCTAACTTTGTATTAGATTCAAAAGACACTTTTCTTAAAAACAGATCAGTTAAATGAATTTATTTTTAAATTTCATAGTTTGAAGAAACGAGATATGTTACATAATCATATTGATTGGTATTAGCTTTAAAACCTGTGTAAAAGTGTTTTGCTACTATGATGGTTGGGAGTTTATGAATAACAGTCTAAAAAAGATTTGGTATGGAGCAAAGTGTTTTGGTTCAACATAGCTAGCAAAACTTTAGAGCAAAAATACAAAGTTCAGTACAAATTTCAATAAGCTGGCCAACAATAACAACATTAACAATCATAATAAGCTTACTGTAAGCTTTATATAGAGTAAAGAGTTTGAGCAAAATAATTCTTATGGCTGCGAGCTGACTACTTATACGTACATGCAGCATTATAGATAACATTTAAATTGATCCGTTGGGTGCTAGTGCTACTCAAATATAATTCACAAGATGTTGATATGCAATAATTTAACATTTACCAAATGTTATCAACAATGTAATTGGTGCAGAAACAAAGTGCTGATTTTAGCATTTCTATTGTTTGAGGAGACGTAACCAGCTCGTATGCCTAATACTTTTATTGCGGCTAGGAATGAAAACTCGTAACGAAAAGTTGTAATTTGAAAATTCTATGCAGGTACTTCATGATTGACAACTCTGCCTGCGCCAATCCTGGTGCTATAGAAGGTGTCAGTTATTGGTCCCATGCATCTCGCTCCTATCAACCAATGCAGAGTAAGCTGTTTCCAGCATTTACCCACATGTGTGGACGCTTTTAAATTAAACAGTAAAACCAATCACAAAACTCATAGGTAATGATTTCATGAAACTTCGAAAACACCTTTCAGGTAAAAAGTAGGTTGATCAATAAAATTCAGTCATTTTGGAGCAGCCGTGTTGGCTTTTAGATACTCAATTTCTGGTATAAAAGCCTTGTGTTAAGTTATGAGGAGTTAGTAGTAAGGGTAGTAAATTAGTGTTTACTGTATAGAATTCTTACTAAACTAAGATAAGCTTTGCTTTTTTGTTTCTTGTAAAACTCAATATTGTCTGAGCTATGGTGTTAGAAAGTGATGCTTTAAAATTAATCATAGACTATAGCCCTTTTATTAAAAGGCAGCCTGCATTATTATGATGATACTTATTGTAAGTCAAATACACAGCTTTTGTGTTATCTGAACCATTATTCTAGTTACTTGATATCCTTTCTAATGATGAAATAATTCAATGGAATTGACTTCAATATACTAGTCATTTACAGGCATACAAATTACTTTAATTAATATATAGGTCTATATTTAATTGTAGTCAGTGGAATCTGTAATGGAATAGATTCTGGAACTCGTACTGTAACTTATGATGTTGGACTTTGTCACAGTTACTCACAGTCAGATGCTAAGACTGGATCTGGCACCTCATTTCACGTATTTGTCGAAGAGCTAAGAGTAGATTTGGTGAAAACATGTGATTCTAATCCTGTTCAGTGTTATGGCCCTTAGATACTTTGTGACGAGCTATATCTCAGTCAATGTCCAATTAGAAAATTATTACTTTTTGTTTTTCAGACTTTGAAGCGACTAAGTGTGTTTGTCACATTGTTTTTCACATTGTGTTTGTCCTTTCTAACAATAATAAACGTAGTTTCACAACTCCATTTTAATTTTATCTCAGCTCAAATCTCTTTTTGTACAGATTATTTTAATGTGCTTTTTATATTTCATAAACTTTGTTGTGGTACTTTCTAAACATAATCATGAAAGGCTAACGACTATACATACATCTCAATATGATGCTATGCTATGATACACATATTGCTTGTCATTCATTAACTCTCCATAGTTCTATTGTTTGTCAAACAGTTAGTTTTAAAACTGGTGACTTCTATCATACGTCAAAATGTTATCAAAAGTCCTAAAAAGGTGCAAATAGTTAGATATGGTAGGAAGGTAGATATGCCAAAAAATCCTTTGAGATTGCTCGTAAGACCATCAGCTTTTCTATCCGCAGCAGAAATAATATGCATATTCAAGACATAGACACCATCATTGGTAAACAGGGCACTTTTTCCAAAAAATTAAACACATCATTATATTTTTGATACTTAATAATCATATTCGTCATTTGTGTACCGTTTTCCCTTCTCTAATAGTAGTTTTTGCAATCCTAATGTAACTTACCAAAGCAGCTTTGTTATAAACTAATGAATCAAGTAGTGATTTAAACTTGTTAGTTGCCATCTCACTGCCAGAACTATTTATTGTTCTAGTTTAAGATGAAGTGATATCTTTGATTCTTTTGTGTTCCGGTGAAGCCAAGTATTAGCAAATTCTCTATAGTTTTAGACAGAAAGTGTACTTCACTCTGGCTAGGAAATTGTTCATTCAAATCTGCCATGAATCATGCAGCTTTTAAACAGACTGCAACATTTTAATTAGCATTTTAGCATTAATATGTTGACAATTACTATTAACCGTCATTAGTCTGCTGTTTCCGTGTATCAAAACTGCATATTTCTCAATTAGGGTAATTCTAATACAGTTTTCCTGATGACTAATCCTTCTACCATACACCTTTGAATGTAGAACTTTTCTTGCGTTAATCAGTGTACCTATCAGACTACCTGATACTATTGAAAACGATGCATGACCAGTAAAATCAGCCATCATAGTAGTAGCCCAATTTATTTGTTCATTGATGATTAATGTAAAAAATTCATTTTGAGTTTATGCGTGCTTGTCGGTGAGTGTGCGTCAATGTGTAAAAACACAGCAGCTAAAGTTCAGTGATGCCACTAGTAATGTTATATGTTCAGATAACACTCTCACACCATCGTTAAAAATTACTTCCATTTTAAGAAAAGTGACTGAAAAAAACTGTAACAGAAAACAATACAACATGGCAACTGGTGCTGGAAGTCTAAACTAGGAAATTATTTTCCCGGTTCTCGCTCACTATAACTCTTATGATAGTTAGCAGTTGTAGATGATTTATGAATCCCTTTTAATTATATTTCCTACTAGATTTGACGTTCAAAGTAATTACATAATTACATTATATGTTCTTATGTTTTTTTTCAGGTACTCCTCAAATATCTCCTATTTTAAAGAGTGAGAAACAAAAAAGCCTATTTGCTTTATTCAATTTTTATTTATCTTGTTTTATTTGCAAAGCCTAAATATTTACAAAGGAATTGCGCTATTCAAAACATTTCAATATAAAAAAAAAGTTACTAATTTGGTTTAAGATAAGAGTAAGTGATTTTTTTTATACAGAACTACTTTGAAAGTATAAAATACTGCAAGAATAATTTGCAAAGAAAGTACATGAAATCCTATTGATATCTAACATAAAAGATGTATATCTTTGCATTGGTAGATATGAGAGGAAGAAAAGGAGGAAGAAAAGGAGGAAGAAAGAGAAAAGAGAGGAATAGAGGGGAAGAGAAGGAGAGGGAGGTAGAGAGAGAGAAAAAGAAGGGGAGAAAGAGGGAGGGGGAAGAGAGAGCGAGAGAAAGAGGGAGAGAGAGAGGGAGAGAGAGAAAGAGAAAGGAAGGAAAGAAGAGAGAGAGGGAGAGAGAGGGAGAGAGAAGAAGAAAGGGAGAGAGAGAGAGAAGAAGAGAGAGAGAGAGAGAGAGAGAGAGAGAGAGAGAGAGAGAGGGAGAGAGGGAGTGAGTGAGGTGACTGAAAAAGTCTCTGGGACAGATATCTTTTATATCACCGGTATACTAAGAGTTACCTGTAATTATTTACCATTCATCCACCAGTCTAAGCAAGTTTTTGTACATCAACAGGGAAGAAATATTGGTTCATCAAATTCACTGAATTTCTGAATAACTTCAAGTGCCAAACTTTTTATTTAAATTCACTAGCTTTTAAAAACCTAGTATAAACAAAAAATATATCGTTTAATTTCCAGTAGTTAATTCTAAGGTATTTATTGAACTAAACTGACATTCTCTCATGTGACTATGGTTATAAAAATTAGCAAAACCGTATTTTTCATAGGTGGGCTCAGGCAAAATAGTGACTAAATTAAAATTAAATGCACAAAGAACCAGTTTAATATATCATTTACTTTTTCTTCTGTTAACTTGGAAATATTATTTTGCAAACTTTCCAAAATACAATATCTTTTCAACTCGCTGCCTTATAAGTAATAGACCAATCTAAAAGACCAGCGTTAAAATGCTTGGTTGCTTCCATTTAACATCAACAACAAAATTAGTAGTTAGCCTAAGCGAATAGCCAAAAGCATTGCGGTCCCAGCTGATAAACCAAATTCTTTTTTAGAAAACCCTAGCAAATTTTGAATGATTGCATTAATTTTTTGAAGCATCATTGGTGGACAAACATACACGTACTAAAAGTAACCTTATGATATTTCAAATTATCTCTTTATACAAAGATCCAACTTCAAAAGTACTTTCTGTTTTTATGGAATTAATTGTAGTCTGAACCAATTACTATGACAATTAAAATGTTTTTTTTTGTTTAATTGAAATGACTAATAAAATATTTAATTCTAAAATCTTACTTGATTAGGTAGAAATGAAATTATGAATGTTATGAGTTTTACTGAAAAAGTTGAAATAGTAAAACTACTTCCGCTCTTGTTGAAGAAGCTTTACCAGTACCAGCAAGGTAAGTGAAGCATCAACTGTGTGCAGCAAAATCTTCATGAAAAAAAAATTTGTTTCTATTTACCCAAATATTTTTAAAACTATGTGCTAGTTGGTTACAAATGTTACAAAGTTTATGGATATTTATGAGCGTTTATTGCAATTTTGTGCTTGCTGCATTTATATCAGAATCAAAGTATAAGTTGGAACTTTAGTGCGATTTCTTCTTTTTGGAGTGTCAATCAACTTTCGTAATGGCAGAAACATTTGGCGATTTTGAGCAGCTAAGCAGTAAATCCAATAGCCAAAGAATTAAATCGGGTGAGCCGGTTTGAATGTGATTGACAATAAAAAGGTAGACAAACTATGTTGAGCATTTTAATGACAAAATCTGTTCTTGGTATATCTAATGGTATAGGTATCAGAGTATATGTGTTCATACCATCTGCAGCATGGTGTTCTTTGAGCATTCTTATCAGCTGAATGAATCTCACGGCTTATTAGCATAAGAGTTGCTTCATCAAACTGCTTTTGGAAAGACACGTAAAGAAAGGGTCCATTATCAGTATCAGCATAGAAATTGTGGTGCTGTTATCTAGCAAGGTAGCTTGTGAGACTTTGAGACACTGACTGATGTTGCTGAATAATCGATCAGGAGATAAACATCACCTTTGATAGAAAGCAAGCTACCTTCAAATATCTATTTGAACGCTATGTTTTTTTATTTCTTAACACTTGAATTATTATTAGTGATCTTTATTAGGCTTGTTGGTTCAAAAAAGGGTAGTGTTGTACTTTCTGGTAGCTTAGATTTGTCTCATCAAACTGTTTTTAATACCACACGAAAAGAATGAATTTATCATCAGTATCATCACAAAAATTGTATTAGTGGTATCCAGCAAGGTAGCCTGTAAGACTTGGAGACACTGAAGGATGTTGCCATATACTTTATCTGCAGATAAACATCTCTTTTGATGGAAAGCGAGTTACCTTAAAACCATTATTTCAATGCCATGTTCTTTATTTTTTTAACATTAGATTATAGTGATCTTTATCAAGGGTGTTGTTCAAATAAAGGGTGGTGTTGTATTTTTTTCAAGTAACGTGACTGAATTGCAGAGAGATCAAAAAATCCTCTCATGGCTGAAGCTAATATTGCCTACAATTGGCACTCCTCTTTGACTGGAGCAACATGAAATCATTTGGATGCAAGAATTCTGCTGTAACCTACTTTCAAGTCATTGTGGGTCTTTAGCTAAATAATAATGCATTTGAAGCTGAAAAATGTCTTTCGTAGATGATATCTACATGTACATGTAATGCTTGCAATTTTGCTGTGGCCGGCATTGATAATGGTCCAAGCTTTTAATTTTTAATTTCATTCTAAGTTTGAAATAATATTTTCATTTTGTAACTATATTTAACAAGGTTGCGTAAAAGCTCATTGCATTTATTGACATGTTTGCTACATTTTCCAACCAAACCTGAATTTTTATGTGCAATCCAAAAAGAGTTATGAACATTTATCTACTGTAACTCAAGTTTAGATGACCGCAATGATGCTATCAAGTAGTATGTTATAAATCTGCAAGTTTTAAGTTATAAATTAATAATCTATCAAGTGCTACAGATATATAATTGGGAACAAGTGACCTAAAACAAACCTTAGTTATAATATATGCAGAAACAAGAATATTAAATTTTGAAACAAAAATATTTGCATCGTTTGCTTGGCAACTCGCATTCTGATTGTTGATTTCATTTGGAACTATTTCATTTTTTTCAGACTGTTGCCAAATATTTGCACTTTAGTGAATTAGAATTTAGCTTAGCTAAAAGTAAATGTTGAAATTACATCATTGCATGTCACAGAGCTATATGAAAGTTTTAATTAAGAAAAATTATCACCTGTGTTTGATCACAATCATAGTAAATATTGGCAATTAAGTTAATGTGAAGTAAAGCATGTAACAAATAAGGGAAAATTGATTAATCAATTTACATAAGAAGGAGGGGAATAGTAACATCAAACTTTGAAAAATTACAATTTGGCTACTCAGTGCGTAACCTATAATAGTTACATAGCTTTATCTATATATATATTTATATACATGTATATATATATATATATATATATATATATGTATATATACATATATATATAAACATATATATGTATGTATATAAATATTTATATATATATATACATATATGTTTATATATATGTATATATACAAAAAACAATTGTTTCCTCACCCCGGTTAAACCGTATGGGTGGTAGTTTCTGCTCTAACTCGGGTCTCCTACCAGAGACCTGGGAGTTTGAGCACTTGCCTCAAGATCTTTGCTGTTCCCAATAGCGCACTTTTCTGCAACTCACCTAAAATGGTTGCTGTTGGTATTTGGGCACGCCACATTTTATGCGCCGGTGTTATTGCGCCCAGTGCCCCAATGATTACTGGGATTACAGTTGTTCTTACATCCCACCATTTTTCAATCTCTTCTCCAAGAGAGAGATATTTCTCTACTTTTTATTTTTCTTTGCTGGCTATATTGTAGTCGTTGGGTACTGCTATTTCTATTATAGTAACCCTGTTGTTCTCCTTGTCCACCACCACTATATCTGGTTGGTTATCTAGGGCATGCTTGTCAGTCCGGATGTAGAAGTCCCAGAGTATTTTAGCGCAGCCATTTTCGTTGACCTTACCAGGAGCTTCCCACCACTGTTGTGGTTTATTAAGGCCATACTCGTCACATAGACTTCTATAGACAACACCTGCAACATTATTATGCTGCTTAGTGTGTGCGTTTCCTGCTAGTTGCTTGCATCCACTGATGATGTGTTGGATGGTCTCATGTGCACCTTTTGTCAGTCTGCATCTAGGATCATCTTTAGTTTGATAGATTCTTGGTTGGAGTTGCCTTGTTGGGAGCACTCGCTCCTGGGCTGCCATGCTTAGCGACTCTGTATTGGCCATTCAGTTTCTTTTGTTCAGCCACATATAAGTCTGGTAAAGATAGCCAACCTTAGATATTTGTCAGTGGTAAGCACCATGAAAAAGTTTCGTGTGCCAGTCAATTTCCTCATCATCAAGGAGAAGGTCCATTGTAAGAGCCGCCGATTGAAATTCAGCTAGCAACTTATCTGAAGTGGCCATGAAGGCTGCATAGGCTTTGATGCCTTGCTTTTCCTCTTTCACTTCTCTGCTGTATACTTTTGAGTCTCTTACCGCCATCTTTCCTATCGAGATACAATCTAGTAGTATCAGATTTTGTGGGGAGTGCTCCATGCATGGTCAGCAGTTTACGAGTTGCTATATCTGTTTCCTTGATGGCTTCCTCAGTTTACTTTATTATGTCTGTTGGATATCTTATTACTAGCAGTGCATAGGTATTTATTGCCATGACCTGGTTATTGGCATTGAGCTGGCTCCGTAGGACCTGCAGAAGGTGTTTCTTGTATTCGGTAATGGCTTTGTGACGTACCTCGGCTTTGTGGTTGATGTTGCTTTGCATAATCCCCAATTACTTGTACCCTTCTTCTATATCTTTGATGGTACCATTTGGCATTCTTAGGCCATCTGTGAGCAAAGAATGGTCTTTCTTAAGAATTAGCCTTTCACATTACTCAATACCAAAGATCATTCCGATGTCCTTGCTGTATACCTGAGTGAAGTGTATTAGAGAATCAATGTCCCTCTCTTTGTCAGCATACAGCTTGATTTCATCCATGTAGAACAGGTGGTTTTTCTTGGTGGCACTCTTAAACTGGTACCCATATTGAGTCTTCTCATGCATATTGCTTAGAGGGTTTAGGCATATGCAGAAGAGCAGTGGTGATAAGGAGTCACCTTGATAGATGCCTTGCTTAATTTTTACACTCGCCAGCTTTCTAGCATTAGCCTCCAGTTCCGTCTTCCATTTGGTCATTGACATCTTGATAAATGCCATAAGAGCAGGGTGAACATTGTACATACTGAGGCACTGAAGTATCTAACTATGGGGAATTGAGTCATAGGCCTTTTTGTAGTTGATCCAAGCCATGGCAAGATTGGTATGCCTTCTCCTGCTGTCTTGACAGACCGGCTGATCCACCAGTAACTGATGTTTGGCTCCTCGGGTGTTGCGCTCAATTTCTTTCTGAGCACTGGTAATATAGTGACTCATGTGCTCTTCCAGTTTGTCTGCAACTATTCCTGAGAGCAGTTTTCAGGTAGTGGGCAAGCACGTTATTGGTCGATAGTTTTTGGGATATGGCCCCTGCTTTGGATCTTTTATCAGAAGTACAGTTCGTCTTTTGGTCAGCATATTCCGGATGGTCGCTTTCTTCTATTAGGCATTCCATCTGTTTAGCCACTCTAGTGAGAAGTGATGTCAATTTCTTCAACCAGAAGGCTTGAATCATGTCATGGCCAGGTGCTGCCCAGTTCTTCATACGCTGCACTCTGCACTTGATGTCAACTTCACTGATGGTGAGTCTTTGCTGAGCCACAGTGTGTTGGTGGCTCTCTTTAAGCCTATTCAGCCAATTTGCAGGGGTGTTATGAGTAGTCTCTTTCTCCCAAATGTCTATCCAAAACTTTGAGGTGTTGGGTTGGGGAGGACCTGACATTGGCCTCTGCAGTTTGCCTTTGAACTGAGAATACACTTTAGATGGATTATTGATGAACAGTTTGTTCATTCTCTTGTTATCCCACTCTTTAAAGTACCGCTTCAGTTGTACCGAGAGTGCTACTAGCTGCTGTTTGGCAGATTCTAGAGCTTCTACTGTGGCTTGCCTTTTTGGTCCCTCGAAACTGTGGTTTTGCGCGTCCAAAAAAGGGAAAGCCACAATAGATGCTCTATATATATATATATCTATATATATTTAAAAAAATATTAAGAAGAAAGTAAACTTTTAGTAATTACGCTACAAATTTGTTTCGTGCGATGCACTCATCAGATGCGGTTGTACTAAAGTGAAGTGTTTTACCGAATGATAAAATTTGGTAATAGTTCAGTAAAACTTTTCATTTTAGTACAACCGCGTCTGATGAGTGCATCACACAAAACAAATTTATAGCGCAATTACTAAAAGTTTACTTCCTTCTTAATATTTTCTAAAATATTGTATACTCCACTAATTATCTTTTAGGTTTTTAGTGTAGATTTCTCTTTTTATATCCTTTTGCACCTGCTTTTAGTTGTTATATACATATTTATATATATATATATATATATATGGCCAAGCATATATATAGATATATATATATATATATATGTATATATATATATTAAATAGGATATAGCTTTTTAGTGTGTATATTTTGTTTATCGTATTTATTTATATATATATACATATATATATATATATATATAGGATATATGTATATATACAGGATATATGAATATTTATCTATATATATATATATATAGGATAGATGTATATATACAGGATATATGTATATTTATCTATATATATAAACATATATATTTGTTTATATATAAACCAACACTAACACGTATATCTATATATAGATATACGTGTTAGTGTTTTTTATATATATTTATATATATACTGTATATATATATATATGTGTGTGTACATATATATTTATACATATATATATATATGTATGTATATATATTTATATATATATGTATATATTTATATATATATATACAGGATATATGTATATTTATCTATATATATAAACATATATATTTGTTTATATATGAACCAACACTAACGCGTATATCTATACATATATATACGTGTTAGTGTTTTTTTATATTTTGTTTATCGTATTTATTTATATATATATACATATATATATATACATATATATATATACATATATATATATATGTATATATATATATATATAGGATATATGTATATACAGGATATATGTATATCTATCTATATATATATATATATAGGATATATGTATATATACAGGATATATGTATATTTATCTATATATATATATATATATATATATATATATATATATATATATATATATATATATATATATATATATATAAACATATATATTAGTTTATATATAAACCAACACTAACACGTATATCTATATATAGATATACCTGTTAGTGTTTTTTTATATTTTGTTTATTGTCTGTCATTTGTTTGTCTAGTTATAGCAATCAAGTTAAAATGATAAAAATTAGCTTCACACTGATTTCGAACTTGGAATCACCAGTTATGCAGAAGTGCAATCTAACCACTTGGCCTGGGATCTCAAACTCAATTGTACAATAGGCCAAAATTCTAAACACAATCTAGGTCGTGAGCTGAATAGTTTAAACCTTGATTGAAAACACTAAAAATAAATATTTTTGAAACATGAATATGGATGAAAACAGACAAAAATATCGCTCTGAAACAAGCTTCAAGTTAAACTGATCCAAGAAGTATGCAGCAAGGCAGCTGATGCATTGCATTATGGTATCTGTAGTTCTGTGAAGTGTTATCTCATCAGCGCTTCATATCGATTAGTCACTGTAACAGTAATGTAAAATGACCTTGCCAGCCAGATCTGAATACAAGCTGGATGGGGCCCACAGGCGGTGAGTTCGACACTTGGGCGCTAGGCCAAGCAGGTATAAGGCTATATATTGGAATAATTGAGGTCATGCTCATTACACCTGCCAATCCTTATTGTTTTTACGCCTCAGTGAGCCCACTTTAAGCTTAAGTTCAAATATAGGGATTGAGAGAAAGAGAGATCCTGACACAATCTTTTTTCCTGATGCTGGCTCAAGTTGTAAGAACAGCTTTTTTTTTAGCAAAAACATTGACTAGGTTAGCTTACTCAAATACATTTAGTAAAAATACTCAGTCAGTCGCACATAAAGTATGCACGGAATGCCAGATTTTTGGTGAAAACCACTTTTTATGTTCCAGGCAGTAGCCGGCATTCAGCCAATCAAATAAATAAACTAATTCATCATTATTCTAACAATAGTTTTTAGAACTTTGCGTAAATTTTAAATTTAAAAAAAAGTTAAATTTTGCTATCATAGCAACTTCAAGTCAAAGCAATGACTATTTTACAAACTTCAATCACATAAATAAATGAACTTCAATGAGTGAGAATTTAGTTGCAAGCAAATTCAATTTTTGAAGATTCAAAGAAGGTTTGGTCACAGACACAGGTCAAAGTTTTAACTATGAAATATCACTAGCTTTTTTTATCTCTGTCAGAGTAGAAATAGCTATTAACTTTTGGCCAAAACTAAACTTGCACTTCAATTGGAATCTATATGTATATAAATCTCAAAGTCTGTGTGTCATATGTTGTTTCTGTGTCCAATTTTAGTCATTATAATCAAGCAATAATAACTCGTAACACACTGACCATATTTGAGTTTGCGCCATTCATCTTACAAGTTTTCAATCAAAAGCACTTGGCTCAACAATCATTATTTTCCCAACTCCTTACAAGCTAAATATGTCATTTTTGTGATTAAGTAATATTATTTTTCGTGTTTGTCTTTCTTTTGAAAGAATGTTTAACAATCTTTATACCATTACCCATTGTTTTGCAATTTTTATCTTATGGGCCATTTAAGTTCTAAATGTACTACTAAGATGCCTTTAATTTTTTGTTCTTTACTAAAAACAGTTCTTTAAAACTGATAAAAATTTGGAAGACTAAAAAGCTATATCCTATTTAATGTTTGTACCAGTATTGAGAAGTACCAGTATTGTGGTGTTCAAATTTTTGATATTCAGCATCTGCTGCAAAAGTAATCTTTTTTATACACGCACTTCTATGTGCTCATTTTTGTAATTAATCCAAAATATTCAGGATTTTTACCCTTTTATGTTTTTTAAAATTTGTATTAAGTGTATCAGCATTAACTTTCTTTTACTGTAATTATTGTAAAAAATAAACTATCTACCTATTACTTGCTGATAGTTTCGCATTTAAACACCTTAAAAGTTGTTTTATTATTTCCTTTAAATTGTTGAATTGCACATAAACACTTTTTCCATGACATAAAGTATACAAAATGGAATGGTAAAGGTTTTTATATGTTCAATAGAAATAAAATATTTTCTGTGCAAAGACTTTTTTTGTTACTCGGGCAACATCAGACATTCTGCTAATCTAATACAAGTCTTAAACTAATGCAAAGTTAATGAAGCTGAAATTTTATTATGCCAAGCTCAAATGCTAGTAATTTTCAAGTAACATCATTCAGCTGTTGCCAGAGTTTAAATTAAATACAAAAAAAGCCTAAATAATTATAAATAAATGTTTTTAGGTATATAAAAAAGTTTGCGGATGAAGGCTTGCTAAAAAAACGCAAAAAATTCTTTCAGAATGCTGTAAAATGATCCGTGCTATTTTTCGACAAGTTTTGTAAAAAGTGCTAGATTTTTCCCTTCCTTACTTCCGTGAATTCAAAATGAAGAAAAGCAAAAACAAATAGAAAAGCGTCTTGGTAACTATTGGTTGCTAAAGAAAATACCAAAAAAATCTTACCGAATGCGGTATATAAATTGATTTTACTTTTAAGCAAATTCTCTAACACATCATTAACACTGAGAATACAGCACAATGAACAAAAACAAGCCATGCAACCTTAGTTCAAACCAGCCATAACCTTATATTTTATACCGGCATTGTTTTCTATGATAACATGCTTTTTGGCTTAAAGTTGTAGGTCTTTTAATAAACCTAAGAATACTAAGCAACTCTTGCCACAATAAGTGCAGAAAATGACTTGGATCAAAGATATAACTTTCATCAAAAAATAGGGATATAAAATCTCACTTTCACTGTCTAGAAACATTCATTTTGTGAAATGATAGTTTTTACTCTTGAGAGTCATTTTAGAAATACAACTTTGAACAAGAAAAATATACACTAGTTTTTTGTTAAAAGTATTATAATCAGACTGGTAGGATGGAATGCAACATCATATGAATGAAAACATTTCTAGACTAAACCTTACATTGCCGTGAAAGATATTTCAAATTTTGCAACAATAAATACTGTGATTGCATCTCTTTTAGAATAGCAGTTGCAAAAAAGCGAACAACCAAAAAAATTTATCTTTGCCGAGTTATTTTAAAACTTACCACACTTTACAGTACTGTTTTACAATCGTCCTAGCATACAAAAAATTGTAAGATGATTAATAAAAGGTTATCCCACATCTTATTATCACTAAATGAGTGGTTTAGATGGCACCACTAATACCACTTCTTAGCAGGTATTATTAGTTCCACACATAATGTGGTTTAATTAGCATCACTCATGCAGAGATGTTTATCTTGATAGTCTAATACCACTGGAAGAGCCGTATTATTCATACTGCTTTATAAGTGGTATTAATGTAGGGATACGCTGGTTTAAACATAAAATAATTAGCAAGTACCAGTTAAATAAAGTCGTTTTTACTACAAAGATTGCAAAAATGAATTGATAGAAATATGGTACGCAAAATGTAAAAACAAAAAACTCATAAATATATTTAATGAATACGAACAATTTTAGGTGACTGTTGCTGTGGAAGATATCTTTTATAAAATTTCTGGACAATTTTTTTTGGTGTAGCATTTATTTGTATTTAGACAATAAGCTTTTACATCATAAAACAATTGTTTTGTTGAAATAAATTAGCAAGAAAAATGAAGCTGTGAAAGGGTTTACAAGTAAATGTAAAATAATTAGCCAGTAACGGCTAAATAAAGTCTGCTTTGCTTAGATTACAAAGAAAAACTATTTGGTATATGATTAGTTGATACTAGTTTGTTTCAGTGTTGGGATCATGAAGCGAATATATCATATAGAGTAGTATAGAAATTCATAGTCATTATCTAATGCAAATGCCTCCTGGTAAATATCATAAAAATCATTTTTATTAATGTTGAGTAGCAAAACAATATGCTAACCTTAGTAACTATTATTAACGAAGCTACAGTACAATAACTTTGGTGTTTTTAGTAGTCATGATCTTCAAAAAAATGTAACATCACTCTATACTACGCACAGTACGTACTATGGAAAGTTCTTAAACTTAAAGAAAGAAGAGTAATATAAACATTGAATTTAAGTTAAATTAATTTAATTTACTCAACACATACATAAAGGTCATTTTAGTATATATTTTTTTCTAAATATCAAAATTTTAACTAAAACTTTCTAACTTATCTATTTTCAATTTGTTTTTACAATAATGAATAACGCTGAGCTATCAAGCAACATATATTTATTTCAGGCATTGTAAGAGGTATTTTGATGAATTGCATATAGACATTATTGTCTTTGCATTGTAATCAGTACAACGATGGCAAGTTTTGAATTCGAGAAAACTTTTTTGATTGATATCAGATGGTGGAAAACAGATTTGCCTTCAAATTAAAAAGCATCGTGTTTCATATAGTAAAGCAAAAAAATATCTTATAACCAGGCATTGTAACCCATGGGCACAATGTATCAAATAATACGTTGCTTGGCATGTGCAATTGGAAAGAGTAATTGCAATTGTAATTGCAATTGCAAAGGTATATGGTAAGATGGTATATAGTGACATGTATAGTATATATGGTATACGACATATAGTAAGAGCAAAGGAGATCATAAGAATCTTCGTAAATTTGTGGTTAGATGATTGATTTACAAAACAGTGGTTGCAATCTTTCTGAGTTCAAATCCAGCATAATGCGAGCTCAGCATTCCCATATATGAAAGAATTTAGCTGGAAAGACCGAACACAAAATAATAATTAGAACACAGGCACTAAGATTTACATATATAGATTATTACCTCAAATTTTTGCCTTACTATTTTTAGCCTTAGTATATTAATGAAAAACTTACTGTCTTCACTTTTTGTAACAGACAACGGTTTTTACTTAATAATACCTGATTATTAAAGCTAAAAATCATCTGCTTAGGCAGTAGTTAAGTGCAATTCAGTTGGAAAAGTGATAAGAACACCTTATGACCCAGACTTTGTCAAGGTTCCATGAGTGGGCTAAGGCGATTCTTTCAATTTCACTCGTAACAATAAAATGTAGGCCTACCAATAAATGAAATGTGGTATGAAGTAGCTTTAGAGACTACAGTTTTTCGAAGATGGTTGTAGAAGGATATTAAACAAAAACATTTGAGATTATTTGAAAAAGCGAGCGTAGATGAAAAAAAGTGTCTGTATTGATTTGGCCCAGCGGCCATGGTCAGTTTTATGAATTAGTATATGTCTGTTAAAACCAAACTGCAATAATAAATTGTATATAACTACTGATCATCTGTTTCTAAACTCTCCCCTCAGCTGTGATATACAGTATTCGTTGCAAGTGCTAGCCTCTCTCTTTAACTCTCAAATTATCTATTTAATATATATTATCATTTTTCGATGTTCCATCTATAATTATAATGACTTATGATTAATGTAAATCAATCTGATAAATCACAGCCCACATCTTAGGTAAATCTTTTGACCACACAATTGGTAAGGACTAAAGTACCTCAGAAGCCTGTTACTACTTTTATTTGTTTTTTCTTTAATTATTAAAGATGGTATTCATTAGTGTGCATTGCTAGCATGTATTAACCTGTTTTTGAAGTAAATCAATAACCAACCTGACTGTAAAGTGAGCATTAATTAAACAGGAAACCTATATTGATTCTTTTAAAAAAAGATGAAAAAAATAATTTGTAACAAGTGATACTTGGAAGCCTGATAAATTGAATAGTGTAATTTTTTCAAAGTCAAACGTACCAATAAAATGCAAACAGCAGCAGGTGTTAAAAGTTAGCTTTGGGAAAAACCGTTTTTCAAAAGAAGCAATGGAAGCGTATTAAAAGCAGAGAGTCACATGATTTGTAAAGTGAGCGTGAATGAGAAAAAAAGTCCATATTGAGTTATGAAAACGGCTATAGTTGTTCCATTAATCATGTTGGTTAGACACACACTGGAACAATAAAAAGCTGCAAGGTTCTGTTTTTGTGCCTATGGGCACTCACATCAGCCGTGACAGTCAGCGTTCTTGGTAGGTGCAGGACTCTCTATTTCACTTTTGGCAAGAAATAATGCATATTTTTTACTAGCATCACTTACATTGCAGATGAAAATTGATCTTATGCAGCACCCAAGTGAATATGTGTTAGCTTTCTATCTGTCACACTTCTGTTGTCCTACAAATACAAAGTATGCATCATTTTCTTGTTTATTTTGATTTATTATGATGAGGTTGTATATTTTACTTAAATAAGACTGTTCCATTAACCTGTTGATAGTAAACATCTGATTTGATATTCCCTGGTTTAGAATACTGCATACTTTTATATTCATCAACGCAATATCAATTATATTAGAATGGTAACATAACAGGTGACATATATTTGTTGACATAAAAACGAACATAGAATCTTATTGTTGCCTTATATAATAATCAATCTATATTGTTGTTTCATAAAACATCCAGCTAACAGAGTCATTTGACAAATCTTACTTCACTGCAAACTGTCATAAAAGTTTTGAAAGATTATTGTGTTTATACAGTAAAGGTTAAGCGGTATTTTAAATGATACTTAGGAGGTGATTAATACAACCCAAAGTTTGACAGTTGCAAGCAGTGGTGACATGTAGTGCTGTTAGTACAAATGTCAACGGTAAAGCAGTTACAATTCGCTGCAGCTGTATAAGCATTGCTTGTTAACATATCGAACAAAAATGCTAGTGTTAACGGTATTGTTTCCAATTTTTGTATGACTGCAAATGATCTATTATTTATTATTAGTGCTGTTTTTAACCGTTTGTTTCTCTTTTTCTTCCGACTGTAATTGGCGTCATATTTATCATTAAACAGACTGACAACTATTAAAACTAAATACTGTAACTATTATCATTCATAAAAAATAAATTTGGTTTTGGAACATTAGCTCTAACTTGATATATTATTGCATTTCGATACAATACAACATATATTCGTTTGAGGCAATGTAAGAGGTATTTTGACAAATAGCATATGGACATTTTTATCATTACATCGTAATCAGGACAACAATTGCCAAGTTTTGAATTCTAGAGAACTTTTTTGGTTGATATCAGATGGCGGAAAACAAACTTGATTTTAAATCAAAAAAGCATCAAGTTTTATAGAGTAAAACAAAACATATTTTATAACCAGGAATTGTAACACATAGCTGCAATGTATCAAATAATATGTTGCTTGGCATGTGCAATCAGAAAAGGGTATACAACATATAGTAAGAGCCAAAGAGATCACAAGAATCTTTGTAAACTTTTGGTTAGATGATTGATTTACAAACCAGTGGTTGCAATCTTTCTGAGTTCAAACCCAGTATGATGCGAGCTTAGCATTCCCAGATATGAATGAATTTAGCTGGAAAGACTGAACACAAAATAACAGTTAGGACACAGGCACTAGGATTTACATTTATAGATTATTACCTCATATTTTTGACTTACTATTTTTAGGCCTGGTAGATTAATGAAAAACTTATTGTCTTCACTTTTTGTAACATACAACAGTTTTACTTAAGAATACCTAATAATTTCAGCCAAAAATCTTCTGCCAAGGCAGTGGTAAAGTGCACTTTAGTTGGAAAGGTGATAAAAACACCTTATGACCCCGACTTTGTCAGGTTTCCATGAGTGAGCTAAGGTAATTCTTTTAATTTCACGCGTAACAATAAGATGTACCAATAAATGAAACATGTTATGAAATAGTTTTAGAGACTACAGTTTTTCAAAAATGGTTGTAGAAGGATATTAAACAAAACATTATTGAGATGATTTGAAAAAGCGAGTGTGGACAAAAACAAAGTGTCTGTTTTGATTCATGACAGTGGCCATGGTCAGTATTAATCATTAAAATCTGTCAGTTAGAAACAAACCACCATAATAAGTTGTCTATAAGTACCGATCATCTATTTCTAAACTCTCCTCTCAGCTGTGACATATACAGTATTCTTTGTAAGTGCTAGCCTCTCTCTTTGTCTCTCAAATCAATCATGTAATATATGTTATTAAATATTTGAGGTTTGGGCACCATCTATAATTGGAAGACTTATAATTAATGTAGATCAATCTTATAAATCACAACCCACATCTTAGATAAAACCTTAGATTGCACAATTGGTAAGGACTAAAGTACCTCAGCAGTCAGGATTTTTATTTGGTTTTATTTTACGAACAATTATTAAAGATCCTATTTGTTAGTTTGCATTGCTAGCATGTATTAACCAGTTCCTGAAGTAAATCAATAACCAACCTAATTGTAAAGTGAGGGTAAATTGAAGTCTATATAACTAGTACATATACATGTATATAGTACAAGAAGTCTATATTGATTCTTAAAAAAAAGAGGAAAAGAATAATTTATAACATGTGATAATTGGAGGCCTGAAAATTGAATAGTGTAATTTTTTTAAAGTCAAATGTACCAATAAAATGCAAACAGCAGCAGATGTCAAAAGTTAGCTTTGGGAAGCACAGTTTTTCAGAAGAATCGATTGAAGCGTATTAAAAACATAGAATCACATGATTTGTAAAGCTAGCGTGGATGAGAAAAAGTCTATTGATTTATGACAACGGCTATAGTTGTTCCACTAATCATGTTGGTTAGACACACACTGCAGAAATGAAAGGCTGGAAGGTTGTGTTTTTGTGCTTGTGGGCTCTCACCTCAGCCATGACAGACAGCGTTCTTGATAGGTGTAGGACTCTCTATTTCACTTTTGGCATAAAATAATGCTTATTTTCTACCAGTGTCACTTACATTGCAGATAAAAATTGATATTATGCAGCACCCAAGTAGATATGTGTCAGCTTTTTATTTGTCACACTTTTGTTGACCTACAAATGCAAATTATGCATAAGTTTCTCGTTTGTTTAGATTTAATATGATGAGTTTGTATATTTTACTTGCCTAAAACTTTCCATTAACCTCTTGATAGTAAATATCTGATTTGCAATTCCCTGCTTTAGAACACTGCATAATTTTAATTTCATTAACCCAGTATCAATTATATTAGAATGGTAACATAACAGGTGACATGTATTTTGACATAAAAGCAACATAGAATCCTGTTGTTGCCTTATATAATAATCAATCTATACTGTTTTTTATAAAACATCCGGCTAGCAGAGTCAATTTGACAAATTTTACATCACTGCAAACTGTCCCAAAAGTTATAAAAAATTATTGTGTTTATACGGTAGAGATTAGGCAGTATTTAAAATGGTTTGACAGGTTAAATTTGAAATGGTTAAATGGTTTGACAGTTGCGAGCAGTTGTGACATCTGGTACTGTTTGTGCAGATGTCAACAGTAAAACAGTTACAATTCACTGCAGCTGTATAAGCATTGCTTGTTAACATATCGAACAAAAAATGCTAGTGTTAACGGTTTTGTTTCCTTTTTTGTACGACTGCAAATGATCTATTATTTATTATTAGTGCTACTCTTAACTGTTTGTTTTCCATTTTCTCTGACTGGAATTTCTGTATTATTTACAGTATTATTAAGCAAACTGACAACTATTAAAAATAAATACTGTGGTTATTTTATTTCATAAAAACTAAAGTTGGTTTTGCAACATTAGCTTTTCATTACCACAGCATATTTGGTTCCACCTGAACTTTGCAGCTGGTCATTGGAAGTGCATAACAATTGTTCAGGTTTTTTCGAAGGACATCTCTAACTTGATATATTATTGCATTTCGATGCAAAAACAATGTCTGATTGTTATGAATAAATAAAGTGACTGCTTTGAACCGTGAATGCTTGTTTTATTTAGTTAAAGACACTATGTTTTAATTCCCTCTCGGTTTGCCAAGTAGATTGCTTAAAATAAAAATCAATCTATTCATACCATCATGAAAGGCCGTGCCGGTTGCTGCCATTTCAACCAATGTTGATGAAACAATGTTACTCATTATGTTTGCAGGCACATGTCATGCTCAATTCAAAGCTTGACATCAATAGAATCAAGCTGCTAACTCAACAGGAAAAGCTTGAGCAGATTGTTCAGCAGTTTCAACCCCATCTCCTTTACATTAGGTAAAATATTTTTTTACCAAATTTGTTTTGGCATCCAGTTATGCACTATCAAAATGATTCATCTATTTTTTTCTTCATAAGTCTTTCTACATAAAAAGGAAAACAAATTCAAGAACTTGAATACTTGATTTCAAGAATATCGGCAAGTTGTGCTGGAAACCTCTTTTTTGGAGGAAAATTTGCAACAGCCTCCACAGTAAACTTTCTTTACTTTCATGCAACTCTTGGTCTCTTCAATAGCACTAATCTTTTGTTTTCAAAGTAAATAAATCTTTAAATGTTGATAATTTTACATTTTGGTTCAATAACCCTTTAACAGTTTTCATTTCCTATAATAAAAAACATCATTGACTAAAACATGTTTTCCTTTTGTAAACCTTTTTTAAACAATGCCTCTGCTCCTTTCAAGTACAGCAAATTTGTTAACATAACTTTTAAGACACTTTTATAAATTTCAATCATACATGTACATTTATTTGGCATTGAGTCTGATACTGTAGCAATTTTTTTGGTGGCTTAAAATAAATGATAGCGTTTGCAGTATTTTTCCATAGATAAATTTTTTGTACTCCGCAGTTATTTTCAAGAGTGCAGCAGAATGTTGTGGAAAGTTTCTCGAAAGATATTTCAAACTTGAGATATTATTGCCCTTCTTTAAAGAACGCAGTTTCTGATTGTGATGATTAAATAAAGTGACTGCTCTGAACTATGAATGCATGTTTTATTTAAGCAAACACGATCTGTTTTGATTCCCTATTGGTTTGCCAAATAATTTGCTCAAAATAAAAATAAATCTATTCATACCATTATGAAAGGCTCTGCTGGTTGTTGCCATATCAACCAATACTGATGAAAGTATGTTACTCATTATGTTGGCAGGCACATCCTATGCTCAATTCAAAGCATGATGTCAATAAAATCAAGCCAGTAACTCATTACTAAACGTTTTAGGAAATCATTCAGCAGTTTCAAACCTTTTTCTTTTACATTAGGTAAAATGTTTTTATATTAAATCCGTTATGTCAACTCGCTTTGCGTTGTCTGAATGGTTCATTTCTTGTTCTTCATAATCTTTTCTACATTAAATTAAAAAATGTTACTACCATTTATTCCATCAAAGTAAAGCATTCAATAGTTTGGTCCAAACCTGCAAGTGGTGATAAAAGTTGTTTGTTTGAGAGAAAACTTACAAACAGCCTCAACAATGAATTTATTCTGTAAATCTTTTTTCTTTAACAACATTACTTTTTTGTTTCGCCGCTTTTTCATTTTTCAAAGTAAACAAATCTTGCAATTTTAGTTCTTTTACATTTTGGTCCAATCATTCCTTGATTTTTTTATTTCAAATAATTAAAAAAGATCCTTGACTAAAAAAATTTTCTTCTTTAAACATTGTTTTAAACAATGTCTCTGACGCCATAAGATACAGAAAAATTATTAAAATAAGTTTTCAGCCAATTCTATAAGCTCTATTCATACATTTATTTGGCATGTAGAACTGTTTTTGCTGGTTTATTAATAGATAATAGTGTTTGCAGTTTTTTGCAAAAATAAATTTCTGTATGCCTTCGTTGCAGCTTTAGCTTAGCGAAAGGTGATTTCAAAATTAGCATTGAATCCAACAATGAAACATGAGCTCAAATGCTATACAAATATTTCTATGAAACGAGTGTCTATTGAGCTTAGCAAACTATCTATCTAACTAACTGACACCTATTCGTACTGCAAGAGTTGGTTGAAGCTGTCGCAGCTAGCAATACACCAAGCTATTGTACTTAACGCTGCATGACTGTACTTCACTGCCAGGCATGATATATTTCTTCGCTAATTTAATAATTATAGATAACCTAATTAAAACACAGATCGTAGACAGGGCTATCATAAAGTCCCTCAAGTTTTATAAACTGTAAGTTGACTACAACCAATCTTGTTAAACATTGCTTTGACTGATCATGACTACAGCCTATTCAAAATCTGTGATAGCCAAGCTTTAACTCTGAAATGTCAGGAAGGAAAGAGAATAAAAAACAAGATTGATGTCAAATCATAACATTTAGTATATCCAAGGTTACAAAAAAGCAGAAACTAATTTTACATGATTGAGGGGTGGCACTTTTTTTATTTGTCTCACAAGTTTTGCAAAACAAAACTTATGAAAATATATTAAATTAAAATTAATGTAATGGAAACTGATATATTAGCCTTATGTTTATTGGTTGCCTACCTTGAGTAACAAATATCAAGCATAAATATAGTTTACCTGAATTGCTCTACATGGAATTATTGTCCTGCTTTTTAGAACTAAACAAAACATAATTTGATCAGGCAAATTACAGGATTGGTTAGCATAAAACATAGCTGTCATTTATATACTCTGTTTATTACTGATTGAATAACTTTAGATAACAAAACTGACAGTTTCTTGAAATTTTCCAACTAAAATAGTGATATGCTGGACACTGCAGTTTTGAACAGCTACTGAAAACTTAAGTCAGCATCATCCTAAAATACCAGTCTCAACACAGTAGCCATTTTAAGGAGCTGAAAAATAATACCATACTTACCATAATGCTCAAATAATGTTAAATAAAGCAGAGTAAGAAGTTTATGGAGAACTCGTTTGAATAATCCCATACAGCAATAAACCTTTATTGCATAAAGTAGAGTGAGAGATTGAAAGTAAAAATGCGCATAAATTCTTACTTTCTGTAGAACATAGTTAATAGAAGCATTGCTCGGTGCGATTAGTCACCACTATAAATCTTCCAACAACTTAACTCGAAACTATAATCTGACAGAAGAACTCTCCCGTTTTTAAGATCTTCCAGCTGGCTATGAAAAAGTGGGTTAAAAAAGACATTTGCATCTTGTTTTGAATCCTTGAATAATTGAAACACAAGATGCACCAACTGATATAGGGTGTCTAATTGGTTATCAAGAGTTAAGCAGATGTGTATATATCTTTGGAGAAAATAAATGATGGGCTGATAATATTTGTTTCATTTGCTTGTCCACCCATTCAGACCATGATGTTAGAGCGCCGGAAGCATAATATATAGAATATACTTGATCTAAGATGGCATCGCTCTTCATTGAGAAAAGGGGGTGTTGATTTTCTAAAACAATTTTTAAAGCCATTGCCTTTATTTTATGTTCATATATATTTTCCATTTCACCAAACTGTAAAAACTTAACTTGCCAACTTAAATGTATTCTGTTTAAAAGGTTTCTACATAACGTTTTTAGTCTACTTCATGTGTAGTTAGTTCCGTTGTTTCTTTTATTGCTTCATTGGGAACTTTGACTAACAGCAAATAACAGGTGCTTGCCAATTAATTAGATAATAATCTACTTCCATATTCAAGCGAAATAATAGCTTTTGCCTCTTGACGTGAACAGTGGAACCTTTAAAACCGGTTTGCAAAAAGGTTGTCAACATAAAATAATACATGTATTTCTTTGAAAGAAATGGTTGGAGATTTTTTAATTCTATCACTTGGTAAATTATCATAAGTGATAAAAACCTGTCCGAATTTCACTTTGTGATTATTTGTAATAACAGGATGCCTTCTATATTCAACGTTTCATTAGCAAATGCATTACTCCCTTTGATGACATACTTCTGTTCAAAAGACAACTAACAAAAAACTTTCAGTTGCTACCTTCTACGCCATTAATAGCTTTACTGCAAATCAGCCAGCTTCTCTGCAATAAAATTATTTTTGGCTTTTAATACCATGCAAATCGAAGAAGAAAAAAGACTTTACCATTTTCTCAAGACAATGCCATGATCAGCAATTGAACCATGCACGTGACTATCAGGTTAGCATATTCTGGATAAAACAAAGTTTAAAGATTCAAAATATTTATCAGCTTGCTTGATTTGTTTTCCTAATTATTAAGCAAATTCACATCTGTTTAAAATATAAACTACGTTCGTTTCTGTTGAGGTTAAACTAAGTTTGAAAACTTAAGTTTTGAGTTGCAACCACATTTTGGAGTACAACTGGACACTGTACTTGTCCCAAAATGTTTAGCACTGTATTTTACAAAGTTTTCTTCAGGTACTTTCAACTTCAGGTATTATGACATTTAGTTGAAAAAAACAATGTATGGTTGTTATGCATAAATGACATAACTGCTCAGAACCATCAATGCATGTTTTATTCACGTCAAGCCACGGTGATTTAATTCCCAGTAGGTGTATAAATTTGTTTTCTTGAATGAAACCTAATCTATTCAATGCAACCTGGGAGAGTCTGCTGAGAAGAAACCTGGGAAGTTTCTTAGCAACAAACACTCAACAAAACTCTGTCATCCATTCTGTCGACAGGCAAATATCATGTTTAATTTTAGGCATGATATCAATGCGATCAAGTTAATAGGTAAATGAACATCTTTTGAATGTATCACGCAATAGTTTCATCCACACCCAGTTTAAATTGAGCACATTCTTTTTCGATATGTTATTACGACCTGCTATTCATTGTCTGGCAGTCTGAAAGTTTAACCTACTGACAGTGTTCTATAGATTACATATATCACAAATCGTAATTGATTTATTGTAGTTCAAGAGTAGACGAATCTCAGTTTTAGATTTGGTGCATAGTTTTTTTTGCTGACAAATAAATGCAAATGCACTGCACACAAAACTAGGATATTCAACATCGCACTAATATTCCTATTAATATGTGAGCTGCCTACAAGTAAACTAAGTTTGAAAATTCCTTGTTTTCTTGATTTGAAAAAAGCAATAACTGACAGTTGTGAGACAGCCGTGTTGTAACAATGAATAGTTTATTTGCTGTATGGTACAAATTATTTATAATTTATTTTCATAATGCTGTCATAACAACAATACAATATAAAGTATCCAAAAAACAATTACAAAATGCCTAAAACACATATATGATAAACGTTGGAGGCCATCAAAAATATTACTCACCTTCAGCATTCAGTTGTTTTAAGCACAGTTAAAAAATAAAGAAAGGTCTTCCATCATAAGCTCATTTGAATTGTAAAATACTCTCTAATGACTTTTGTTTCTCAGTAGTTGAGAGATATTGTCTTGAAAAGAAATGCCTCTTTTGTCAAGATTTAATCGCACCTGTTTATGCTTTATGATGCCTCGATTCAATCAAGGAAATAGAAGAAAGGTTTTACATGTATAAATTTCATAATACATTGTAGCAAATTTTTGATAATAGTTTTCACTGCTTGCATATCCTTGACAAAACTTGCCTTTGAAAGTTAAAACATGCTAATAAAAATTAATTAGTAAAAGTCGATTTTAAAATAACTCTCTCATATATCTTAAATACGGGGAACTAATATGCAGCTTTCTGCTAACATGTAGTTTGTAGCTAAAGTTAAACATCTGGAACACACCTTTTGTGTACCACTATATTTTGGAATGAAAAGGTCAAATATTTAAGTATGCATGGGAGGAAGGGTAACCCAGCCTAGGGCTGATTGACAAACTGAAGGTTATTAGCTACATATCGGTTTCAAGGACAATGTGAATACCCTATTGACTGGATGTAGGCTTACAAGCAATTGAGTACCAACATTTTCGAACTTAGTGAACTTGGTTTATATAAAGAATGCTCATGTATATCATAGACTGCTAAATAAATATTGATGTAAACCGAAAGATAAATTATCAATTATGCATCATAGATTTTGTCTCATTCCTACTGTCAATAAGGCACTGACAACTCATTGATAGCCTACTTTTGTGTGCACTTGTTGTCACAACTAAACATTCCAGGTTATCAGATGTGACAGGCGTGAGCTTAGTGTATGAATGTGTTTGTGTTACTCATATTTCTAGTACAGAACTTTATTAGGCAAATAATCTCCCAAGCGAAGCTAAGCTTATTTCATGTTCTTCTAAATAAAGTAAAGTAGAAGAGCTCACAGACAACTTGGGTGACTCACCTCGAATGACATGTATAATGGTGGTGAAGATAAAACAAAAAACATAGGCATTAATGTTATTAATTTCTATATAAACTAACACTGAGCTGATTGTACATAGGTCACTTACCCCCGACCACTCACCCCCCCCCCCCCCCCCCCCCCCGCCATCATATACCCCCGGTCATTTACCCCCTGGCCACATACCTTCTAGACTATATATCCCCAGATCAATTACCTCAGGTCAATTAACTCCACATAATACAATTTAAAATAAATCAGTTAAATTTTGGCTCAAATCACATAAACGACATGCTAATTTGACATGGTTCAATTAGTAGTTAATGAATAATTAAAAAGACTCTGTAAATAAATGCATTTACTTACAAGCTAATGATAAAAATGTATTTTAATGCAAACAGACATTAATTTACTTGTGCGTCAAAATATGTACATGTATGGACATTTATTTTCAGACAATCATGAAGTTACATTTGAATATTGTGGGCTATACTGTGTAAGAATTCAAAAATTGGTCTATTATTATAGTCCACAACTATTGTCTGTAGTCTTTGCGATACGGGCTTGATATTTTGGCCATTGTGTTGGTGCTGGTTCCCCAGCTATCATTTGGGTGATGGCAACTTTATTGAGTGCTTGCTCTCTACAAAGTATGATCAACAAATGCCAGAAGTTTGGCTAGTAAGCACTGATGTTTGCTTGCATGCATTTTTGCCATCCTTCAAAATTATTGATAGTGCAAGGCGAATCATTAACAACTCTTTCATGAATACTCTAAATTGTGTGTGAAAATCTCGGTTCACGTCGACCTTTACCTTTTTGTCGCCCAATGTATGTGTCTTCCAAATAGTCCACAACTTGTTTGGCGACTTCAAGTATGTTATCTGAAAATGTCTCATATGATTGTACGATGTCATTCACATGCTGTCATTCCATGATGTCATTCAGCTGCCATTGAGCGAATACACATATTTATATCTACATCATTTTGGTATTGGACCAGGAGGCCTCCATTTTGAACTTTCCTGTAGATCGCTTGTGATAGATGATAAAAACATTCTTGTATTGTAGTGTCGAGAGTACCATGTCAATTGCATTTTAAATAACATTTTCAAAGTGTATCATTATGGATGTGGGAGATAATTCCGGGTTCAATGTGATCACCTGTCGAAAGAGATTTCCGTATGTTGTTCATCGTTGGTTGGGTAGTAGAGCATACCACACAGGGTAGAATGCAATCTGCAGTAAGTGCACAAATCGTGAATAACTGAGAGAAAACACTTGGGACAACCTTAAATGTACCATCACAGAATCAGTAATATGAAATTTCAAAAACCTGAAGATTTCTGTGTGTTATAGAGAGTAGTATATGGTTTTCATCATCCCCTCCATCATACAATAAAAAATATTTTCTTCGTGATATTACTTTGTATTCTTCAAAAATGACAATTTCCTCAGGGGTCTGGAGAACTGGGTGTGGGGTTGAACGCATGCTGGCAATATCTGCGTATTCCTCTGCGCATGGTGCGAATGGCTGAGATATGTGTAAAAGCTTGCTCGGATATATTTTCAAGTTATTGAGTGATAATTTGTTGGGCAGTGCTCCTAGTGTCTAGTGCACGTCTTTTAACTGACTGATGCAGTTTCAGAGCCTCTGAACAACCACTAGAAACAGCCTGTGTGTGTGTTCCCCGGTTTTTGTAATAAGTTCTTTATCTTTCACTTTCAATTTAGCTTTGCATTGTTTATCATTCCGTCTCATTTCACACTCATATGACACAACGCCATTTCCTGAATTATTCTGCTTCACGTATACGAATGCTTCACACACAAACTTCAAACCTCCTTTAGTACTAGTAATAAACTCCACGATAAATTTTATGATACTAATGATACAACACATTCTTCGACCTATATATGCATGCATTAACTGTCTTAGTTCTTTACAAGTTCTGCTTCAAAGAATCTATCCAACCCTGGATCAAAGATATTGAGCACCTTTGATATGTAGTCTGAGCAGTTATACTATGTAACCCATTCTTGGTTGACATCTTTACTCATTGAATCAAAAGAATAATTAGTTGTCTAAATTCCTTACAAGTTCAATTTTAAAGAATCTAATCTATGATCAAGGTTATTGCACTTATAATTAGTGTTTAGTCAAAACTCTTCAAAGATATCATGGGAGGGGGAAATTGACCTTGGGGGAATTGACCCGAGGGGTATATAGCCTAGGGGCATGTGACCAGGGGGTAATGTAAATGACCGGGGGTATATAGCCGGGGGCAACCGACCAGGGCGTAAGTGAGCTGATGCTTGTGGGGCTAGATTTGGTGTGGTATGTCTCTGGTGTAAACATCCAATTTGTTTGCTTACACATTTAAAGTAGCATTTAATAAAAAAATTATTTATTATAAAGGCTTTTTATTATTTAAAAAGCATTTATTAATTAGGTGGTCAAATCCACCATTAACACGTGCTCTTGTTTTTAAGACCTTGCAGAGGGCTGTTAGAATTGCAGAATTGAGGAAGGTGTATGCATCTCTCCTTCAAATCCTTCTATAACTAAAACACGGTTTGCGAGAACAGACATAGAATGTCTATTTGGTGGTCATGACCTGGGTAGCTGTGTTTCTGTCTACAGAGATGCCGAAGGTATGTAAAATTTATTGAGCACATTATCAGAATGTAGTACTAACAACATAGGTATTACTTGTAAACTCAACATAGTTAGACACACAAGCTATTGAAAGTGTAATAAAAAGGTTTTGAAGCTATGAGAATAAACCTAAAGGTATTGTTTTAATAATATATTATAAGCGTTATTTTTTGTTTATTCAAAAATCTCTGTTCTAGTTATTTGACCCATTTAAGAGTATTACTACTAATTCTTTTGCATGAATTGTTAATCATTTTAAAATATTGGTTGGTATTTCTTTGTTTAGTTTTGATCATACTTGCTTTTTCTCATTGGCAGAGCGACTCATTTTTGCTCGAAACTGTGCATATTCGAAAGATTGTTTTAATAAACATCAAATGCTTCGCCCTCATGCAAACTATTTTTTAGTAAGATGAAAATCCTCAAAATGTCTTGCCAAATTGATTAAAAGCCAGAATTTTGGCTGTCACTACTGATAATTGGAGTAACTTTGTTAGCAAATTCGAAAAGGTGTGAATGTATGGCAAATGTTATGCTATTTCATAAACACATCTGGCCATTATTTCAAGGGTCAGCTAACGAAAATATATCCTTAACAGGTACGTGCTATGAGTTGTCATCAACAGATATTGATCAGGCTGAGAAAGATATGGGAATACCAACAGGCAGTCATATCAAACTTGTCCAGACTGGGAACGTGAGAAATGGTACTTTTTTTTAAACATTTCATTATCTAAAAATAGTTAGTTCTACATGTCTCATGTGAAATTTTACTTTACTTTAACATACATATATGTATATATTTATATATAAACTAACTGTGAAATTTATATATATATACAAATACGCCTATATATATTTATATGCATACATATATATTATGTCTACATACATATTTCTCAAAGTATGTTTTCTATTGTCTGTTTTCGGTATGTCTAGCTACAGTTATTACAATTTTTGAACTTAACATTCTACTATATGCTGGGCTCAAACTTACAAAGATCACAAACGCAGATCGCTAAATCAACGCTTTAACTACTAGACTCCGGAAGCCCATGCAATTTTCACTCTATATACACAACGTGTACATCGTTTTCTCATAAAATTATGTAATAATTACAACTTTTTGACCTTTGTTAGCTTTATAAAATGTGATGCTTTTCTTGTCCTCGCCGTATTAGGGCTAATTTGTTTTCAGCAAAATGATATCAACAATAGACTCTTTTGATATCAGAACTTGGCAATTAAATACTATTAACTCTATGAAACACGATGCTTTTTTTTGCGTTTTGTGAACCTCTATTTCTGGCTTTTCGTAAAATTTAAATGCTACATTGCTGTAAAGGTTACTATTTTCACGTGGACAATTATATTATCTCGAGTAGAAAAGCCTCTAAATTCTTTCACCTTTGACCAGACAAAGACACTACAATATCGCATTTTTACATATCATCGAAACCATAGAGTTATTTCCCCTTAAAGTGATAACAACAACACAAGTGTTTTCGGTGCCAACAAGGATCGTTTAGGCCACGGCCCTTTTTGTGCTAGTCAATCATAAAGAAATGATGATTATAGTTTATTACTCTAATACATGCTTATTATTTAAAGCAATTCCATGCATACAGGACTTGCAAAGGCACTGAATAGATAGTGTTAAGTGAGTGAGTTAATGCAATCAGTTACTCATAGATAAGATAGATAGTCATACTGGAGTTGCATTACATTAATGTGTTGGAAAGCTAATCGACTGCCATCAACTATGAGCTGTACTATCCGGCGTTGCACGAGTAATAAAAAAGTCTTTAGGCAGAAAATTTATTTTTATCTAACATACCGTATACAACATTTACCCTTTCAACTTTAAATCTTCAGATCAAAAGAAAATAAATTTAAGCAGTTCAAATGAATTAGGAGGAAAAAGAAAACAGCCGTAAAGGTTTTAAAGCTTTGTCAAACAACAACAACTTTTAAATTTCATATCATGAATGAAGTGTTTTTGTTGAAATAAATTAGGAAAAATAATCAAACGATAAATGTGTTTAAATGTAAGATAATTAGCAAGTAATGGCTAAATATATTCTTTTTAGTTATGATTACAATGAAAAATTATTTAATAAGTAAGGTAATAAAAAGTCTATTTTATTTTCATATAACTATAATTTAGCATAATTAAGTATAATTTATTTTTATTTAACATACAACAACATTTGCCGCTCTAATTTTCAAACTGCATATCATCAGAAGTGTTTTGTGTAATTGAAATAAATGAAGAGAGAAAATAAAAACAACTGTTAAGGTTTTTAAACTTTTTCAAACGACTGTAACTTTCAAACTTAATATCACAAGGAAAAGGTTTTGTGCATGACAACTAAATTAAAAATAATTAAAACAACTGTAAAGGTTTTTAAGCAACTGTAAATTTAAAAGTTCATAACTTTCAGCAACGTATAGCTTTTAGTAACGTACGGTGGAACCTCGGTTATCGAACATAATCGTTCCAAAAGGTTGCTATGTGTTACCGATTAGGTTATGTTAGGTGTTAAGTTGTTCTAGTGTTGCTATAAATCAGTTTTTCGAGATCCGAAACAATTATTCCCATTAAAATAAAATTATGTAGATTTTAATTCGTTCCAAGATGAGGAAAAACTTGGGTAAATTCGGAAATATACGTTGGTAAAGTTTGTTCAACATTTTACATCATAAGATGTACTGTTTACTGCATTCTATAAATAGAAACAGGTATATATATAGATCGTGTTTAGTTTTAATAAAATGTTTTATATTTATGATGATGGAAAAAGAAAGCAAATGGAAACATTTCGTCTGTTGGGGTTTTAAAACATCCAAAGCATTAAAGGTTAAAATACAATGGTAAAAAATATATAACAGATAGTTACATAAAAAATCGTAGGAAAAAAAATATAAACAGCAATGGCCTGTTTACTTTACATCTTTAAAAGGGACTCATCCTCCAAGACAATTTAGGGTAACTTGACTTGAAGGGTTAACTCCTTAGCAAATTTTTTCGGTAGAGGAGGCGCTATCCCACATGGTTTCTCCCTTTTTGTAAAGAATTTACTAAGCGTAAAATGCTTTGCTAATTGCAATGCGCATGCTTTAGTGTAGTCGAAAACCAAAATTATGTTCAAGCTCCGAGACAAACAAATCTCAAAATCTTTGGTGAAAAACTTAAGGCTAAAATAGTTAGCATGCGCAGGATGTATATTTTATATGAAAAAGTAAATAATCGCTATGGCGCTATATTTCAGTGGTAGAACATCCGGATGAAACCTTGGTCAATGAGAAAGCCGTCGTGAGTTCAAATCCATCTGATTGTGATAAACCAAGATTTTAAGATCTACAGCTGGAAAACCGACATACATACAACGACATACTCTGAGAAGTATGGATATAATATATATATATATATATTGTATGTATATATAATTTGTTTCCTCACTCTTGATAACCTATATGGGTGATAGTTTCTGCTCTACTTATATATATATATAAGTGTGTATATATATGTTTTTTGTAACTACCTCATATTATTGTTTCAGAAAGGTTTTCTTGTTGTGAGACAAGGCAGTTTTGACTCTTTCAGTTGGAAAATTTGTCTCTTGCTGAAATTTACAGGCTGAGAGCTGTGGTATCAAGATGTACAATTGCTCAAAGGATGAGGTCTGCTTTCAAGGCTGTGGGAGTGTGACGCTGAATGATTCTGTCTGCGTTGGTATGGAATTAGTTTTACCAATAATAGCTTAGACATCTAAAGACTGATAATTTTAACTCTGACTTAACTATTACTTATATTATCATATTATTATACGAGTAAATTATTGATTATGCTTATAATTATTATTCTAAGTAGTTTTTATACTAATATAAGTATTATTATAAGGAATTGCATTAGCTTTTAAGTTTAGGTATTGTACTTTAAAATACAATTAAATTATACATGTAATTTAAAATCTAAGTAATACCAAAGTTTACACGAGTGTAAAACAACTGCTATATATTGTAAACTACACTTTCATGGTATTTTTGGAAGCTTGGTAGTGTCATAATTATGCTTTTCTTTTAAATGTTTTTACTGAATTAATATATGTATGAAGTTTTCATGTTGTTCATTTAAATAAATATAACAAATAGACTGTGAAAAGAATCACTAGCGCCTTCGGTGTTCTGTTGATTTCTAGTCGATAATAACTATTTAATAAAATTCATTATAATAAGAACTTAAAGTGAACAGCTGGTTAAATGTTGAATTAAACTCTGTACCATTTATTATTGCAATGTTTACCAAATAACCTATTAAAAACAACAATTATAGCAAGTCCATGACACTTCAAATTATTAAATACATCTAAGATCTAATAACATCCTGCTAGTCTATACGTTTAAAGTTCATCTGAGGTAAAAACCTTTACATCAGACCTTTACATCCTGTTTGATATTATTATCTATTTCTAATGATTTTGAGCTGATGAAAGAAACAACTGTCAACTTGGCCAAGAGTATAGTAATGCCTGGTACTACTGGTCATCTGTATATGGCGATGACCGAGACTCTGGTGCAGTGATGGTGAGTTTTGCAAAATGAAACATTACTGCATAAAAGGTGTGACATAACTTAGCAATGGTTAGAAACATATTTTCAAATCATTTCATCAAAATGTCAAATAATATCATGACACAATCAATAGTATTGTAAAACAGAAAAACACTTTTTGAAAACTTTTTGCAATTATGGATGCAAAATATAAAAGATAATCTTTCATAGTTAGAAATACGAAGGAGCAGTTTTTGGTCATTAGGAAAAAAGTTAAAATGGAAAAGATTTTACAAGGGCAAAAGGCTAAAGTTGTTATTGGGATATCCTTATGCAAGTAGTCAGCTGTCAGGCAGATCAATTGAAAGAAAGCCGGTTAAAGACTTATGAAAATCAGCAAGGATAAACGACATATAAATAGCAAGTGTTTTCTTGCGTAATGATTGGTAGGACACTGTCAATAAAATCAATAAAGGCTGTGATTTTTTTCAAACTACATAATTATTATCAAACTCTGCTAAAAATATCCAGTCATCATTCATTGATTTGCAATGGCTTATTTACTGACAACTTTAGTCTTGAATATAACTATAAATTACCTGTCATACAGCTCACAACCAAAGTGATATTGGAAAAAAGAAAGGGTAGTGCTGGTTGAGGAATGCCATATTTGCAGTCATATGGCACTGCAGTGCAATAAGATAACTGCAATGGTAGCTGTAATGTACTGGGTGTTACTATGTACGACAAACAGCAATAATGAAAGAAAAATATTATATGTTTATATCTCTCCCTTGCAATAAGAGAAATGCAATCTTAGAAGTAAAATGGCAAGCTGCTGGGTAATATACACAGTTTGAAAGTTGGTTGTGTTGAATGCAGAATGGTTTTGACAGCGATCTGTAACCAAAGGGAAAAAATGGGTGATGATCACAGAAACCATGATTGAGTCGGGTGTGTAAGATTTAGAGTTATCTACACTAGCAGAAGGAGAAAATTCTCAGTTATTTTGCAAAAGAAAATTGATTCCCGCTGAAATGCAGCAGATTTTATGGTCAATAAACTGAATGCATGTTTACCATTAGTGCAAAAACATCGTTTTGAGAAAACTGGTGGTAAAGTTTGAAAAACGAAAACCAATACACAATTGTGTTTACATTTTAAAATGTCATAGCAACCAATATCAAGAAGTTGTGATATTTATTTAGATTTTTGTATTTATATGCAAAAACTTATGCTGAATTTAAAAATCTAAACAGATTTTAGTTGGCTGTCATAGAAATAGCTGTATATTTATAAGAAAGTGTAGGCCTATAACTTAATTTTGCAGATATTAAAAACGGCTTGGCAGTACTGCAATATTGGGCACAGCCGTAGTTTTATCAACAAAATATTTAGAAAAATAATAACAGTAACATATTGCACACCATCGGTCACTATATACTTTGATCTCCTAAGTTTGAATGATTATTCTTATAATTAAATCTTAAAATAATCTTATAAAAACCATTAGAAAAATATCATCATTATTTTCTTTACTTTCACCGCTTTGGACATCAGTTGGAATACCAAAGTACTCATTATATGTGTCCAACATGTCAGTTACCTTGAAATCGACAGAAAAGAAACGATTACTTTTCAGTACTTCTACATTATTTACAGAAACTTTCAGCCATTGGACAATGCCATAGACTGGTGAAATGTCCACATTTTTATTGTGAAGTGCGCATGACTTATTGGTTCTAATGTCTGTCACACGGCCTTATCAGCGTTTCGTTGGCCAGTCTTAATTTTGATTAAAAAATTACTTTCAAGTTTTAATGGCAATTTTAGGCGAAAATAATCTGTCTATTTATGTATAATCCGATCAATTGGGTTAGTTTTAGGATAATTTCAACAAATTTCAAATACTTAGTAACATATTTAAATAGGTTTATATGTGTTTTGTATTGTTATTATACTTAAACGACTCCATAAAAAAATGGTTAATTTGGTTGATAAGATTTGGGCACAAGGGTTTGAAACGGCCGTTCATGAATAATTTTTGTGAGTTGTGTGCACACATGCATTTATCATAAAACTCTCAAACAATCGCTTCACTCGTATTTGGTTGTGAGAAGAAACTTTAAAAGATTAGATGAAGATAGTGAGCATATCAATACATATCAATACATATCAATACATATCAATACATGTCAGTACATACAAATACAAATCAATCCATATCAATGCATATCAATGCATATCAATACATATAAATACAAATCTATACATATCAAAAAATTGCTAAAAGTTTTGGTATGTTATGATAATGAGTCATTGGTTCAGTATTTAATTGTCAGGATTTTTACCTTATAACGCCTTACACTATATTATAGTAGTTTTCATACTGCGTAAATGTGTAGCAGTTTACAAACCTTAAAGATTTTTAATACTTGGACTACAACGTGGGATTAACCATTATTTACATGTAGCTAAATACAATTAGCCATAGTTGAGCATTTGACGTAAAAAAGGGGACAAATCTACGTGATTACATGGGTCATCTGACTGCAAAGGGTTATTGATTCTATTTACTTTAGCTCATTTGTGTAATTAAATTTATACATAGGATTTAATCATTTTGTTGTCTTTGATTTCAGACCTCAGAACTATGTAATGAAAAATTGAATATGTACTAGCAAAAGTATATTCAAAACTTATGAGTTTTTTTCTTCAATATAACCCAAAACTCTAAATTGAACAAAATTAATAATCCATGCTACACGAAAGTTAGTATACAAACCACTACGAAAATACTAATCTTTGCATAATTTTCCAGAAAGTAATTGAACATAGCAATCTTTTGTAGACGGTTACTTACCCTAAACAGAGAAGTTCTAGTGGACTGAGAGTGATACTACATTTGAATGTTGGAGGTCATATTGACAATCTCGGTGGCTGCCATCACTGGTTCCTAACCTTTGATGACTCGAGGTGTTCAAATCCTAACAATATTGAGCAGCTAGACTACAGTGAAAAGACAGGAGACTATCGAAGTGCTATGGATAGTAAGTCTGACCAAACCAAATAGGATAATTTGGTATTTCATCTCTTTATAAAGTAAGGCAAACTGCACTGTTGCAAGCTGTGTTAAGATGGTGCTATTTCTAAAAAAGGTACCAACTATAAACGAATACCCATAAATGAGTGTCGGTTTAATAGGGCTAATATATATTCATATACACTTGTCACCATCTGAAGAATGCTATTGCAAGAAGGAGATTTTCAGGTACACCTAGCTTAGCATTTTTCTTTCTCACTCATAAATCATGTTATTATGTATGCGACTATATACATCATTTAAATTATATACAATATGTATACTACATATTCTATCTAAATAGTTTATACACTATATGTAGACTATTTACACACATTCTATGCTATATTTACAATTTATGTTATATATAATAGATGTACTATAAAAACATTATATGTAGTGAATGCAGTATTCATACTGTATACAAAATATATACACTATATATACTGTATATATTAAATATGTTATATGCAATTTATATACACTACCTATACTTGCAAACCGTTTATACAGTGAATGTATATCATATGCGCTATACCTATCATACAAACTATATTTGCTATACATCACATATGTCAAAGTCAAGGCTTTTTCTATGGTATTGATATGTTAGTAGGATTGGCTGGCAGATTACAGGGAGCTTCGCGCTAAAGGAGCATCGATGCTATATTTTCCTAAAGCAGTCTCAATAGTTTGCTTTTGTTCAATATATATGAACACCACAGTCATTAGGACAAACACAAAGTTGATTTCCGATACCAAGAAGAACAATGAAACTGGTAGTTTCAAACCAGGCGACAGTCTGGGTACCTGTTCACGGAGGTGGCTGCAAAACTTGTGTTTCGTCCATGTAGAGAAAGTGTGTTGGTATTGAAACATGATAATCGTAGGCTGAACTACCTATGAAAAATGTGAAGTACAAGAAATGTGTTGATAAAGAAATTTTTCCATTTTTTTGATATTTAAAATATATTATTTTCAAAAATATATTTCAATGGAGTGAATGACTAAAAATAGCAATTACCATTTTTGTCCTTGACGAAAACACTGTTCACATTTTTAAAAGAGAAAAAATAGGATATTTGGTTCATTCGTTTATATCCGGTCCTTTTACAAATTTTTAATAAAAACTTGATCAGTTAAAAACTCAGTCACCTACAAAATATTTTTGAAATTTTTCCAAGAACTAGACATATTAAAAATCAAATATTTTAGCAACATGTCAAAAGGCACCAAACATACGCATCTGCAGTTTGGATAGAAACGCTAAAACTATGTGGAGCCACATATAATTTGCATAAACAAACTGACAGATATGCAATGACGAAATGGGTTTAATTATTACGGATATATGCAAGATAGGTATTTTATACATATACACTTTATTTTATGCTATATATTCTAAATGTATACACTATATATACGCCATATACGTGTTATTATAGTCACCAGTCATGCCTCTGTATAAGGGTGCTATGTGCCAATAAGGTAAGACTTTTACAGTCGATGGAACCTGTTATGGGTTGAACAAAGGAAACCGCAAGGTCAATTTGGTTATTGATGCATGTGATGGGTATGAGTCGACCAATGGCTATACCGGATGGAAATCTCCATGCAGTATGATTAACATGGAAGTTGTACCTCAAGAAAATACTGGTATGTTACTCAGTTTTCTATTTTAGCTTATGATATGTATTCATTTGTACATTTCATTATTCTGATCTGCCAATTTGCAAAGCCGACTTAATTTAATTATTACTCGCTAATTATTTTCCATTTACATCTAAACCTTGTATTAGCCGTTTTGTTTTTTTAATTCATTTGACCTGCAAAAAAACTTTTTTCTCATGATATGAAGTTTAAAAGTTAGAATAGCAAATGTTGTTATGCGTTAAATACAAATCAATTTTCTGACCGAAGACTTTTTTATTACATGGCAATACCGGGTAGCAAAGCTAGTATACTATAGCACAGTTAGTACATATTGTGCTATAGCATGGTATCTATAGTAATAGTATATACTATTACTAATAGCATATATAATACTATTAGTTAGTAGCAGTATATACTAACTGTGCAATCTACTATATAAACGGCAATCGTTGTGTGTGTGTCCGCCTTATAGAGTACTGTACTTTTCGGACGATTACCCGCTACTAGGAATCTAGGGCGCATTAATGGGAATTTCCGGTTAGTACACGCCTTCATACATATTCATCGTTCGCCGTTTTCACACAAAATGGCGTAATAATTTCAACTCGATGGCTTTCTTTTAGCTTCATGACACGCAATGCTTTTTTGTCCTCGACGTATTAAGCCTAATTGGCTTTCGAAAAAACGATATCGACAATAAACTCTCTCGATATTAGAATTTGGCGATTAAATTTTATTAACTCTATGAAACACGACGCCGTTTTTGTGAATCTCTATTTCTGGCTTTTCTTAAGGTTTAATTGCTAAATCTCTGGTAAAGTCACTACTTTTCTCGTGGACAATTGTATTATCTCGAGCGGGAATAGCTTCTAGATTCTCTCACCTCCGACCAGACAAAGGCACTACAATATTTTATTTTTATATAACATATCGTCGTACCAGTATCGTCGTATTCAGAGTTTTGATGGATAGCTGTTGGTGAAACAGTAACTTTTTTTATACACACACTTCTATGCAAGAATTGTTATTATTAATTCAACATATTCACAAATTTTATTTTGTTTTCTCAGTTCATATTAATTGTATCATTACCGAATCATCTCATATTGTAATCGTAGCAAAACAGACTTAATTTAGCTATTACTTGCTAATTATTTCACTGTTACATCTAAACCTTTTTATAGTCGTTTTTTTTTTTTTTTTTATTTCACCTGCGCGAAACATTTTTCTCATGATATGAAGTTTGAAAGTTACAGTTGTTTGACAAAGTTTGATAAACTTTGCAGTTGTTTTTATTTTCTCTTTATTTCAACTACACAAAACACTTTTCTCATGATACCTTACCTATCATGTTTTCTCATGTTACCTATGTAGTTTGAATGTTAAGATGGCAAATGTTGTTATGTATGTTAAATACAAAGAGATTTTCTGTACTAAGACTTTTTTATTACCCAGGTACAAATACAGCTTATGGTGTAAAATGTTGAAAAAATACTTCACCGAAGTTGTTTTATCGCCCTGGAGCAGATTAAAATTTACATTATTTTATTTTAATGGGAAAAATTGTTTCAGATCTCGAACAACTCAGTTTTTGAACTACCTTTTGGAACTAATTATGTTTGAGAACTGAGGTTCCATTATAAGTTATCAAAAGATATAGGTCACTGAAAGTTATGAAATTTTAAATTTACATTGGTTTGAAAATCTTTACAGTTGTTTTATTTTCTCTCTTAATTTATTTCAACTACACACAACACTTATTTCATGATATGTAGTTCGAAAGTTAGAATGGCAAATGTTGTTATATGTTAAATACAAATCAATTTTCTGTGCAAAGACTTTTTTTACTACCCGGGAAACGGCGGGTAGCACAGCTAGGCTTGGGGCCGTGGCGTCACTCGGGGATGCGTGGGAGACATTTTTTGCCCCGAGTACAGAGAGAGTCTCCAGGCGCGGCTTGTCGGATGAAAGAGTTGGCGAGTGCGAGGCAATTGATTCCAAAGCGATTGAGTGCTAGGCGATTGGTTGCGAAACGATTGGTTGCGAGTGCAAGGTGATTGATTGCAAGGCGAGTGCGAGGTGATTGATTGCAAGGCGATTGTTGTGAGGTGAGTGGGAGGTGATTGCGAGGCGATCGATTGCGAGGCGATTGGTTGTGAGGAGAGTTCAAGGCAATTGATTGTGAGGCGGGTGCGGGCCGATTGATTGCAAGGCGATTGATTGCGAGTGCGAACCGATTGATTGCCAGGCGAGTGCAAGAACGCGATTGTCAACTGCTTGGCGGGTAAAGACTGGTCAGCCAAGGTGGGGGCTCAGCGGCCGAAGTGCGCGATCGTCAACTGCTAATATAGACAAGGGTGAACGGATGCATGAATCTAGACACATGAATCTAGAATATTTGCTAAATTTTACCCGCATCTAGCCGTAAGACTCATTGCAGATTTCCATTGTTCTCCCCAACATTGACATGTATATGTGCATGCATTCTTTGATCAGGACAACAATTTCAGTAGACTGCATATTTGGAGTTGTTTTACAGTATGAAAGACAACTCTCAATAAACCTTATGCTGCACGTGAATCTGTTCCAGTAGACGGGTAATAAAGCTAGTAGTATTCATATATTATCATATATATATGAGAATCTTGGGTAAAACTGGATACACTTTTTGAAGTTTTCAAGCTTTACCAAGTTTTGGTATGTCATAATACATCACCTTATTTATCTAAAACTTCAAAGAAAATTTAAATTGGCTTATTGGTCTATGATATATTGACAATTTTATGATAGTTCATCGAGATGCAAATGATTGTGACAAAAGGACCATATGATAGTCATAAGACACTAATGAACTTGCTAGCATAACATGATGTGACACCCGGTTTTCCGACTTGCAGGAATATAGTACACTATCTTGGTGTTTTACATACTTGATTTCTCGGCTTCTCTTTTCCTCAATAATATTATTATAATAATTACGACACCACTTACTGTTGATTTTGGCTTACCATTTCTGTTCCTTGCGTTGCTTTTGATAACTTTTGCCATTTTTCCACTTAGGTGGCATTTTTTTAAGAGCCTATTTGAAATGGCACATGTTAGTTGCCCAAGTAGCGTATTCTACCAGATAGCCGGCAAAGCTAATATAATACTTTATTCCTGAACTGCTATAAGAAAACACTATTTTTTTGTTGATGTATTATAAATTAAGACCATATTTATTATTAAATATAAAGATATTTATTTCAAATAAAATTGCATCAAAATACAAATGGTGCAGTGAAAAATCAATCTATATTTAATAAATGATATTTAAAATTTTGTTTTACTAATTCTACTAACCAAACATTAGTAACCCTTTTTTTGACTTGTGAAAATGTTGATAACTAACATTTGAAATACTTAGAATGGATATTTTATGAAATATGAACAATAAACATTTACTAACAGCAGTTGAATCTGAGCCTAGATGACATTTCACTGAGGTGTCAAGCTATTTATATTAATTAATAATAATATAACTTGTATTGATACTATTATTTCTTATTTATAAATACTATGTTATTTAATATTTAAATAGTAAATGTAAATGGTAACTTAAAATCAAAAAAACATCAAATGTAATAGATGATATATTAAAAATATGAAATCTTTTTAGATATTATACTTGAAAACACTAATCAATTTCAAGTAGGAAAAATATAATTTAGAAATGATACAACATTTATATTCATACTGTTTAAAAAATTAATTAAAACATAATTATTTGGAAAGAAAAGAAAATATATTTATGAGATGAAATTAATTTGCGTTTTTTTATTGTTTGCTCTATCATTATTTACTATCTAGCGTACTACTTACTATCTACCATTATTTATCATGAAAATAACAAGTGAAAAGAGTATTTTAAAAGCACATCAAGCTTTTCATTAGTGTAGGACAAGCACATATTTTACAGTATATTATTTAAAATTTTTATTTTACATGGAAATTTACTGCCAGTCTATGTATTTGTTTACAACAGAAATTGCAAACAGAAATTTAGTTAAATCTAGACTAAATAGTAACAGCTGTTAAAATCGTTCCTGCTCGTACAAACCCTCATCGGTGTTATTATATTGAAAAAGGCGTAAAGCCTGTCTGTTAGTAAAGCCAACAAAGAGTAATTCACAAAGATCTCTTATACAATTATCTGCATGTTCTATTTTGCAAATGCAATAGATAGCCTTTTTTATTGCGGGATATGGAGACCGGTATTGATTTAATTTAGTGATGATGGTGTGATAATCATACTCGTACTAAAGTGTCATGTTTAAAATCTACATCTTTTTCAACGCCTGGGTTTCAAGATCAATTATCATGCTAAAAATTGCTGCAAATGTCAAATTTCCTATTTAATTAAAAAATTGTTTGGATGGAGTAGTAATATAAATATAATTTTTTTATAAGAGAGCCTATTAGAATCTCAGCAAAGTTTAAGGCACAGCGTGGCGTTGTCTTTCAGGAGTTAATAACGGTAAAACTGGTTGTTGAAGATTGAAATGTTTTTGAATTATATTTAAACTGTAAAAAAAGATATTTCACAATAATTTGATAACATTTTGGGTTTTATATTTTATCTTCATTCAGAGAACAACATCAATAATTCTGAATGAGACTTCTGGATGATTTATTATTATAACCTCATTAATCAACAATGTATTTATTTTAATTTCATTTTTAAGTTAATATTCTTCATATTGTACCGTATATAATAGAATAAAATTAGGAGATTATATAAAAAAAGCTTTGTTGTAAAATTGGACGTTGAAATATATTTTCAGTCAAATCTTAGTAGGAGGCTCTAAAACCTGATTTTATTGGGCAGTCCATAGTCATTTTATAGGAAAAATGCCTTCTACATATGGTGCCACAAAAGTAATCAAATAAGCTACATCTACCAGGAAACATCCAATGTTCTAAAAAGCGCAGGTAGTAATAAACTAGGTGGTAGCAATTGTAAATTACATACGAGTCGTAACCAGTCTTCTGTAAAGTAAGTACACTGTCTAATAATGACTTCTGGCAGAGGATCGATTACACTTGAGTTCTATGAATAGGGTCATTTAGTTGCCTGCCTAGAAAATTACTAAGTCTTTCATATTGTCTTAATTTAAATGTGTAATATTGGACTTTTTTTCTATAAAAACATAACAATGTAGCCATGCATAACTATAGCTTTTAAACAGCATGTTTTCAAATATATCTTTTACCGTTTCCCGAAAAGCAAAAAAAATGTGCAGCTTTTTTGATATGTAAAAAGTTTAGTTTTACCTATTATGTGATGATCTTTTCTGCATAAATATAAACTAAATTATGTGTTTAGTATCAGCCAAAGCATCTCCAAAAAGCTGCCCTCACTCCGTGGTTTTTAACTACAAATACCATTTTTGGAATGAAGCAATAGACGTGACTTTTGACACCACCACAAAAACAGAATTGGTTAAGGTAAGTATTACTTTAGATAAGTAGATATTACTTTAGATCTTTTACTAGCATGATTTTTAAAAATTGAGCTTTATCACTTAAAAGTTAACTAACTTATTTGTTTAGCAACATTTGCAGTTGATCTTGTTTTACAATAATTTATTTACATAAAATAAAACATGCTTTCTATCGGCGAACAAGGACGATATTGATGTAGTGGAAGTTTTAAATTTGGCTTTAAATAGTGACATTAAATTTTAACTCTAGTTTAGGTTTTACCTGCTAGATTTTAGTTTTGCTGCAGATAATATAATTTGCTAAAATCGTTCTACACAATGTACATATGCCCGATAAAAGGCTTAGAGCCAGAATTGCAAGTTCACTTATGTGTAAATGGACTTGCCTTGGATACAGACTACTTTGAGAAACTTTATTTTTATAGTCCTAGTAGATGAGTGGGTTTTTAACTGTTCACAAGAATTCTTTTCATTATTTTTCAAATTTTTTTATCTAACTTGTTATCTGACAATTCAAGGCTTCCATTACTATTTTTATAGACTAGCCTCATTGCTCTAGAACATTGTTATTATTGTATTTCTTTCTGTAGTAGGTTACCTACACCAAGTTGGCTGATGATACTAGCTTGAGGATAAAATACAATGCACTACTTGGTGTAAAGGTCACGAACAGAGGATACAGTTACTGCGGTAGATGGTGAGTGCAATATTATACAGAATCATTTAAATGGCTTATGGTTATGTAGTGATAATTGACTTGTTACTCTTGAACTTAGAAAAAAAAGTACTTTTAAAGTATTGCGATGCTTACCATTTTGGCACCAGCAATAAAATCATCAAAACTTGAAAACAGCCAAAACAATTAGAATTGTTGCAACTATCACAAAAAATAAAGTTCAAAACATGGCATCAATACAAGTAGCAGTCACCATAATCATTTTGGCTTAAATTGACATAAATTGAGCAAGTGATTAATCTGAAAACCTCGTGTGTAAAAGTACAATGCCACTGCACATTAATTACTTCATTGTTCAAAAGTAAAATCATGTAAAAAAAGACCAAACCTAGTAAAAAAATTCTGTGTTTTTTGGGTGGCAGTGACTTCTTCCAAATTTAAAAAATTACCTGCTGTGGGTATCCTTCGCTTGATTATCAAGTATTTAGTTTTGTGAGCAGAATTTTTGCTTTTTGGCGTAACCAAACTTGCAAACTTTCTAAGAGCTATTAGCAGTACTCAGCATTCTTTGATTTAAGTTTCTTACCATTTCCTCACTCAGCCACTATTTATCAGGTGTAAGGTTAACTTTACTTTTAATTGACTCGGTACAAATGCATACATATTTCTATTTTAATGTTGCCTTTTGCTATTTTTGCTCATAGAAAGTGCTGACATACCCATTACATAGCTAATTCAACAGCCATTTCTTAGTGACTGTAAACAAATAACCAATTGTATTAACCCTTACTCAAAGGTTGTAGTAATTTTGGTGACAAAAAGGTGTAAAAGTTTGTCACTCATAGTCGACAAAGCAAAATCGCAATATTGTCAAAATCTTAGTTAAATAATTAAACATTGAAGTAGTAGATATTATCACAACATGCTGTAATGGCGCTTCAAACACTTCTAACACTCCTATGTCAACATGGCTAAAAAAATTTCATGGTTTATAGTTAAGGCTATAATAAGTTTTTGCTTGATTACTGACTGATTCTCTTGTATACTTCCTCAAGGTACATAGCCATAAATGGAACTGAGTGTACACCCAAAGCTGATGTTATAATCAGCCATGATGATGCTAATGCATATGACTACTGGAAACAACATGTTAGAGTTTACACTCGTGAGTATACTGAATCAAATAGCTGTATTATTACTGATGAGACTTTTTAAACATTTTAAAGTTTGCTAAAAAAATCTACAGGGGAAATACAACTTTTCAATTATCACAACATTGTTCTAAAACTCAGCTTTACCATACTTCCTGTGAGACTGCATGATTTTCAGTAAGGTTGTTCTGACATACTTTTTAAATGTTGAGTATATTATTGGGTCAATGCTTTCTTTTAAGAGCCGTTTTAATGATGCATTAGCTGTTTCATAAATATTGAATTGTTATGATAAATAGAAAATGCACCAAATCTGAAAATATTGTGGCTGACCCCAGGCCATGAACTTAGTTCTGACATTTTATTTTTATATATCCACATAAAGCCACTCTTATACATTTTGCTTTGCTTTTGTATATTGTTTCTGTCTTTATTATACGTTTATAGTGTTATTAATTGCTAATGCTTATAGTTTGGTTGTGACTAAGCCAATGTGATCATATTAATTGTTTTTCCTAATATTAATTATTACGGTTTTTGACCGATTCCTTTATACAGCACCAAAAAAATACATATAATGTATACGAAGAATAGGAATTCATTTGAATATAATGAGCTAAACCATTAACACTTTTTTGCATTTTATGCAGAAATCTTTGCACCTTAGATCGTGCCTGAGTAAAGTCTGGCAGAATTCTTTACAATACCTTGGAAATCGAGTAATCACTGAATTAACAAAAAAATTTATGTCACGATTGACTTAACAAAGTGCTTTCTGTTTGCAAGCAGTTCATCAATTGTTTTCATCAGTTGTATTACAATTTGGTGGTAAATTAAGACATACTTGCTAGTATCCGGTAATAAGAAGTAATTTACTTTATGGTATAAGCATCTTAACCTTATTTTCAGTTGAGGGTATTTGTGACAATGAGCTGGAGGCAGGTGAACACAGCATTGAGATCTACATGGGAAAGTGCTACTGGAACCAAACTGAACCAACTAACTTCATAGTCAAGTCTCATAACTCTCCTTCAAGACTACACATCGAGGAAGTAAGAAAGGAGAAGAAAGTTGATGGAGGTAAACAGTGTGAATCTACTGAAGGTTTCTCACCTGATAACTTATTAAAAAGAAAATTTTTTATTGCTCAAACTTTATTTGTAATTTAGAAAGGGTGTATAACGAAATGACACAATTACGTTTTACTGTTGGAAAAAATGACATTTGAGTGAAATCTAATCAGCTAACAATGCAGATAATAATGTTTTGCAACATCACTTTAGTCATTCTTATTTGCAAATCTTTTATGATGAACATTTTTATATATATCTTGATTTTCATCAAAGGTATTTTATTCTCTTTTGACCCAGTATACCACCCTAGACATTCGGTCTATAGAAGTCTTACAGGCTACCTCGCTAGATACCACTACGACAATCTTGATGATGATAGTGATAATGGACCCCTTCTCATGGTGTCATATCACAAACAGTTTGATGAGACGACGTTAAGGCTAACAGCGAGCGGGACTCATTCAGCAGACGCAACTGCTCGGCGCAGCGTGTGCTCCAGATGATAGGAGCACAGATTATCATTAACCGCTTGATCATATTTTGTCACTAAAATAATTTATTGAAATGCAAGAAAGGGTTTAGCTGTGATGTAAATGACAAGCTGCTTGATCTTTGCTAAACATGCTTTCATTTTGCAAATATAGGTTGTAAGGTTAAATTCGTGTTTAGTAAGAAATATTAAGAAGTTTATTAAATATACTTTTTGCATTTTATTCCCCAACTCCCAACGAATGTTAATGTGGTATTTTGAAACGGTTTTTTTCTAAAAATTGAAGTTTTACCATGAAAGCCGCTATAACAAAACTGTTATATCTAAACAGTCGAATTGTTTATAACAATCTTTAAATGAACTTTGAATGATCATTAACTTAGTCTGCCCGAACTGATGTCCAGTGAAACTGGACACAAATAAACCACATTATTATTTCAGCTTTTAGGTTTATCCTTGAGGTGATTAAACAGAGGCAAAATATAATGAACTTTTACAAAAATTTAAAAAGTTTATTTTAGAACGTGTATACAGACATGGCACAAAGCACTAACCGTATTTGATTGAATAAAAACAAACACATTTTTGTTGAAGTTTTTACTGATTGCATTTGACAAGTAGTAAAGTAGTAGGCATCGGAGTAAGGTCACTGGTGCTCCTCTTTTAAAGAAACCTATAGTCCTTAATAATATGTTTCAAAAAAGTTTTTTTTAAATTGAATTATTGGATACATGGTTTTTATTTATTTTTACAATTAAAAATTCTGCTGTTATTCTTATGACACCCAGCCTACATTTGCTTAAGTTATTTTGTTTTGATGAAGCAAAGTTCAAAAGTTGAAATTTTGTTTAGATAAAAATCCCAGAAAAATTTTCACATTATAGACGTACAACAAGACACATTATAGACGTACAACAAGACACATTATAGACGTACAACAAGACACATTATAGACGTACAACAAGACACATTATAGACGTACAACAAGACACATTATAGACGTACAACAAGACACATTATAGACGTACAACAAGACACATTATAGACGTACAACAAGACACATTATAGACGTACAACAAGACACATTATAGACGTACAACAAGACACATTATAGACGTACAACAAGACACATTATAGACGTACAACAAGACACATTATAGACGTACAACAAGACACATTATAGACGTACAACAAGACACATTATAGACGTACAACAAGACACATTATAAACGTACAACAAGACACATTATAAACGTACAACAAGACACATTATAGACGTACAACAAGACACATTATAGACGTACAACAAGAAGCGTACAACTGATTAATTTTAACTTATCTGTTTTCTATTCAATAACCAATCTTAGAAATTTATTCCTACAAAGTAATTATGTTCAATAGTACTGTACATTTTAGGCAACTTCAAAGTTGCTTGATCAAATCTTGTATTTACATGTCCCTTCAACTTAATCAATGATAGGTTAACTCATCTATGCATTAATTATAGTAACTATTACATAACATGTTGAACACAACTGAAGAGCTCAGTTTCATTTAGAGATTTAGCAAATCTGAAGACATGATGATCCTTTCCCAATTATTGATGGGAGTCAATAACTTTTACAGGCACTTCTTGATTGACGAATCAGACTGCACAAATCCTGGTCGTATAGACGGTAGCAGTTTGTTGATGAAAACCTCTTGCTCGTATCAGCCAATGCAAGGTATGCCATTTATTAACTCAGGGTTAAATATGGTGTTACCAAGCTTCTTTGCAAATTTCGTATGGGTATGAATTAACACCGTGCATTGTTTAAAGAATATTGCCTCCTTTGGCTGTTTTGGTGAAAAAAAATCAATGAAAACTGAGTAAATTTATTTTAAAACTTGATTGTTTTGATCGCATTTTCACCAGTTCACTAGCCCGTTTATACGATTTTGTTTCAACTTAGTGCCTAAACATCTAGTGACTATAAAAGCCTTTACGTCAACATATAAAACATTTTATTATATTTGTTTAAGATAATATTGTCAATGATAACCATGAATAAGTCAAACTTTCTACAAGATAATTTTTGTCAGTTTTAAAACAGCTAAGTTCGAGACTACAGAAGATTATATTTCTTTTAGTTTTTATGACCAACTTACAATCTTTGCACTAGTTCAAGTGACTTTTCCATATTTTAGTAACACAAGATCTATTTTATAGTGATAACTTTTCAATTTACTTTAGGCCCCTTGCTTACACACATGACGAGATACTATTTTATTATAATATATTATTACGTATTACATCATGACTTGTGCATTAACACCTCGTAGTTAACCTTTTTATGCTGCATCCTTACATAAGTGTAAAAATCATTACCTTTTTTATTTAAAATTGGATATTTGCTAGATCATACTAATTTTTGTCAGGATTCAAACAGCTAATTTTGTGGCTGTAAAAACATTACATTTCTTTTAGTTTTTATGACCAACTCACAATCTTTGCACTAGTTCAAGCTATTTCTACATATTTTAGTAACACAATATATATTTCCTATTAATAACTTTTCAATTAACTCCTGACATGTCTTTCATTTAGCACGTTTACCTTCTCTTATCTGTTTTAAGAAAACTGCTTTGTAGAGGTAATACATAGAATACCTGTAGGAAGTTTTGTTTAAAAATACTTTTGATAAATACTACAGCGAAGATTTTTATCTAATCAAACTAACTTTAATTATAAAAGTTAATATGACATCTTCTTCAACGCTTCAATAAACCCATAATTTAATTCTTTTTAAGAGATTCAAAATTTGCTGAACATTCGCTGATGATCAGTTATAAAGCCCTTTAACAGTATTAATAAGCTAAATTGGTGAGGTATTAGTTTCTCTGTATAAATATGGTACCTGAATTCCAAATTTATTGCCCAGATTTTGTGAAACATTATCTCAACAGGGTTTTGGTAGAAAAAACTTGATTATTTTTTTTCTAGCAAACCATTTTGACAGTAAAATGTAGAACAGGTTAAAATTTTAATTGGTCAGCACTTACTATCATCTAGTAGGTCAATTACAGTAGTTTTCATTAAGTGTGTTTATCTTGTGTCTTTGCTAGATCTAATAACAAGATTCACCAACAGAGTTTTATTCATCAAATGTTTGTAAACATTATATACACCTAAATCAATTTAAATAAAATATGTCCTATGGTTGTCAAGTTGAAGTGAGTGGAAAATTATAGTCATACAATTCCAATTATGAAAATATGAAAATTAGTAAGTGAAATATGGTAGGTTTGTAAATATAAAACTGAAACCTTTATTAAAAAGGTGATTATCTGTAACCATTTACTAATCAATTTAGCCTCTCTTCAAAAAATGTTGTTTAGAAGAGACTCTGTACATTAGATACTGTGGCTAGTTGTTGTAGAAGGGATGGAAATTGAAATTATTATAATATTTAGTTGCTGTATCATAGCTGTAATCATGTTGCCTGAACCACCTACAGGGTGCTTTTTGGTTTTTGAAAATTGTTTTTAACTATGTTAGAACAACAAAAGCATGTACAAACTAGCACATCAAGTGTGCTTTACCGTGTTGCATAATTAGTAAGGAAATGGTGAACATCAGCAGATTAATTGTTTTAATGCAGCATAGAGTTATTATTTGTGGTTGAAAAAGTTGTTTAAATAGGCTTTTGCATCAAAAGTCTTTTTTACAACCACATCTTGTTCTTTTTAACATTTTTTCACCAATTGGTTTTATAAAGCATAACTATTAACTTTATTGCAAGTGCGCCATTTGCAATAAGGAATTTACAGAAACATATATGTAAAACATTTTAAAATGAAGTTTTATTTACGAAAACACCTACTAAATTTTTTGTTGAGTTTTTAAATGGTCATCATACTGTTTTGTGTTCAATTGATATTCTACATTTCCAGTACGGGCGACACAAAATATAAAACCAAAATTTTCTTTTGAAAATTTTCCGCTCAGTGCAGATTTTTTATCATAAAACTTGCATTACAACGTTTTACAGGAGTCACATTTTTGCTGTCTTAAGCATTACGTTTAATTTATGAAACTCTGTCACATACAAGTTTGAACCAGTAGATCTATTTTAAAACTCATCAGAAAACATTTGAACTCATTATATGCATCAGATGAACAAGGAACTTCTAACAATTTGTTTTTGTTGTTCTAGTCAGTGGTGTCTGCAATGGAATAAGTTCTGGAAATCATAACATTACCTACGGCGTCAGAGGTTGCCTTGAATATTTCAAGGCAGATGCCAAGACTGGATCAGGAGCCTCTTTTCATATATTTGTAGAAGAGTTAAGGGTGGACTTGGTAAAAACATGTCATTCTGACCCAGTTCAGTGTGATGGACCATAAGACTGTTTTCCCAAACAGATTTCTAACTGCAGTGTCTTATGTCTACTCCTTGAACAGACCAATCATAAAAACTATCAAGTTTTTTATCATTTTATTTTTAATTTTGCTGTAGATCCGTTTATTGGTCTATAGTATAAATATCTGAGACCTCGAGGAAAAAATTTTAATCAATGATCAATAATTTTAGTTTATATGATATCATTAAACATTTTAATATTGTGAGTGCACATTTGTTATAATTTTCACGCTTGTTTATTACAATAATTAACACGTTCCATTTCAGTTTCTGTTTGCCATTTATATTTAGTTCACAAATACATGTATGTTTGCACCAGGCATGCTAATGGGGCTCTCACTGTAGGTACAATGAATACCGTGTCTAATAGTTCATCCTCAGCATTCATCTTTTGTTTGTTTGTCTTAACTTACAATGTAGGTATTCATAAGCATCAAAAGTGAAAGTCACTTTTAGTCACTTGAAGTGTCACATTTTTACTTTAAGGTGGAAATTGAAGTTTAAGGTGAAAGTCTAAAATTTATGCAAATTAGACTACCTATAAAAAGCAACATCAACTTATGTTTGGCACTAAAAGGAGCACTGTAATTACTAGTCTTGGGGTCTGAGACACCACGGCCTTATTTGCACTGACCCCATAACTGGTGCACTAGTAGTAATCAGTTGTATTAATCTTGGCTTTAAATTTGACCTATACCTAAACTGTTACTTTAAAAATAGATAGTATTATGCAATTTAGTTGTCCAAACTAAACCGACCTTACCCTTGAAATTTGAGACCAGGCAAAATATAATAGCTCTATTGCTCATAATCTTAGCAATAAATCGCGTTGCTAAGATGCACAGTTTTTTGCTAGCAATTCTGAAAAAAACAAATTGGGTCAAAAACTACTATTCTGACTGCCATCATGCATCAGATTCATAAAAAATAATATTGTCAAGAATTATGGATCTTCTGACGTAAACCTTCTCAAAAACTGAATGAAGTTCTAGAAGGCAGTCAAGTTTTTCATTTCTTACTGCAGTTTGTCATTGACTCCCATTGCCTTATTATCAGAGTAGTTTGTAACTTCTCTAAACTTTGAGAAATTCATTTCATAAAAAATTTCATTAAAACATAAAAAACTAGCAGATGCTTGATCATTTTATCTTTACCTTTATTACCTGTCAGTTTGGTTGTTTATAGTAAAAATAGCTGATACCTCGAGGAAAATATGTTAATCAACATCCTCAGCATTTATCCGCTGTTTGTTCATCTGAACCATCAAAGCCATACCTTTAGATAAAAATTGAACAACATTATTTATATGAGAATACATCAAGGGGGCAACACTAGCTAATGTTCGGCACCAACTTTAGAACTGTATTTATGAGTACGGGGGCCATAGATATCATAGCCTCATATGCCGCATGTAGAAAATCTTGCCTGTAGGAGAATAACATTGTCAAAAAGTTTTCTCATTGTTGACGCGCTAAAGACCCATTTTTCCAAAGTTGAATGTTCATACTTTTGCCTGTTTGGCGGTAAGATTTTGGTTTTCTACACGGTCTGAGACTTTTTCCATTGTGAAAGTGCAGGATTACTACTAAAGAAAAGTTCTATTGATAGGCTTCCCTATCATTTTATCTAATCTCATCATTTGACAGACACTCAACAGCTTCTTATCTGAATCCGCATCCGCTGCCATTTTGTTCCAGAGTTGCTGCTTCTTTTAAATGAGTAGTTTGCTAGCTAGCCCCAGTCTCACTAGTCTTGGGGACAGATCACTTTTTTCATGATGAAGTGAGGAAGCATTCATGAAGCATTCATGAGGAATGTATTTTAGTGTTTGATTGCACATAAAATACAACACAACTGTAAAGCCTGGTTCCCATAAGGAATGCGAAACCTTAATGCTTTGCTAGGCTCGGCGGCTAATGTTCATACAAAGCTGCATCGCTGGTGCTTGCGTAAAAATGGTCGCTAGCCATGCTGTCTCAAATGTGCCGACCTTCGCATGTACAGTGCATTTTAGTTAGGCTTTTTCGGTGGCTCTTTGCAAAAGTTGAACAGCAATGAACTCTTGCGTTGACCATTGGCAACTACCTGCGGTACTCAACACGTAGGTTCACATTTCACCGCTGATAGCCCTGTAGTGCTATCGCGGGTGCTTGTGGCATATAGAGCAACCAGGTTTTACTCACAAGTGTTCCCAATTTTCCCCGGGGAGGATAAAGTTCTTAACTAAAAATATTGTTGGTGCATCTGTCAGTTGCAAATTCTTGCACTGCTGTTATTGGCTGACACACAAGTAGTGATCAGTTTTGCTGATCCCAGTTTTATAATTGCCTTGGACATTAACTTTAACTATTTCCTTAAAATAAATGGATTTCTGTATTTTAGCTTTTTTAGCTGAACCAGAATTAGAATTTGTTCTTGACACTGAGCATAAATCAATTGCCTATGAGCTGCAGTTTTTTATTGACTCCCATTGTCTATTTCTGAAAGTTTTAATTGACCTCACTCAGCTTTGTCAAAAGCTCAGTTTAAAGTATTGCTTATAAATAGTCTAATCAATAAGGTAAGATAATTGTTGACCTTTCTTTATTTTCAAGTTATAAAAGTACAGCTGTACAAAAGGCAACTGCTAAAACGTAATTGGTTTGTAAAGAGGTAACCTCAGGTCTGGAGCAATATATAATTGTTACTTATATATTTATAGTACCTTTCATATTTACTAAAACCATATATTTTTATTAGCCACACTCATCTTTGTTAATTCATTCTTTGATTTGGTATCTCTCTACACTCTAAAATACGTGAAAAACTGGATTGGCTGGTCTGGAGGCACGAATCGCTACTGTGAAGTATTTAGGAGTTTCATTTATTGTACCCTTGGTAAGGCTACTACGTCCGTCATTCTGATTTGGTAAGAGCCAACTGTTGTTGCCTATAAATTACTTTAAATCAATTAGTCAAAGCAGCATCAAAGGTCAGCATAAAGATATACATAAATAAAAACAGAACTCCAGCATAATTTTGTAAAGCTCCTGCAGCTGCCACCGCACTTTAGAGATATCCTGATAGATAACAGCCATTTACTCATGGCACAGATTTTTGTTATATATGCATATCTACTAACTAAATAAATACTATAAATATATCTACTATAAATATATATATATATACATATATATATACATATATATGTATATATATGTATATATATACATATATATACCCATATTTCCGAGTTAGGAGTTGAATAAATATATACCAGTTAGGAGGTTGCGGAATATAAGGGATTAGGAGTTAACGCAAATATATATGGGTAAGCCTCCTATATGGTCTAATTTATCTACATTGTAGATATATATATATTTATTCACCTCCTAATTATTATATATTTTAATGGAAATTTTAGGAGAATATGGTATCATACAATATATATTCATCGCCTTATCATACTTTGTATATATGCACACTAGAAAAACTGTCAAAACTTGGAGAATGTCTAGATGGTTGTTGTAAATTACATATCAATTTGAAGGTAAAATAATTCATACCTCAATGAGTAAGCAAAAATAATGATTACCAGTTATCAGATTGCAAAAAAATTACACATAAATTAGAATGTTACCATTGTAACTTATGTAATAGTTACAATAGAAACATTACATAGCATGGCATAGCTTACCTTTAGTAAGATGCCGTAACTTATATCATTTAGGAGTTTGCTATAACTTGTTTTTTTTAGAAGCTGCTCTGATTTACATATAATAAAGTATGTTGCTATAACTTATAGATCATTTGAGAAATTGATATAATTTGAATTTCACATAGTTGGTAGCAATTATCTATATATCAGTTAGGAGGCTGCTATGGATTATATATTAATTAGGAGGCAGCTGATATTTATATATCATTTAGGAGGTTGCTATAACTTACATATCATTGCAGAGGCTGCTATGAGTTACATATAATTTAGGATGTTGCTATCACTTGTAGATCACCTAAGACCTTGCTATAATTTGAATTTTCCATAGTTGATAGCTATTATTTATATATCAGTTAGGAGGCTGCTATGGATTATATATTAATTAGGAGGCTGCTGATATTTATATATCATTTAGGAGGTTGCTATAACTTACATATCATTGCAGAGGCTGCTATAAGTTACATATAACTTAGGATGATGCTATCACTTATAGATCACCTAAGACCTTGCTATATTTTGAATTTTCCATAGTTGATAGCTATTATTTATATATCAGTTAGGAGGCTGCTATGGATTATATATTAATTAGGAGGCTGCTGATATTTATATATCATTTAGGAGGTTGCTATAACTTACATATCATTGCAGAGGCTGCGATGAGTTACAAATAATTTAGGATGATGCTATCACTTATAGATCACCTAAGACCTTGCTATAATTTGAATTTTCCATAGTTGATAGCTATTATTTATATATCAGTTAGGAGGGTGCAATGGATTATATATTAATTAGGAGGCTGCTGATATTTATATATCATTTAGGAGGTTGCTATAACTTACATATCATTGCAGAGGCTGCTATGAGTTTCATATAATTTAGGATGATGCTATCACTTATAGATCACCTAAGACCTTGCTATATTTTGAATTTTCCATCGTTGATAGCTATTATTTCTATATCAGTTAGGAGACTGCTATGAATTACATATTAATTAGGAGGCTGCTGATATTTATATATCATTTAGGAGGTTGCTATAACTTACATATCATTGCAGAGGCTGCTATAAGTTACATATAATTTAGGATGATGCTATCACTTATAGATCACCTAACACCTTGCTATAATTTGAATTTTTATAGTTTATAGCTATTATTTATATATCAGTTAGGAGGCTGCTATGAATTATATATTAATTAGGAGGCTGCTGATATTTATATATTGTTTAGGAGGTTGCTAGAACTTACATATCATTGCAGATGCTGCTATGAGTTACATATAATTTAGGATGTTGCTATCACTTATAGATCACCTAAGACCTTGCTATAATTTGAATTTTCCATAGTTGATAGCAATTATTTATATATCAGTTAGTAGGCTGCTATGAATTATATATTAATTAGGAGGCTGCTGCTATTTATATATCATTTAGGAGGTTGCTATAACTTACATATTATTGCAGAGGTTGCTATGGGTTACATAGAATTTAGGATGTTGCTATGACTTATAGATCACCTAAGACCTTGCTATAATTTGAATTTTCCATAGTTGATAGCAGTTATTTGTATATCAGTTAGTAGGCTGCTATGAATTATATATTAATTAGGAGGCTGCTGATATTTATATATCATTTAGGAGGTTGCTATAACTTACATATCATTGCAGAGGCTGGTATGAGTTACATATGATTTAGGATGATGCTGTCACTTATAGATCACCTAAGACCTTGCTATAATTTGAATTTTCCATAGTTGATAGCTATTATTTATATATCAGTTAGGAGGCTGCTATGGATTATATATTAATTAGGAGGCTGCTGATATTTATATATCATTTAGGAGGTTGCTATATCTTACATATCATTGCAGAGGTTGCTATGAGTTACATAGCATTTAGGATGTTGCTATGACTTATAGATCACATAAGAGTTTACTACAATTTGAATTTCATATAGTTGGTAGCTACTATTTATATATCAGTTAGGAGGCTGCAATGAATTATATATTACTTAGAAAGCTGGTGCTATTTATATATCATTTAAGAGGTTGCTATAACTCACATATAATTGCAGAGGTGCCATGTGTTACACATAATTTGGGATGTTGCTATCACTTATAGATCAACTAAGAGTCTGCTATAATTTGAATTTCATATAGTTGGTAGCTACAGTACTATTTATATATCAGTTAAGAGGCTGCTATGAATTATATATTAATTAGGAGGCTGCTGCTATTCATATATCAATTAGGAGGTTGCTATAACTTACATATCATTGCAGAGGCTGCTATGGGTTACATATAATTTAAGATGTTGCTATCACTTATAGATCACCTAAGACCTTGCTATAATTTGAATTTTCCATAGTTGATAGATATTATCTATATATCATTTAGTAGGCTGCAATGAATTATATATAAATTAGGAGGCTGCTGCTATTTTTACATCATTTAGGAGGTTGCGATAACTTACATATCATTGCAGAGGTTGCTATGAGTTACATAGAATTTAGGATGCTGCTATGACTTATAGATCACATAAGAGTTTACTATAATTTGAATTTCATATAGTTGGTAGCTACTATTTATATATCAGTTAGGAGGCTGCAATGAATTATATATTAATTAGGAGGCTGCTGCTATTTATATATCATTTAAGAGGTTTCTATAACTTACATATCATTGCAGAGGCTGCTATGGGTTACATATAATTTAGTATGCTGCTATCACTTATAGATCGCCTGAGAGTTTGCTATAATTTGAATTTTATATAGTTGGTAGCTACAGTACTATTTATATATCAGTTAGGAGACTGCTATGAATTATATATGAACTAGGTGGCTGCTGCTATTTATATATCATTTAGGAAGTTGCTATAACTTACATATCATTGCAGTGGTTGCTATGGGTTACATAGAATTTAGGATGTTGCTATGACTTATAGATCACAAAAGAGTTTACTATAATTTGAATTTTATATAGTTGGTAGCTACTATTTATATATCAGTTAGGAGGCTGCAATGAATTATATAGTAATTAGGAAGCTGCTGTTATTTATATATCATTTAGGAGGTTGCTATAACTTACATATCAATGCAGAGGTGCCATGGCTTACATATAATTTGAGATGTTGCTATCACTTATAGATCAACTAAGAGTCTGCTATAATCTGTACAATAAAACAACAATCTGTATAAAACAACAATAATTGTTGTTAGAACCTACATATTGTATAGTATGTTAAACTTTAACGTAGGAATCAATAAATTTGTATTTAAAACAACAACAGCCACCATGCTTGATACTAAAAAATTCAACTAGTCAAGTACCATAGAATGGTCGCTGCTTAGTCACCAAACGGAGTAAATTTATTCAGACGTCCAGTTTAATGCGATATTACAAAAGCCTCAAAAACAAGAAGACCCTGCTGCCAGTTTAATTTTGCAGCTTCTTGAGTAGGTTGTGGGCTCGGGCATAAGTCATCATTATAATTTTCAAACACCAATTTCTTTTAACAGTATACAGCTCTGGCATTTTTGGTAGTTTGCCTCAATCTTCCGATCATGGCTTTTTGAACTCTCAATTTTCTTTTAGGCTGCATAACTTTCTGCTCACTAATATAAACGAATAATGTAACTCAATATTTGTAAATATGGTCTATGTTATAGTTTCTTATTCAGTCACATATCGCTGCTGCACTGCATACAAAAACTTAAAAAAAATTAGTTGGTAACAATGCATGGACGCAACTCAGTTACTGTGATTGCTAAAATGAAACACACACATTTTTGCTTGCTGTGCATATTATCTACAGTAATAATATGAATTACTTGCACAACATACTTAGTTACTCAATCTAACATACAATAACAGCAATGTCTTTCTATTCATCTTAAGCCACTCTTAGAACGTTAAGTAAAAACATTTCCCCACTCGGCAATGGAGTGTCAGGTTGCAAAACCTGCGCAATACCACAGCACCATAAATTGGGTAGATTCCAAACAAGCCCATTGTGCCTATGTAGAACCGAGGGAAAAACTTAATGTCACATAGAGAGCCAATAAAAATACAATAACATTCTATCTTGAGGGCATTTTCGCTTTTCAAAACTTCTTTCTTACTGCAATTTATTGTTAGCAATGATCAGTCGGGCTGGACCCAGCACAGTACCAAATTTTTTCTAACTTTAGATCTCTTGACTTTGGGTGGTTTTATTGATCAATAGTAATACTGAGTGCTATTATTCACATTTTACCAGTAATAATAATGCCCTGAACTGTCAAGAAATTGATAGAACATTCTACTCAGACACATTCACTTAAATTTGGAAAATGACCCAAAAAGATATATTTCTCATTGTGTAGTGAATTTCTGATTGTTTTCAGTCAAGCACAGCGTTCTAAGTAATTTTTTGGGCTTGTCGGTTTGACAGTAAGTTGTCAGTAGACTGGCTGCTGCGGCATATTTCCTTATATTTAGTTTTTCTTTAAAAGAATTATTATAATTTATCTTAGAGCTTGTTTCTTGAATAATACATCATAGTGTACAGTGCAGTACAACAGATAATATCTATTGTCGGTATTGTATTATCTATCATAGTCATTGTTTTATGCACATTTTCTGTACATAAAATAATAGCTAAGACTGCTTGACACAAAATAACTATACAAGTGCATTACTGCGGAGTTGGTCTCTTTTAGTCTTCAAAAAGAGCACATTTATTGACAAATACAACGCAATGATAATAAGAAGGTTCAACAACATAAAAAATTCAGCTGGCATTTTTTCTCGCAGCCTTCTTTAGCAAGTTGTTGGCTCGAGCCCGAATCACTGTAACACTTCTGTTAGGCAGCGTTGAGTGTTTAGCATCCAACACTGATCTTGTTAGCAGTTTGCCTGATTTTTCAGTCCAGTACTTGTCAAATTCTGCTATTTCCTCTGCACTTTACCGTTTTCTGCTGACTGAAATAGTAAATAATGTGAATTATCATTTATAAAAATCTGATAAGCTATGGCTTTGATGAATCACATATCATTGCTCAGCTCCATTCAAAAGTTAAATAAGCTGGTTTACGTGCTGCAAGTCAAAACAGAATTGATGGTTTCTAAGATACAAGTGAACAATAAGGACATTAATGCTCGTTAGTGTCATTTATCATTTAGTAATATAATACTTAACCAATGTATTGTTATTCAAAACACACATATACTGTAGAAGGTACTTTGATGACCACTTCTATATACTACTTTAGTAGCTAATTATGAAACTAAATGGTGTGCCACTTGCATGCATGCGATAGAGCAGTTTGGATTTCTATTTGCTTCAAATTATTAGAGAAATTATCAGGATTAACATTCATTGAGCAGTCTCAATGGCCAGTGTTCAGAACGATTGCTGCTAAGCTTAGTGTGACCTGACTGGGTAGCTATTTATTGAGTCATTAATTAGGCTAATACTTGACCTATGGGGTCAAGCAATGTGGTTAAACACCATTGTTCAGGTGTTCATTGAAACCACTAATGCCTAGATTGCTCTAGATACCTAAATGCCTCTGACTAGGAGAGCTATGTTTTGTAACCTGACAGCAGCAGAACACAAAGACTAGTGTCAGCATTTATGTAGGCAACGAATTTGACTGAATTACTTGAAAAGTTAGACACCTTTACTTTTTCTACTGCATTTGAGCTACAGCAAAATAATCACGCTTGGTTCCCTAGTACATTGTGTTAGTTTAAAGTCACTTATCATAGCATCACCCACATTTAATCTGATGTCTGAAAATCACTCTTCAGCGTGATAATCCATGTATGTCACTCTGCACTTATTTAAAATCAATGCATTTTTGATTAGATGCTACTACACAAAGAGAAATATACCCTTGGGTTCTTTTTTTAAATTCATGCATTAGTGATTTGCAAATATATGAAAGCAGAGCCTTATTTAAAACTAAAATCTTGTTGCGTCAATATTTGCAAAGTTATGCTTGCTATTTTAACCTTGACCCAAAACTCCAATATTATAACATTCTGAAATACAGCTAAATTGACATAAGGTAGAATCTTAATTTGAAGGCCATGTTCATTCGAGTGCTATTCTAGAAGTGTTGAAAACTAGAGTGTCACCCTTTAATTGACAACCACATCCAGCTGACTGCGACTTCAACATTCTTTGATCTTTGGATCCGATTTTGGACAGGATGGATAGAAAAATGTTGACAAATTTTTACTAACAATGACTCAGTTACAACAATAGCAATTAATACTTTTGTCAATGCATATTGAAGCGAGTTTTCTAACTTCTAAGCTTTACAGTGTTTTCGTTAAAGCTTTGAAAGCAGCACCGTGGAAATAATTAATAACTCTATCAGGCTGATAATAATTTTATTGTTTAAGCGGCCTTGATAGTTCGGCATATATGAAAAAAGGGTTTAGCAAATATGATGAAATCTGTACTACTATTTGAGGCTAAAATTTCTTGCACATGCTACAGCATTAGAATAAGCAGTTAACGATGGCATTTTGCAAGCTCAACGCCCAGTGTATATGTTATCACTGAATCACAGCTTAGTTTGTGTGTTATATAGTTTTTTATGTGTTTTTTTTCAAAAGAAGTAACGTTCACTTGAACGGCGGCGTTCTATCTTTAACCGTCATCTATTATAGTACAGGTCTAGTAGAGGGGCGTTTAAATGAATGGGGATTCAATTAGAGATTACATAATATTTTATTAACCCTTTCACCGCTGCATGCGCATTTAGGCGAAATCAATAGACGACCGGCATATGTGCATGTTGCGAATTTCCTGGCAATTGCGTAGTAACTTAATTTTATTATTCGTTGACAACATAACTAACAGTCTTTAAGACTTTTTACGGTATTGACAGTGTTGTCCAAAAGTTTCCCTGTAAAATTACCCTAAACTCACGAAGCAATTTTAAATTTTTGTTTAGGACTTTTCAACATAAAAAGAAACATTTGTTCTTTCTGATTTTCGAAATATTTAGTGCTATTATAGCTTTCGCAAGTACATCCAGAATTGAAAACAGATAATTACTTATGTTGATAACATTATTGATGATTGTTGATGACTGACGGATTAAGATTTTAGTGATTACACATATAATTAAAGTAGCAGCTCCAATAGTGACTCCAATGGTGGTCAAAGTAATAGTTTTTGTAAGAGTAAGGAACATGGTAGAGCATTGTTTTTTGAGATTCGAAGGGATCGTAGCTTCACATAGCATTAGCAATGCACGAAGTAGGAATGCATTAAGTTTTTTGAATAGTAATATTTTTTAACGTGTTGGAAAAATAAAATCTATAACAAAAAGGTTTTAGATAGAGTTGAAGTTAATAAAGATTGAACATATATTATGAAGAACAATCGACAATTTTTGCCACTATAATTGGAAGGGTTAAAAAATGCAGTGCCATGGCATTCAAACATAGATTTTATAGTAATATTATTTCTTATAAACTTTTTGAAATAAAACTTTTATTAATGTGGCACGCTCTTGTGGAAACTAACCGTTAATCAGCAACATACCCCCTTCAAGAAAGCGTCCAGCTGTGCTTCGTACCATTTTCCATCTGGTGGATATAGTGCTTGGATGCGGTGACCAGGTTTCTACCAAAATAAGCAAAACAATTTTAATAGCCCAAACAGATGTTATGCAGATTAAAAAGTGATGCAAAAGATGCCTGTTGTTTTTAGGTTTTTCAGCAAACCCGTGTCCCTACCTCCCATTACTAAAATTCTATGAAGCTGTAATATTTCATCTCATGCGATATTCTTCTACAAAATTGAAACATAGATTTTAAAGCTTCAACAATTTAAAGGATTTCATTTACTCCAGTCACTTACTTATGACTCAGCCTCTAGTTTAAATCCGTATCAAATTACGACTAAAATGCATCAACTTGTTAATTACAATGAAAATAATACATTATCATAACTTTATACTGCCCTAAGCAAGCAAAACGCCCTATCTGAAGAGTTTTTCAAAATTCTTTTTTTTGTGCTTATATGTAATTTAGGTTGAGATCTAACATGTCTCGAAATTTCATATATCTGAGACCACCAGAAATAACACTTTTCACAATGTGCAAAACGCCCTATCCACATTTACCACACATAAAGTGGCAATCAAAGCACTCTATCTGCAGATACAGCGTTTTGATTGGCCTGAACATACACAAAGTTGGACATTATGAGCAGCATTATGTAATCAAAGAGTATATAAACAAAGGGAAGCGAAACTGAAGCATATATATTTGGTTGTTTCAAGGCAGCTCATACAAACTAGTGCACTTCTAAGTGCTCAATCTTATTGCTATATTTTTTATCATAATATATTTATTATGACAAGACGATATCTAAGTGACAAAAGTCTCGATTTAAAGATTCGACTCAGAGATTTGATGAAAAATTTGTTTTAATTACATGTCCATTGGAAGGTTTTGCTTTTTTTAAATACTGACATTATTGCACTCAGTTGTTTGCTTTAAATTATTTCTAATAAAAGCGTTTGATCTTTTTTAAACTACTATTTTACTTATTCCTTTCATTTCATGACATCTGGTTTGAAGGATACCTAGATCTTTGATCATCTCTTAACTTTTGAGCTAAATATGGCTATTACAGGGTTTTAATCCATGTGTTGACTGGATGAGTAATAGGAATTGCAACATATATCATTTTGTTGACTAATTGCGGGTTAATATCAGAATTTAAACTTGTAATCCTTTGATAATCCAGTCATGGCAAATGGTCTTGTGGCAAACTAACAATGAGAAACCAGTACAATTAAGCAATCAAAAGGCCCTATCTGCAGTGATAGGGCGTTTTGATTGCCTAGTGCCAGCTTAGTAAATTGTCAATTTAAGCAAACAAAATGCCCTAAGTGAAATAACTCCTTTGATTTTAAAGTTTCACGAAAAAAAAATTCAGTAAAGATTGTTGGATATCTCACCATAATAAATAAAAAAAAACAACTAAAATACTGCTAATACTGATGCCAGGCTTGACCAAAACGCGTTTGTGCTTGTGCTGAACAATTTACAAATATCAAGATACAGCGTTTTGCTTGCTCAGGGCAGTATAGTATAGGCTACTAATAATTCTGCCTGTTTGGTGCTATCAATCAGCTAACACTACTAATCAGAATAAAAAGCATCCATAATTATTTTAATGCTTTTTAAAAAGTTACAAAAGTTAGGAGCATCGACAGAGTCACAGATATTCATCAATTGCTGGCTACTGTGCTATATGTTACCATAACTATTTTAATGTGTGTCGGTTAATCTCACAAAGCTACCCTTGTGTATAATTACAAAGTTATCATTTTATGAAAATTAGTAATAATTTCATTCTTTTAGCATTATAAAGTTGGGGTTTCTTGACCTTTTTAACTTGACAATATTACGATCTTGCAATTAAGGCAGTAAAATCCAAATCCAAATTAGCTGCGAAAACCTATGCATTGCTGTTTGCCGTCGCAATTTGATGACATGAGTAAGTTGCTTAGATATAGTATTTAAAGTGGCTCGCCCTAAAGGTCAAAAATGGCCACTACCGGTCTAACCTTTTGCATTGGTATTGAGGCGAAGTAAAATACTTTTTCATGATGCCTTTTCACCATAATATGGTACAATTAATTTAATGACAAAATTGGCAAAAGTAATATAAAACAATTGTGACAAACAAATATACCAATTGTGACATGATTAGTCTGTTCTTCTGCTGCTGCAAAACCCTAAATGGCTAGACGCGTGAAAAAAGCAAAATGTTTAGCGGCTACAATCTTGCTAGAAGGTTGAACTTATGTGATAAGTCTTTAGGATGTGTAGGAATGAGAGGTTGGCTTGTTTCTTACAATCTATTTAATCAATTGACTAGCATGCAAGAAGATAGCAAGCCATGCCACATTAGGAGAATGAGTCACTTTAAGCACAAACCACAATTGCATAGGTACATAGGTCATTTCTGCTAGTGAGAAGACCTTGGAGAATAAGACCACATTATGCAATTCTGTGAAGATTTTATTACTGCAGTTATACTTGTGCTGCAATATTTCTAATAGAGTGAAAAGCAAATGAGCTGCCCAACCACAACCTCCTTCATTATAAAGTTACAAAGAATAGGAATAACAACAATAGCTTTCATTCGGAGGCTGAAGCTATTGAGAAGTAGAAAGTGAATTAGCTAAGCAGGCAATAGTAGAACACACATAATAAGAGCATAGGCATCATGATTGATGTGTATGCAGGCAATGAATTTATGTACAATTTCACTACCAAATATTTTAGTAAAGCTAGACACATTTGGCTAAAGAGTGCTAGATATAGGTCAAAACAGGCCAGTGACAAATCTCATGTTATGCATCCTTGTTTGGACACTTTATTTCTAAAGTGTTTAATGCATTGGAAGTTTAACATAAAAGTGTGCCAAGAATGCACAAAGAACATTGACAGCAATAACTGCATAGTACTGACAGCAATAACTGAATAGAACATGATTTTTAATTAAAATGTAACATAAAAATAAACGTTTTATTTTGTTTTGGTAAGCTTGCAGCAAAAATGTTTGCTGTGCACATAAAATATTGTTTTGCTCCAAATACTTTACAAACAAGTAATAATAACTTTATTGATGCAAATTGTACTGAAATTATATTTGCTACGAGCACCAATGGAGTAATACAATTCTTACAGACCTTTTAAAAACAATGGCCTTTGCTGCTACAGAAAAGTGAGTAGACCCATAGGAAGAGAAGTATATGTTCTTATACTGCTAAAACTACCTTTGGTTCAGAAATCAGATTTGAAAAGAGCAATGAATTATTATAAGCATTGGCAAAATGTTTGGGATGGATAGGAAACAAAGCTGGGTATTGCACATGCTGGTAATTTAGCTAATGTAAATAGATTTCATACACTACCTAATTGAAAGCATCCATGCAAAATCTAAATACATGTAAATACTTACTAGCCATAGTACAGAGTGACCTTTTAATGTTTGTCAACATAACATCCGTACCGCTTTGAGCATCTTGAAATTATATTAAAGTTGCTTTCATTATGAGCTCCCTTTGACATTTTAAAGTATTAAAATGGGCAAATACAAGTTGCATTTTCAGAGAACTTTTAAATTCAAGTCATATGCCACAAAAAGTTCCTCTGCGTTGTTTGTAGTATATTCTAAAAGTGCTAACACTACATTTGTTTTAAATTTTAAAGTTGACACAAATAATTGAGCAAATTATGTAGCTTATTAGTAAAACTTTTGTTAACATCAGCAAACAAACTGCATACATGCTGCCCAATACCGAAGGCCAAAAATAATAATATATATTGCTATTTATATTTTAACCAATAGTTTTGCAGTTTTGTTATTGTACAGCAATTTGTATAAAACCTACTGTATTTCAGGATTGAGTAACTATGAGTTTTAGTAGTGTTCTGGCCCTTCCTATCGCGTGTTTTCAACATTTTGAGGTAATAATTAAAAGCCATGAGTTGAATTGCGCAACTTCAGCAGCATCTTATATATATATATCATTCGCCAAACTCATTGTCTTGAATCATCAAAGTTCACTAAATCATTCAAAAGGAAATACATACACTTGTATCTCTAATTCTTTTATAGCTTTACCCTTTTACTGCCACCCATGTACAAACTAAGCTACCGGCCTACCGCCAGCCATTTCACCGAAAATTGCCAATTTAGCTTCATGATATGTACATGAAGCATGTATACTATTTTGTTTCAACTTCAAAGTTTATCTATAAACTTTTTGTAATATATTTTATTTTGCTAAAATGTTAACATATAGTGCTATGCAAAAATCAATGTACCTTCACTTTGTGCATTGCTAAAGCTATGTGAAGCTACAATCGCTACGAAGCTAAAACGATGCTCTACAATGTCCCTTACACTTAAAAAACTATTATTTTCACTATCATCAGAGTCACTGCTGCTAATTTAATTATCTGTGTAATCACAAAAATCTGAATTTGAATTGACTATAGTGTCATCAACATACATGTAAGTAATTATATGTTTTCTGACTTGCGCGATACTTAACAAAACTTACACAAAAAATGTCCATTTTTATTTTGGAAATTCTCAAAAAAAAATTTGAAACTGCTTGGTTATCTTAGACTAATCTATTAAAGAAATATTCGAACCACACTGACAATACCATCAAAGTTTTAAAATCATCCGTTATGTTTTTAATGGATAATAAAATTAGGTGACCACGCAATTGTTGGAAAATTCGCAAAAATGTGCATACGGCAGTTGCTGATAGATTTAGCATAAATTCGCATACGGTAGGGTAAGAGTAAAAACCAACAAAATATTTGTCAATCTCCTGCCTCTAAACATGATATCTCAAATCTGATAATTACTCTCAGTGTTGACTGAGTAACTAAAAGTGGTAATGAGTAACCATGGAAAACTATTCATTTTATATAATTATGCAATTGCTCAGCAATTGCAACCATGACTCATAAAGACTAAGAAGAGCAATACTAAATCTCTTTGCTATGCTACATTCCTTTGATTGGTTTGCGCTATTTATATTATGTAATCTGCCAATAATAGATGAATAGAACACAAAAGTGGCATAATGGTTTATGTAAGCGTTTAAATAATACAATGCCTGTAAAAATTAACAACTATTTTTACTGAAGCTATGGCTATATCAAATTATTACACTAATTTTTGGCTCGCATGTATAATGTGCTATTTTACAGCAACTTATTGCAATATCGCATACCTTTAATTTGATGTCTGCAAATCAGTCTTTGGTGTGGGCCATCAATGCTTCTTATCCAGCAGTTATCTATAACTAAAGCGTCATTGATTATTTGCAACTATACAAAGAAAAACTACTTTTGGGCATGCTGTTACATTCTTACGTCAGGTATACATTTGCTAGTTACAGTAAAACTTTGTACAGTATATTTTGTGTTGGTGAATTTAAAGTTTTGCTTATCATAGTGACTTTGCCAAAACGTCAAACTTTACTACATTTCAAAATACCACCTTACTGATATAATGTTTTATAGTTTGTAATCTATAATTATGTATATGTTAAAAAATATTATAAATTTCGGTAGATGAAACCTTGATTATTTTGACATATTTTTTATGCAAACCAACGTGTAATTAGCAACATACCTATTCTAGAAAAGAACATCCAACTTTGTCTAATACTCTCTGCCATCTGATAAATATGCCATCTTGACAATAATGCTTACCAAGTTTCTACAAAAATGAAAAGATAATTCAAGTAGCATAAACAGATATACAAACCAAAATGAATGCAAAATACACATTTTAGTTCACTGGTTAGGTTTTTTTTGGCAAACTTGAATGTCTGCCTCCTACTACTGAAGCTCTATAAAACAGCTAAGCTCTTAATTAGTACACAATTACTACACAAGATTCAAACTAAATACTAAAAGTTTCAAAATTCAAAGGCTGCATATACCCACTTACTTGCTTATGCCTATGCATGTACTACTATTACTTACAAAATCATAACTGAAATACGCAAACTCTCACTATTCATGATAACAATAATACAATTACTTTATGATCATGTTATTCTAATAACAGTTTTGACTGTTGGTAGAACCACATTAATAACGTTACTTATCATTATGAAAAACATCAAAAATTATAATAATAATAACTGAAAATAGATTAAAGTTGGAGAATTAACTGATTCACTAAAATAACTATTAATTGTCAGCTGGCATGTCTGTGTTGATGTTACAAAACTGAACATTCGTGTAACAATAATAAAGTCAAAAATTAGGACTTTACAAAAAGTTTTGATTTTTTCCTTTTTGGTAATATAATGCTGACCTTTCTTGACTTTTCTATGCAGAACAATATCAGCAGTTGGATGACATAAACGGATGTAAAAAATATATCAAATGTGTTCTGTGCTACATTCCTTAAAAATTATAATAATTGAAACATACTTTTTTCACGCTAGTCCTATTTCAATATTAAATAAAATTTATACTGCTTTTCTACAACTGTATGTTTCAAGTAAATAAACTGTAAATTGACTAAAATAGCATGAACAACTTACCGAATGTGACTTGCTCCCTTACATGTAGTCATTCTGCTGCTACCAAGCTCTAGTAGACTACATGGGTGAAGAACTAATAGTCCTAACAGCCACAGTAACATTATAACAGCCACATCTCGCTAGCTGTTATATACTGTGGTTATACTTTTGCCACTTTACTTCAATAAATTTAAAAAATCAATTCTTCAACTAAAAAACCATCTCTCAGGTATTGCGTTTGGATGCAAAGTTTCAAAAAAAGATTTATTTTGTGGCTGGATGCAACGGCATCGAAAATATGAATTGTACTGATTATAGACTTATTTAAACTTTTACTACAGCCATGCTTAAACATCAGTTGAAACCATAATGTGCAATTATTGTGAATTTTCACAAAAAAGAGCAGATCAATGAGAAACCTTGCAAAAAAAGGGAGTGCTTAAATGGCAGTCTCGAAAACTATAAAGAGGGTCAGCAAATAAATTGTAATGTATTGTAGTTTGTTAATATACAACTTTATTTCTCAAATCTAATAAAGCTATCATGAATATTACCAAAACTGACTGTATCCGACATAGCTGCTAATTCTTTGTATTTGCTGATGCTTAGTCATAAACTTATTGCAATATGTTTTTAAATAGATTGTGCTATTAACTGAAACGAAACCAAAACAGTTAAAAGTAAGAATGTTTTAAAATTGATATATGCCTCCTAGTTCCATATATAAGAGCCTCCTAGGGTTTATAATTTATTGATAGAAAATTACACATTTTTGTTGGAGTTGTCTCCTCTTTTCCATATATATGAATATAGATATATAAGGCGATTATGGGAATCATGTTTAAAATACTTCTATAGGGTTGTTAAGCACTATAAACACTGCTAGAATTAGGAGGCTCCCTGGACGCCTCCTAATTTTTCAGAGCCTCCTAACATGGATTATATATTGATAGAAGCCTCCTAGTTGGGAAATATAGTTCTATATATATATATATATATATATATATATATATATATATATGGACTCGGACTGATAACACGGACCTCATGCAGTGCTACTTTATGAGTGAACCTCAAAAGTGGGGCTACATGGGAAGGATGCGTCAACTGTGGATAAACATGCGCCCTGAATTGCCACTAACCGCTAAGCAACTTGTAGCTCAGAGGAGTAACATAATCAAGCGGCACCTCATATCACAACTTGAGGTAGATGAAATTAGGGAAAAGTTCACCCAAGTAACCTCAACCAACGAGGAGTGCATATCAACACACACTGTCATGGATACACGATCATGCGTTGACTCTTTGGGCTGAAGAGGACATGCACTTGGACCTTGACCCAAGGGTAAAGGAGCTTGCGGAAAATATCATCAACAAGATGTCAGCTGCTAATGATTATGGAAGCAGGGTACCACTACGAAGAGTTAGCAAGGCCATACCTAAGAAGCTGTTAGAAGACATTAACATGGCACTGGAGTCGATCTCAACTGAATCAATCAGTGAGACTAATGCCTTAATCTACAGTACAGCAACCGTCATCTTAGAGGAGATGGATATTAAGCCAATGCCAACAAGGCTTCAAGCCATTCCATCCTGGCAGCTGAGGCTACAAAATAAGATCAAGGACTTGCGCTAGAAAGTTAGTAGGCTCAGTGAGAGATCTAACCACAGTTTGGAGCGTCCAAAAAGGGAAGTCACAATAGAAGTTCTAGAATCTGCCAAACAGCGGCTAGTAGCACTCTCGGCATGACTGAAGCGGTACACCAAAGAGTGAGATAACAAGAGAATGAACAAACTGTCCATCAATAATCCATCTAGAGTGTATTCCCAGTTCAAAGGTGAACTGCAGAGGCCAATGTCTGAGCCTCCCCGATCTAGCACTTCAAAGTTCTGGAAGGACATCTGGGAGAATGAGACCACTCATAACACCACTGCAAATTGGCTGAAGAGGCTTAAAGAGAACCATCAACACACTGTGGCTCAGCAAGGACTCACTATCAGCAAAGAAGACATCAAGTGCAGAGTGCAGCGTATGAAGAACTGGGCAGCACCTGGCCATGACATGATTCAAGCCTTCTGGTTAAAGAAATTGACATCACTTCACACTAGAATGGCTAAGCAGATGGAATACCTAATAGAACAAGGTGACCATCCAGAATGGCTGACCAAAGGACGAACTGTGCTTCTGATAAAAGATCCAAAGCAGGGGCCGATTCCCAAAAACAATCGACCAATAACGTGCTTGCCCACCACTTGGAAACTGCTCTCAGGAATAGTTGCAGACAAACTGGAAGAGCACATGAGTCACTATATGACCAGTGCTCAGAAAGGAATTGGGCGCAACACCCGAGGAGCTAAACATCAGTTACTGGTGGATCGGACGATCTGTCAAGACAGCAGGAGAAGGCAAACCAATCTTGCCATGGCTTGGATTGACTACAGAAAGGCCCATGACTCAATTCCCCATAGTTGGATACTTGAGTGCCTCAGTATGTACAATGTTCACCCTGCTCTTGTGGCATTTATCAAGATGTCAATGACCAAATGGAAGACGGAACTGGAGGCTAATGGCAAAAAGTTGGCGAGTGTACAAATTAAGCGAGGCATCTATCAAGGTGACTCCTTATCACCGCTGCTCTTCTGCATATGCCTAAACCCTCTAAGCAATATGCTGGAGGAGACTCAATATGGGTACCAGTTTAAGAGTGGCACCAAGATAAACCACCTCTTCTACATGGATGACATCAAGCTCTACACTAACAAAGAAAGGGACATTGATTCGCTAATACACCTCACTCAGGTATACAGCAAGGACATCGGAATGACCTTCGGTATTGAGAAATGTGGAAGGCTAATTCTTAAGAAAGGCCATTCTATGCTCACAGATGGCCTAAGAATGCCAAATGGTACCATCAAAGATATAGAAGAAGGGTACAAGTACTTGGGGATTATGCAAAGCAACATCAACCACGAAGCCGAGGTACGTCACAAAGCCATTAGCGAATACAAGAAACGCCTTCGGCAGGTCTTACGGAGCCAGCTCAATGCCAAGAACCAAATCATGGCAGTAAATACCTACGCACTGCCAGTAATAAGATATCCAGCAGGCATAATAAAGTGGACTGAGGAAGCCATCAAAGAAACAGATATAGCAACTCGTAAACTGCTGACCATGCATGGAGCACTCCACCCAAAATCTGATACTATTAGATTGTATCTTGATAGGAAAGATGGCGGTAGGGGACTCAAAAGTGTACAGCAGACAGTGAAAGAGGAGGAGCGAAGCATCAAAGCATATGCAGCCTTCATGGTCATCTCAGATAATTTGCTAGCTGAATTTCAATCGGCTGCTCTCACAACGGACCTACGCCCTGATGATGAGGAAATTGACTGGCATACGAAACCTCTTCATGGTGCTTACCACCAACAAATATCTAAGGTTGGCGATCTTCACCAGACATATATGTGGCTGAACAAAGGAAACCTAACGGCCAATACAGAGTCGCTACTCATGGCAGCCCAGGAGCAAGTGCTCCCAACAAGGCAACTCCAAACGAAAATCTATCACACTAGAGATGATCCTAGATGCAGACTGTGCAAAGATGCACCTGAGACCATCCAACACATCATCAGTGGATGCAGACAGCTAGCAGGGAACGCATACACTGAGCGGCATAATCATGTTGCAGGTATTGTGTATAGAAGTCTATGTGATGAGTATGGCCTTAATAAACCACAACACTGGTGGGAAGCTCCTGGTAAAGTCAATGAAAATGACCGCGCTAAGATCCTCTGGGACTTCTACATCCAAACTGACAAGCATGTCCTAGCAAACCAACCAGATATAGTGGTGGTAGACAAGGAGAACAAGAGGGCTACTATAATAGATATAGCAGTACCCAATGACTACAATATAGCCAGCAAAGAAAAAGAAAAGGTAGAAAAATATCTCCCTCTTGGAGAAGAAATTGAAAAATGCTGGAAGGTAAGAACAACCGTAATCCCAGTAGTCATTGGGGCACTGGGCGCAATAACACCGGCGCATAAAATGTGGCTTGCCCAAATACCAACAACAATCAACTCAGGTGAGTTGCAGAAGAGTGCGCTATTGGGAACAGCTAAGATCTTGAGACGAGTGCTCAAACTCCCAGGTCTCTGGTAGGAGACCCGAGTTAGAGCAGAATTTACCACCCATACGGGGTATCCGGGGTGAGGAAACAATTTTTTTTTTTTTATATATATATGTGTGTGTGTGTGTGCGTGTTAGCTGTTAGCTGTGTGTGTTAGCTTGACAGAGGGCCCATTTAAAAAAAGATACTACAACCATCGTAGCAGCTTCAACAATCCATCAAAACGAACATCAACAGAGCTAAGTAGTTATATATGGCAGCGTGAAGATTGGTCAATCCAGTACAACATCAAGTGGAGAGTATTGAAGAAAGTGAGTAGTTACAATGAGACCAGTAAACGATGTAATTTGTGCATTTCGGAGAAGTACTTCATTCTATACAAACCTGACTTTGCAAATTTAAACTCATGAAACGAGCTTGTGTCAAAGTGCAAGAACTCTAATAAGCACTTAATTTGCAGTGTTGTGACATGAACAATTAAAATTGTAGTATTATATATAGCTGGCTTTAATCTTTAGGCTACTCGATGTGTTTTTGCGTACAGTCGCATGAGCTTCTGATCATTTTAGTTTTACCTGATGAATGGTAACAACCATGAAACTTTAAGTAGGAAACAGTTTTAAAAGTTTTCAGTTCTTAATATATTATATATATATTTATATATATATATATATATACATACTGGTAACCACGCGTACAGAACATTTATACATCAATATACTTGATGACCTTAGGCAAAAGGTTATAGTCGTTGGTAACAAATGAGTCAGGAAATTGTTTCATAGTGCATTTGTTATACATGCATTAGTACTACATAAATCCGCAACATTGAACAAGTAATCAAAACAATTTTTTGCAGAAAATTTACTTGTAATCAGTATATAAGAAAGTAACTGTTTATTTCCTTACACTATTTTTATTTCTATGTACCTACTGAGTTTATTTATGCGCAATTCATACTGTACTGGCTGCAGTGCCTACTACAGTTTTATACTGATTGCCATAATCTTGTTGTCCATACTCATGTAAGCATTTTTTGCTGGCTAAAACTGCTAGCGGAATGCTAGGATAACGCTAGCTATAAGGTTTAGTGTGAAGCCATGAAATATGGACCTGTGTAAAGAATATGTACAAGGTTTATTCAATAGTATAGGCAATTGGTTGATGTAGTGTAATGGGTAAAATCTGGTCTGCAGAACTGGGGTTTCAAGTTCAAATCTAGTGTACAACAAATTTTTCATTTCTAAAGCATTATTTCTATAACTGGACACACTCACGCACATACCAAGACAAACAAAAGACAAACACCGAGATTTATATGTAGATAGATTACTTATAGCACAAATCAGAATTGATTTATTGCAGCTCAAAAGTAGATAAATTTCAGTTTTAGATTTGGTGCATTTCTTCCTGCTGACAAATAAATGCGAATGCAGTTTTGTATCTGACTCCAGATAACAAAGAAAATGCGAAGTATTAAATTTGTATGCTTCTTATAGTGTTTATATGAACCTTGTGTATATTTTTTATTATATATGACCTTCCTTTAATTTTGAGATAATAAGCATCAGATTAGAGCACCTTAATATAGAGCACGGCATACTTATTTATTCTTTAACCAACTACCAAATATATTGCTAGAAATAAACAGATAATTTGGACTGTTTCCAAATCTATATTCTTTTATCTATTGATTGGTGCGCTTTCTTCTTGTAAATCACAGATATATATCATTTGCACAATTATTTTGACCCATTGCTTAATCAACTCTGTTGGGTAAAAGAGACACAGTTTATTAAGCTGAATGCCAAATGTTGGAGGTCAATGTTGACCAAAACCTTGTGTAACTCATTAATAGCACCTAAAAAATTTTGGATTGCACAAAAATTGGCGCATTGAAAAATACTGCTATTGTGACTTGAAAGTAAAAGAATTGACATCTATATTGATTATTCTATTTGTAGTCGTGTATTTGTATTTATTCTATTTATATTCATGTTCTGAGACTAACGTTAATTACCAGATCCTTTTACATTTATATTAATAATGAATCAGTGAGTTCTCTTTAATAAATCCCATACATTCATATAGGAAAAACTGCAATAAAAATTTCAATGAAGGCCATGTATTTTTTTAAATATACATCAATTAGTTCTCATTTGGAAATTACAAAGGATTATGGATAAAAAATATGATAGTTGCTATTTAAATTGAACAATGGTAACAAGGAAACATACTTGGTATAACATTGAATGTTTAAGTCAATATTATAAACAAGTGGTAGGTAATATTCAGCTACGAAACATTCTACCGACATGTTAAAACCATGTTGCACGTTACATAAAACACACAACAAGAACATTTAATTGGGAAAATCTTTGTATGAGTTAGTCTGTCTCAAATTTCGACTTAGCGGCGAGCATGATTTTTGTGTCTCTCACTGTCAAGGTCAAAGATTTTTAGTCAGAACATCTATTTTGGATAAATTTTTTTAAAGTGTAATAGAATTTCATTTGTTTATTTGCACAATGATTATGATTAAAAGAAAATATCAGTTGAAGATGAATTAACTCGCTTTTTACCTAAAAACATGTTAAAAAAAACATTCGTGGTCTGAGATAAGCAATGCGTTTTTACTGCTTGTTGCACTGGTGAAACAGGTAGATAATCAAAAAGCCGAATGAGAAAGAGAGATAATTGTTAGGCTCCTTTGCACTGTATTGACCACAAAACTGAGGCATTTAAAAACAATCGATATTTCAAGTAATATGTGTAGTAATTACAGTAAAACTAAATTTGAAAAGGCCTTGTTTTCTTGATTTCTAAGATGATTAATTGCAGGTGCGAGACAACCATGATACAACAATGAGTATGTTATTGGCTTTATATAATAAAGTAAAAGTATAATTGCTCTTCGTAATGCTGCCATATCAATGGTACAATACACTATACGTTACAGTATACAAATGTACAATACAAAATGCCTGAAATATAAATATGTTAAATGTTTGTGGCTGTCAAGGATGTTACTTGTCTTCCGCATTCAGTTGTTTTACTCAAAGATAGTGGTAACAGGAAGCTGTTTAATCATAAAACCATTCGAAATGTCAATACTCCCTATTGGTTTTCATTTCTCAATAATTGAGAGATATCGTCTTGAAAAGAAACCCCTCTTCTGTCAAATGAAATTTTTTTGTTTTCTGTTTAAGAAATTGAAGGAAGGCTTTACATGTTTAAGCTTCATAATACATTGTTGCTAAATTTGATGATGATTTTCACTGCTTCTTTATCACTGACAAAGCTAGCCAATGGAAATTGAAACATACTTGAGCTTTTTAAAGCTATTTATAATTTAAATATTTACAAGAGATTAGGCAGATTTACAAGGATTAGGCAGATTTACAAGGATTAGTCAGCCAAAAACTGATTGAAAAACTGACGGTTATTAGCTACATATCGGTTCCAAGGACATGTGAATACTCTTTTGACCGGTTGTAGGCTTTCAGGAAGTTGACTATCAGTATTTTTATACTTAGTTAACATCAAATATCGATGTAAACCGGAAGATAAGTAATCAACTATGCATCATAGATTTTGTCACATTTCTGCTGTTAATAAGGCACTGAAACTCAATGATAGCCTACTTTTGTGTTCACTTGTTGTCACAACAGACAATTGTATATTGACTAACTATATTGTGGTTTTATGAACATCTAGCTAGCTTGTTTAGCCAAAGTGGTCTGTGAATAAAGGCATTTAACACCACTCACATTGCTCACCGCTCACATGAATATCATTCCGGTTTCTCCAAATGTTATTTGTTATCAGTTCACTCTGATAAATTTGAGCCATCTCCATTATTAAGTGTCCTTACACTCTATTTTGAATTATCCAAGATAAGATTGCCGCTGTTCTGTTTGTTCCTTAACTGATTTTTAATTGGGTATAGGAGTATACAGAATAAACCTATTTAGGTCAGACGACATTTGAACTGACATGATGCGAATTGATTTGAGCCCTTTTTTATGAAAATGCATGCAAAAGGTTTAAAAGAACAGTAGTTTTGGCATTACTACGGTTTCTCTTTTGGGAGTACAGAAAGTTAAACTAGCATGCAATAGCATGTCCGAAATTGGCTTCTTTGGTAGCAGCTAGCAAAGAGAATAACTTTATTTATCCTTGCCTTTTAATGTGGCCACGGAACAACTTCTGGCAGTCTTAGTCAAAGTCTTTGCTAGGTATATCACTTTGTTACAACAAGACACCTGGATTCACCCTATAGGTTAGAACTGTTAGTGGCCATTTTGTTTCTGACATTTTAGTCTATGATGCACGTTGTATCGGTCTTCATGGTTATGAGATAGCAGGTACACGTATATACAATATCCTTCTTTCCAAAGTGTTTCAAGAGTCCTAAATTCTGTTTGCGTAAAGGTTTCAACTTTTAGTAGTTTTTTACAGTAATGTAACTATAGCTACTTTAAAAATTATTTTCATAGTATTATTATTATTGCAAGAGTTTCATATATTACCAGGAGCTATATTGTTTTTACTTACCATCAAAAGTAGTAACTGCTTATTACTTTACCCATTCCTAACAGTTAAGGGTGGGCACCATCAGCTTAACCTGTAACCAAGCTGTAATATTACATCAATTCAGTAAGAAGGGAGACAGGAATGACTTATAATTTGTGCTTTGTTTATATTTCATGAGTTGACTAGAGTATTCATTTGATACCTTTGGAGTCCATGTGTAACAGTGAAATGTGAGTAAATTGCAATAATTTTGAGTAACCTTTGGTAGCAGGTGCACCACTTTTTATTGAAATATTTAAAGGATATAAAACCGCTAATCAACACACTTTGTAAAGCCAACGTGAATGAAATAAATATATTAGTTCTAGGCAACAAATTTGTCGGTAACATTTTTTAGATTGGGCATGTAAGACACACAACAGAACAATGAAGAGTAGGCAGGTACTGTTTTTGGGCCTGAAGACTCTAGCCTCAGCCATGACAGACAGCATTATTGGTAGATGATAGGTTTTATTTTAAAGCTTCTCTCTTTGAGCAAGGACCACTACTGGAATGAGTCATTATTAGATATTGCTCAACATATTGAATTATAATCTAATTTTTAGATAAACCCAAAATAAACACATTTTGATGTCATAATGGGAAAGTAATAAAGTAACTCTGCAGTATTTAATGTTTTTTATACTGATTGTTAGTGTCTCTGTTAAATTGTTTAATAAAAGAGACATACTGATGTTCTTTAACTTTGTAAAACGTAGAAAAAGCTATCATAACTAATTCAAGTATAATCTAGAAGTTTTGACAATTATACCAAGCTACCTACGTACACAACCAACTGATTCTGATTGTTTCAAAAAACATATTTAGCGTGGTTTTATCTATATTGTGTTTTTTTATAAAAAAACTTACATGCATGCATACATTTAACAACAATCACATCACTTTTTTGCATTATTGTTTGTTTGTTAGCTGTAGGGAACAGATTTTAGTATATTGTGACAAGCAGTTTTGACAAATGAACCGCTAGGCATTTCCTAACTGATATTAATTCTACTTACGATTACTGATTCACAATAATTTGAATCAACTTTTCTGTCACCAAGAGTAGATAACTTTTCGATTGGTATTTTGTGATAACCTCAATTTTAAGCATAGTATAACAGACACTTGCGAGCTTTTACTTCGAAGCATTATAAAATGATTACCTTGCGGATGCTGTCAAACCTAAGCAGCATCTTGCTGAAATGCAGCCTGATCATCTAGGTTGACAGGTTTGGCAATCTTTGCTTTGTTAGTTTGAAGAAAGTCTACAGCTTGAGTAGGAGCTTGATCTAAAAGATTTTATTATTCGCATAAACAAATAAAAACCATGATAAACAGTCAAAATAAACCTTTTTACCATGTTAAAGTTCTGTGATACACTGGTTTTCAACTGATGCCACTGATAATATGGCTAGCACAAGCAACTCTTGCTTTGGATTATTGCATCAAGATACGGCTAAAGGTTTTTTGCTTTTGGAAATGACCTCTTTTCTTTTATACTGTTCCCAGTTTCATTCATTTTGTGACTACTTTTACCTTTTATTTATATGTTAGTTTTCTATTACTACCTAATTTTTACATATAAGTGAAAAGTTTACTGTTTCACTGATTGTCACGAGCAATACTAATTTTTTCATTCACGATAATTGATAATTTTAGCCAAGATTAACCTGCTTTGGCTGTAATCAAATAAAATCCCATCAGAAAGGTGACAAGAACAACCTATGACTGACTCTTTGTTCAGGTCTTTGGAGTGGACTATGGTAATTTTTTGAATTTCATATAGATCAATCAACTGTAAATATTGGTTCACAATGTAAGTGAGCTTTGGGAACAACCGTTTTTCAATAGAGGATATCAGAGGACAATAAAAATAGATAAGCAACATGTTCTGTAAAACAAGCATAAATTAAAAATAGTATCTGTATCGATTTTGGACAATGGCTTTAACCAGTACCATTTCCAACATCCCGTCAGTTAGAAACATCCTACAATAATGAAGAGTTGGCAGGGACTGTACTTGTGCCTATAGATTATCATCGCAGCTGTAACAGACAGCACTCTTGGTAGGTGCAGAACTCTCTTTTTCGCTTTTGTCGTCCCTCATTAGGTAATCAGTTCAAATTAGAATGAGTCTTGATCTTTTATAAAGCACCATATACAATCTCTGATCATATAAAGGGTAGGTACTAAAGTATATGTGCAATATGGTACAATACATTTATTTTGATCAGTAGTGTTATTTCAAGACTGTTTTTGATGATGAAGTATTTACGTTATAGAGTTTGAATAGGGTCAAACAAGCTTTTTCAGGAAGGTCGTGTTAAATCTAGAGATGTTGGCAACCATACCATAGTGCATTTTAACAAATTCCACACATTCTGAATCTTTCAACATAAGTATCTAAAATAGTTTTAATTGTAATCATATCTTAGATAACCTTGTTAGAATTTATGTTTAGAAAGGGTCATATATAAATAGACTGGTAACAATGCATTCAATACATTCATACATTATTATACTTGATGACCTTGTGCAAAAGGCTATAATCTTTGGTACCAAATTTGTCAAGAAATTGTGTCATAATGCATTTTTATTTCAGTACTAGGTGAACTGTTGGTGTTGCATCTGTAGTAAAAAAGTTTTTGTGCAGGAAGTTTAATTTTAATCAACATATAAACACTTTATCATTCTAACTTCTAAATGAAGGTAGCTGTTTATTTTTGTACATTGTGTTTATTTCCATGCACCTACTGAGTTTATTTTTGTGCTATTCATGAAGTACTAGCTGCGGTCTCTTAAACAGTTTTATACTGATTGTGGTAGTCTTGCTGCCCCTCTGAGTTGAATCATTTTTTCTGGCTGAAACATGTGTCAAAATGCTAGCATAATGCTAGCTAAAATGTTTAGCATGAAGCCATGAAAGGTTGACATGTGTAATGAGTACGTGAATAGTTTATCCATTAGTATAGGCGGTTGGGCAGTGTAGTGTCTTGGATGACTTCTGGTCTGCATACCTGGGGGTTTAAAGTGCAAGTACAGTGCACAGTGGGTTTTCATTCCTGAAACATCATTGCTATTACTGGACATACAGACAGATTAACAAAAGTATAGCACAAGTCAGAATTGAGTTATTTATGCTCAAGAGTAGATAAATTTCAGTTTTAGATTCGGTGCATTTCTTTCTGCTGACAAACAAATGGAAATGCAGTTTCGTATCTGACTAGTTTACTCCTGATAACTGATAGAATGCATAATATTATGTTTTTATGCATTATATAGTTGTTATATAAATATTTTGTAGATTTATGTTTTAAATTATCTTTCCTTCAGTTGGCAGAAGTTAGGTATCAGATTCGTTTTCCCCTACTATAGAGCAGTGCATACTTTTTTATTCTTCAACCAACTACCAAATCTATTAGTAGAAGTAAAGAGTGAATTAGATTGTTTCTGAATTTATAATAATTTTGTTCATTTATCGTTCCATTTTTTTCTTATCAATCACAGAAATATATTATTTGCACAAATATTCTGAATCATTGCCCGATCACTTCAGTTGATTGGAATCACAGTTTAAAGATGTGGTTGTGTCAAAAAATTTGATTTAATGAAATTAAGACACATAAAAGGCTAAAACATCAGCTACAATTTGATGCTATTTTTGTCTTTGTAGACCAACCTTGTCCAGAGATATATGAGTTTGAATGAGGCCCTCTTTTAAAAAGCTCACGTTCCAGGGGTGCTTCTTTCGTGACGTCACAAGCAATACATCTGAAAAGAAACCACGAGCAATAAATATGAGGTCGCTTCCTTAGCCAATCATCAGCACGAAATTTTTATACAAGGTGTAATAAATGTTATCACTCGTAAAACACGTTGTCTGTGATCTCAAATTTAGGGATTTTACTCTATTATTAAATCGCATAGACATCGATATTTACTAAATTAATTAACATCGCTACTTTAATGAATTACTCGATCGACATGTTTTATTGGCGAACAACATAATTGTAAAAATTGCTGTGAAGTTACTGCGAAGGTGACTCCGAGTTTTCTTGGCATCAGGTAGTTAAAGTTCTACAGAGGAAGATTAGAAAATGGAGATCAATTTTTTTTTACTTTGAGTCTCCTATAGAGTTTCCTGTTGAGTTTATACATTCAGATTATATTTCCCTGTTTGAGGCTAAAATGTAATTTCCTGCGCGTGCGAGATACGTATGTACAGTGAGTTCTTGATGGCTTCTTTTTAATCTTTAACTTCTAGCAATACAATGGCTTAAATTGATGAATATACTAAAGGTAATATCTTAGTACTCATTAATACATGTATTAATTAATAAAATTATAACTTTTTGCAATCACTAATCATCGTTTTATATTTTTTTATCGGTTCACCTAGCTACATTTGCTTCAAATTTTCTGTGGCAGTTTTATTTAGTAAATTAGATTTATGATTTGACTTTAGACATTCACTTTTCACTTGTAGAAAGTGAAGAAAATCGATTGATCAATGCAAATCTTTAACTTCCAGAACCAAAGCTTTGAATCGTTGGCTTGGCGTACTTGTGCCTTTGTTAAACATTTATTCGTTTTTAAAATTACACTCGCAATCTATTAAACTCCCAATTTGAAAGCTTTCAGTAGATACGCTTTAGAATGACATATCTATGAATGACATATATTTATTGCATTTGTTTTACTGATTGCAGGACGTTTATGTGGTCCCACCCGCCGAAGCAGCTTTGTCAGTGTGGAAATTGCCATAAATGGGAAAGAGAGACTTGAATGTGTGTTGCATAAACCATGATGTTTTGTTTGAGTTTCTGCATTAGATGAATTTGTCTTATTTTATCAGCTAAAACTATGTAAGTGGCCATGACTCGATATTTTTTATAAAAGCTTTATGCCGAGATGAAAATCTTTTTGCTTGTAAAAATTATATAATAAAATTATATTGTTGAAGATAATACAAAAAATGATTTGCAGAATATTGTAGTGAATTGGATATGGTATATAGATGTCCGCAGAGCTGGAAAATGTGAGTTGAAATCCAGTTTGCAGCAGATTTTTCATTCTTAAAACTTTATCCCTATGTATAATCTTTTTAAAGACGCGGCTTGCTTATTTTACTCATGTTAGTAAGAAACTAGTTTTTGGTGTGGGCAATGATATACAGCCCCACCCCAAGGATAGGCGATGGGCATAATGTGGGCGGGGCTTTTGAGAGGCTGTTAGTGTAGGTAGTGGCAAAACTGCGCTGATAAAAAGACCTTATTCTACATAGTTTGCTTGACAGAATTACCGTAGACCGGTAGAATTGGTAATCGGTACTCAAATGCTTACACAGAATTTGGAGATAGTGAGTAAAACCAATTTTCAATTTTCGTTATTTGAGGCCTTTGAAACATTCATAATAATGTATCTGTAGCGGGGTTTAAAATTTTATTCTAACCAACATGAGCAAATACAAAATATATGCCAATAGAGCCGCGTAGGACTAGACTTTTATCGCAAATAGCCGATGTGAATACGAAATATATTGACAGATAAATCACGCGTGACATCATTTTGGGCAAGTCTGGGCATGTTTTTTTGGCCTGAGCATTTTTACCGCGATCAGAATTTTTTGATTTTAATCTTCAAATATCTTGGCAATGAGATTGCCTAACACAACAAACAACATATCAACTGATAGATAAAAAAATGCTTTCTCTTAAGATCAACTCAAATTTGACGCAACCACATCTTTAAAGAACTGAATGCCACGGTTTGGAGCTTGACATTAATCAAAGTTTTTTTGATCACATTAATTTCATTCATTATCAGCACCTCAAAAATTATGTGATTTTGCAAAAATTTTCACATTTAAAATTACTGCTACTGTGACTCGAAAGTAAAAGAAATTGGTATCCATATTTGTTATTCTATTTGTTTTTTCATATTTATTTTTTTCTATTCATATTCTGAGACGTTAACATCGATAACAAGGTAAATTAATATGTATATTAATAACGAATTGGTGAGTGCATTGACATCAATCTCACATGACGCTACTTTCATATATAAAGAACTACAAAAAAATTTTCCACATATTCAACGAGGATCATTGACTTCCTCAAACAAACATTAATTATTCTTCATTTGTCAATTAAAAAGGCTCATGGATAATAAATATAATACATACTATTTAATTGGCCAAAAGTAATAAAGAAACATACTTGACATAAATTTTTATGTTTTAATTTTAATTATAAACAGTAAGTAGTTAACAATTTACCATGAAATGTGCTGCCAATCTGTTACATGTACATGAAACATCTAGCAAAAATATTTAAATGGGCAACTATTTGTATGTGTCAGTCCGTCTCAAATTTTGAGCTAGCAGTGTGAATGGCTTCATATTCTCTTGCTGCCAAGGTCAAACCTTTTCAGTCAATACGTCTATCTTTGATAAATTGTAATAAAGTGTAAAACTGTTTCATTTCTTATTTGCACAATAATTGTGAAAAAAGGAAAATTTCAGTCAATGATGAATCAACCCGCTTTTTTAGCTAAAAACTTTGTGGTCTGAGATGAGTCATGCATGTTTACTCACTCTACCACTGGTGAGAAAGGTAGATAATCAGAAAGCCAAATAAGAAAGATAGATAATTGTTAATTTATCTTGCACAGTATTGCCCAGAAAAGTGGGTTATTCAATATAACAATCTTATTTTTAGTTATATCCCTTTGAGACCCAACAGATTTTGAGTGTATATTTTAAACTTGCAATTATGTTTCTATGACAAAATTGGACAGAATACCACATAAAACCAAGTTTTCTTTCTAAATGTATATTATCGGCAGCACTACTGACTGTCCCCTGTAGAGGACACTGGAACTTGGTGACTATAAAAGTGGTCTAAAACACTTGTTATAGATGCAACATTAAAACTAAGCATAAAGGCCTAAAGCAGCAATCAACCATTTAGAATTGTAAGCAAAGCTAGCAGGTACTTTTATTAAATAACATGAAGCAATTTCTGCTTGCATTGATACACAAAAAACATTGCATTTTGTGCAGCGTATGCTAGTTTTGTTCAAGCAACCTTCTCGTCTACAACGAGCACTATTATTCAGTTTCACTGCTTCTGGTAAATGTTTTGCTCCCTTTTCCCGATTGTACGCCATTGGAAGTGGAACTATTTTCTGGTAGTTTGTAGCTCGTCATCTATCGTGTAATCACTATCAGCTTCCTTTGCTGCTGATGCTATTATTTGTTCTCCCATAATGAAACGATAGTCAAATAACTGCATGAGTTTGTTTGACGAGTTAGATTGTCTCTGAGTAAGCCAGCAGTTGTTAACTGCTAAGTCTAGAAGATGATTTATCACTCGAATGGGCCATCGTTTTGATCTTGCTGTTACTCTGTGGTAAGAAATGGCTTGGTCACAAAGATCAACACCACCCATCGATAAATTGTATTTTTGAAAAACCGCTGGTCTGGGTACAGTAATGAATTGCTTTTTTTGCTTAAACCATCTTTTACAATCTTCAACAGAATGCAATCCATGCAAAGAAGACGCCATTAAAATGCTTTTTGTGTCGAACCATTTTACGATGCTAATTGGTTCATTCCCTCTACTCACTGTAACAAATTGCTCCATTGTACCCCTTCCTTTTGATTTCATGACCTTGTCAGAAGAGAACTGCACTGGCACATATTTAGCACTTATCGTTCCAGTAAGAGAGATACTTCGCTTAGCTAAATGCTCAATCAGTAAAATTGTTGTAAAAAACCTGTCACAGAACACATGCTTGCCCGGCCCTAAATCGTTTGTTAAATGAAGCACCGCTCCTACTCCTTGCCCTCCTGATCCATCCTTTAACTTGAATTTAGCAAATGTTCCTTCTCCTTTATAAATTTCAAAATCATAAACTAGTCTACTTGAACCCGCCAAAACAAAGCTTTTAAACCTGTGGGGTTTGGTTTCCTTGGAAAATACTGCCGTGCGGGACACCTGCCTGTGAACGAAATCATCTGCTCGTCAATGCTTAAGAAACTTTCTCGTGATAATTCAGTGCAGATCTTTCTGATATGCTCCACTAATGGTGTAACTTTCCACAACGTGTCCTCTTTTTTAGCTTTTTCACTTATGAGCACATTATCTACAACTTTCAAGTTGTTCTGTATCTTAAAAAAACGATTTTTAGTCATCGCATTTGCAACAATAGGCACTTTGGTTTTCTTCTCCCAATACATCCTGAGGCGCTTCATGCCGGTGCATCCGATTAACAGGCTGATCCCAAAAAATGTTTTGATCTCAGCAGGCGTAACCTTCAGAGATTTACCTGAATGCTGAGTATGATAGCGATTGGTTAAATCCGCCATTGACTCAAATATTTTACTAGAAAAATACTTGCCAATGGCTTCTACTGGGTTTTCACAATCATCCATCTCAGCAGTTTGATGTAATACTTTGAACTTGCTGACAAAACTATCACTTTTGCGGAATGAGCATGCTTTTTTTGAAGTTTTTTGCTCCTTTTTGATGGTGGTGGCTCAACATCATCATCTGATTCTTCGGAATGACTCAATAGGGATGCACTGTTAGGGTCATAATCTACATCTGCATCACTGTCATCTGAACATAAGTCTAGGTCAGAGTTGTCAAGTCGTTTTAATACATTAATGGCATCAATGTCAGTTAAATTTCCTGATGGTCTTTTCCTTGGTAGTCCTAAAATGAATAAAAACAAAAATGCTTTAGGTTTAACATTAATCCTAATAGTAAAGATAATCGAAATTTATTTTATTTCAGTATTTTTAATTATAGCTATTCAGCAAAATATTTAGTGGGAATGTGAAAGACTTTTTAGCTAGCATAAAATAAAAACCATTAAATGAGATGAAAAAGCTATTAGAAAAAAACATTCACCATAACTTTAAATTTATAGTTGATCTAATTCATAGGCATCAAAACCCAATGTCCCTTGTGAGGGACATTGAAAAATTATTTTCAATAAAAACAGTAGCAAAAACGTTTTTGAAAAGCTTTTTTGAGCTTGTGATAGAGGAATATGTTCACAACAACAATAACTAATCAAAACTTTTTAAACAATAGAAAAACTTAATTAATTGAAGAATTTACCTGAAGAAGTTGAAGCACATGGATCAGAACAGGAAGCAGCCATTTTGTTTTTGTTGTAGTTCTTTACTGAAGGAGGTAGCAAATATAAAATTGTGAGATAACAACTCACAATTTGTCCCTTAAATAGGAAATCTGGTTCTTAGTTTCTATAATTCATTTTTGTTGATGATACTGTATAGTTTATGACTGTCCTCTGAGGGGGACATAAGGACTCAAAGGGATATGTATGGTACCCTACAGTAAAACTAATCTTGAAAAAGGACCATTTTCTTTATTAAAAGAAACACAATTAATTACAGGTACGAGAAAGCCATGTTGTATCAATGAAGGTTTTTATTTGCTTTGTATTTAAAAAAAACTTGTAATTGACCTTCATAATGCTATCATAGCAATAATACAATGCAATATATTGCATACAAACATACAATAGAAAATGTTTGAAATATAAATATGATAAAAATTTGTGGCCATCAAAAATGTCACTCACATTCAGCATTCAGTTGTTTCAATCGAAGTTAAAAAATAAAGGAAGGTCATTCATCACAAGCGCATTCAAAGTGCCAAAGACTCTCTAATTACATTTGTTTCTCAGTAATTAAGAGATATTGTCTTGAAGATTGTCTGTCAAAATTTGGGTTTTACTTGTTGATACTTTCAGATGCTCCAGTTTGATCAAGGAGATAAATCAAAGGCTATACATACATGTATTTAGACTTCATAAAACAATGTAGCTGAATTTGATGATAGTTTTTACTGTCTGTATATTACTGAAAATATTAGTCATTGGAAGTTAAAACATGCTTGATTTCTCTAAAACATGACTTTGGTGCTTCAAAGCCCACATTGATCTATCAAAACACTAATAAAAGCTTCCTCCTGCACTATCCCATTATAAAAATCCATAGTAAAAGTCGATTCAAAAATAGTTCTTTCATATATCTTAAAGACATGTAACTGATATGTAGCTTTGTGTTAACAAGTGGTTTTTAACTAAAGTAAAAAGACCTGGAACACAACTTTTATGTAACACTCTATTTTGGAACGAAAATTTCAAATATTTGAGTATGTATGAGAGGAGGGATGACTCAGCCAAAGACTGATTGACAAACTGAAGGTTACTATCTACATATCGGTTTAAGGGACAATGTGGATACTCTATTGACTGGTCGTAGGCTTACAAGCAATTGAGTACTAGCATTTTTAAACTCAGTGAACTCGGTTTATATACAGAAAGCTTATGTATATCATAGCTTGCAAACACTAAATATTGATGTAAACCGAAAGAAAAGTCATCAATTATGCATCATAGATTTTGCTTCATTTCTACTGTCAATACGGCACTGACAACTCAATGATAGCCATTTTTTGTGTCCACTTGTTGTCACAACTAACAAGTATTGATCATTAAATGTGACGGGAATGATATTCAAATATGAATGTGATACTCATATCTCCTGTACAAAACTCTAATAGGCAAAGAATAACCAAAGCAAAGTTAAACTTATTCCTAGTACTTCTAAACAAATCAAAGTAGAAAAGTTCACAGATAACTTGGTTGACTTATTTTAAATAACATAAAGTGTGGTAAAGATGGAACCAAAACATTGGCATGTATTGTTACTTTTTACATGTATATAAAATAACACACAACTATATTTGGTGCACTATGTTACTGGTAAAACATCAAACTTTTTTGCTTTCATATTTAAAGTAGCATTTAGTAAAAAACATTAATTATATAGTTTGGTTATTTAAATCATTGATAAAAATATTGATCAGTTGTTCAAATCTACCATTAACATGTTCTCTTGTTTTCAAGACCTTGCAGAGGGCTGTCGGAAAGGTGGAAATAAGGAAGGTGCGTGCATCTCCCCTTCAAATCTTTCAATTACTAAAACACGGTTTGCGAGAACAGACATGGAGTGTCTACATGGTTGTCAAGACTTAAGTACCTGTGTTTCTGTTTTCAGAGATACTGAAGGTATGTGAAATTTATTGCGCAAGTTAACGAGATGTAGTATTAACAACATAAGTCTTGATTGTGAACTCTGCATATTTAGCAACACAAGTGATTGGAAATGTTTTAAGCAAGTTTGAAAGTCTGAGAATAAACCTAAAGCTATCGTATTATTAATACATTATAATTGCTATTTTTAGTTTAATAATACAGCTCTGTTCTATTTATTGAACCCGAATAAGAATATTAATGCTAAATTTGTTGCATGGTCTGTTGATCATTTTGAAAAATTGTTAGTTTTTTCTTTTGTTTAGTTTTGATGATACTTGCTTTTTACTCATTGGAAGAACAACTCATTTTTTTCAAATTTGTGAATGTTAGAAAAACTATTCTTACAATTATCGAATGATTCATCCTTGCGTAAGCTATATTTAGTAAAATTAAAAGCCTCACGATGTCTTGCTGAATTGATTAATGGCCAGAACTTAGTCTGTCACAACTTATAAAAAGAGTAAGTAGGTTAGTAAATTTGAGATGCTGTAAGTGCCTGGCAAATTTTGAGCTATGTTGTAAACACATCTGGTCAATATTTCAGTGGTCATCTAGTGAAAATGAATTGTTAATAAGTACCTGCTATGAGTTATCATCAACATATATTGATCAGGTTGAGAGAGGTAGTGGAATACCAACCAGTAGTCATATCAAACTTATGAAAACTGAGAAGATGAGAAATTATAAATTTCATTAAACCATTAATGTTCAGAAAATGGTTAGTTTTAGGTGTCTCTTGTGAAGTTTTTACTTTACTTTTACTTTTACATGTTACCTGTATTTTAATATGTTTATTCATACAAAAAATGTATGTATCTATAGATACATACATACATAAACAAATACATACGTACATACATATATACATACATGTGGACATATGTACGTACATGCATATATACATACATAAGTACATACAAACATACATACATATGTACTTACGTACATACTTACATACATATGTACACACGTATATACATAAATACCTACATACATACATATATACATATATACCTACATACATACATGTATATATACATACATAAATATATATGTACATACATATATACATGTGTGCGTACATACGTACATAAATGCATACATACATACATACATGCATACGTACATACATACATACATACATACATACATACATACATACATACATACATACATACATACATACATACATACATACATACATACATACATACATACATACATGCATGCATACATACAAACATACATACATATATACATATATGACTACATACATACCTACATACTTACATACATACATTAATACATACATACGTACATACAAACATACATGCATACATACAAACATACATACATATATACATATATGCCTACATACATACCTACATACTTACATACATACATTAATACATGCATACGTACATACAAACATACATGCATATATACATACATACAAACATACGTACATACATACATACATACATAAATACATACGTACGTACATACGTACATACATACATACTTACTTATACACATACATGCATGCGTACATACATACATGTGTACATGTGTACATGCGTACATGCTGTACATATGTACATACACACATGCATACATACATACACAAATACATAATTACACACATATATACATACGTTTATACATATACACATACATATATCTATACATACATATGTTCATACATACCTACATAGATTTAAACATACATGTACATACATAGAAACATACAAAGAAACATACATACATATATCTATATATATAGCTAGTCTGATTGTGGTGACAACTAAGTCACGCTATAACTTGTTTTATATATACATATATCTACAAATATATACTTCTATATATACATATATATAAAATATATTAAGAACTGAGACCTTTTAAAACGGTTTACTACTTAAAGGATCATGTTTGTTACCAATCATCAGGTAAAACTAAAATTTTAGTATTACCTGATGTATGGTAACAGCCATGAAACTTTAAGTAGTAAACCGTTTTAAAAGTATTCAGTTCTTAATATATTTTACATAAATGCGCTATTTTAATATTGAGCACTCTCATCTAGTGAACTGCCACATTCTTCTTCATCAGTATATATATATATATATATATATATATATATATATATATATATATATATACATATATCTAGATACATGATATCTGTAACATATACATGTAACATGTACATATACATGCCTATATATAATTGACGTCTAGATTTACATTTATCTGGATACATGTATATTTCTTAAAGACTGTTTGTGTATCGGTATTTCTGTGTATTGGTGAATCGGTGTATCGCTGCATCGGTGAATCAGTGTATATATGTATCGGTGTATCAGTGTTTGGTGGGTGCGTATCATCAGTGCATAACGTCGGTGCATATCGTGTCAGCGTATCATCGCAGCAAATCATCTGTGTGTATCGTCGGTGCACGCATTGAGGATACACCAATGGTACATCAACAATACACTGACGATACACCGACAAAACACCGACGATGTGCTGATGATACACCGACGAGACACCGATTATACACCGACAATACACCAATGATACACTCACAATACACTCATGATTCACTTCCGATACACCAGCTTTACACCGACAATACATCGACGATACACCTGCGAAACACCTGCAATACTACTGCAATACACTCGTGATAAACCTGTGATGCACCTGCAATACACCAGCAATTCACCAGTGATACACATGTGACACACCTGGGATACACCTGTCATACACCTACGATACACTACGATTCGCCTGCGATTTACTTAAGATACAACTATGATATATCTATGATACACCGACCATACAGTGGCGATGCACTGACAACACTTGTGACACACATGCGACACACCTGTGATACACGTGAAATACGTTTGCTATACACTTGCAATACACTTGCGATACACCAATGATACACCTGCGATACACCTACGATACACTTTTGATTTGCATGCGATACACTTCCAGTATACTTGCAACACAGCCGTGACACACCTGTGACAATCATGCAACACACTAACAATACACTTGCAATACATCTGTGATACACCTGCGTCACCTTTGCGATACACCTGTGCTATACCTGCAATACACATGCAAAACACCCAAGATACATATACGATACACCTGTGATGCACTGACGATACACCGGCAAAACACCGATGATACACCGACGATACACTAACGATACACCGACGATGCCCCGACGATACATGGACGATACACCTGATGTACACCTGCGATGCATTTTCAAAACATTTGCAATACACCTTAAGTACATCTGCAATACATCCACAAGTTATCTACAACACGCTACAATACACCTACGATACGCCCGTGATACACCTACGAGACACTACGATACACCTACACAACACCTACACTACCATAAAACTACAATACATTTGCAATACACCGACGATACACCGATGATGCAATGACGATGCACAAATGATACAGCTGCTGTACACCTGCAGTACACCGGTTATATATCTGTGATACACTTGCAATACACCTGCGGAATACCTGGAGTACACCTGCCATACGCATCGATACACCGACAATACACCGACGATACACCTACGATACATCGAAGACACACCGACGAAACACCGACGATACACCAACGATACACCAAAGATACACCTGGGATACAATTAGGAGCCAGCTGTGGTACACATGTGGTACACCTGCGATACACCTAAGGTACTCCTGCTGTACACCTGCGACACACCATTGAAACACCTACCATATACCTGCAATACAATTGGGATACAGCTGGGGTAGACTTGTGGTACACCTGCAGTAGTTCTGCAATACACAAGCGATACACATGTGATACACATATGTTACACTACGATACACCTATGATACACCTATGATACAACTGCGATACATCTGTAATACACCTGTGATACTCCTGCGATACACCTACAATAAACTTATGATGCACTTATAATTCCCTGATAAAACACCAACCATACACTGAAAATACACCGACGATACACTCCAATACACCAACAATACACCAATGATACACTGACGATACACCGGCGATACACTGACAGTACACCTGTGATACATCGATGATACACCAACTGTACACCAACGATGCACCTGCTGTACATCTGGGTACAACTGTGATACACCCGCGATACGCATGCGATACACTTGCGATACACTTGCAATACACCTGTAGTACACCTGCAGTACATTTTTGGTACGCCTGAGTTACACATACTGTACACCTCAGGTACTCCTGCGATGCATCTGGGATACACCTGCAATACACCTGCAATACAAATGCGAGGCACCTGCAATACAACTTTCATACACCTTCGATACACCTGCATTACACCTAGAATACACTTGCGATACACCTGCAATTTACATGCGATTCACCTGCGATACATATGTGATACACCTGGGTTACACCTGTGATATACCGGCGACACACATGCGATACACCGGCAAAAACATCTACGTTACACTTGCAATACTCCTGAAATTTACGTGCAATACACTTACGATACACTTGCAATACAGCTGCGTTCCTCTGCGATAGACCTGTGATACACCTGCAAAACAGTTGCGATACACCACGATATGCCGCGATTTGCCTGCGATAAGCCTGTGATACGCCTGCGAGTCTTCCGCAACACGCGTGCACTATGCCGCGATAAGCCTGCGATAAGCCCGCAATACTCCCGTGATACACCTGCGATTTGCCCGCAATTTGTCCACGATACACCCGTGATATGCCCATGATACACCTGTGACATGCTCGCGATACATTGGTGATACACCAGTGATACTCCTGTAATACCCCTGCGACACACCTGCAATACACCTGCGATGCACCGACTACACACTGACGATACACTTGAAATACACCTGCAAAAAACCTGCGATAAACTTTTGATACACCTGTGATACACTTGCGATACACTTGTGATACACCTGCAACACGCCTGCAAGACACCTGCAACACACTTGCAACACACCTGTCACACACAAGTGACACACTTGCAACGCACCTGCTATAAACCTGCATTACGCCTGCACTATGCCTGCAATAGGCCTGCGATACGCCATCAATCTTCCTGCAATAAAACCTGCAGTACGCCTGTGGTACGCCTGCATTACACCCACGATACACTCGTGATACACTCGCAATTTTACCGCGATGCACCCACGATACACCCGCGATACGCCCTCGATATTCTCGCGGTACTCCCACCATACACCTGCAAAACGCCTATGACAGACCAGCGACACACCTGCGACACACCCGTGAAACACCCTTGACACATCCGCGACACACTTATAATAGCTATTAAACTCTTGGATTTTAAATTTTGATACACTGATGAGTTTGAGCTTACGGAGATTGCCACTGTAAGTTTAATGCACTCTACAGAGCTATTAATCCACTCTACTCATCCCCTGGGCTATACAAGGCGTATTGATCAAAGGCATTATCGTATACCATACAGCGTATGCACATGCTAAATGACGTATTAATTGAGCATTGCGCTCGCGTGTTATAATGCCTAGATTATAAATTATTTTTTCCCTAACTCTAGAAAATGCGATGCTTTTTGGTTCTTTTTTGGTTCTTTTTTGCGAATTCTTTTTGACATGCGATATCAACAATAAAATATCTCGAAATTAAAGTTTAGCAATTTTTGTAACCATTATATACATCACTAAAAGGTATACATCACTCGCCATGGCTAGTTCAGCGTTATCCTTTATAATAAAATCCGATTCGCAAATTTATAACAGATAAATTTTTAGTTAGAAGTTTGAAGTTCACTAAAATATGAGTGTTACATGTATATAAAATACTAGTGATCATACTATATGTCCGTCCCAAAGGTAAAAACTTTCCACATGGTGCATCGTAATATTATATTATCTTGCAAATCGTAACCAGGATTTGCACTAAATTCATTGTAGGTACCTATGATTACTAAGGTTAACACATTGTTTTTGTTACTAATGTTTAATTATGATGTTTATATAATCTTTACCAGAAAGTGACTGCATTAAATAATTACGATAGATTTTTATATCACTCTATGTACTTCTATAGCCTACGATACTTTCGTATGCCAACACTGGCATGCGAAAATTGGCATGTCGATTTTTGAATGCAAACAATGAAATAAATTAAAATCCCTACACGTAACTGTATACCAAATGAGTTTTTGTTGTAATCGTAGAAAACAGTAGATTTACCCAATTTACCCAACGATTTCACATTTACATTTAAGCCCAGGTATATGTTTATTCTTTCTCTAAATTGGTTTCAACAAAACACTTCTCTAAAGTTATAAAGTTTGAAAGTTACAGTTGTTTGACAAAATTTGAAAACCTTTACAGTTGTTTTATTTCCTCTCTCTATTGATTTCAAATACACATAAAACTTACCTCATGATATGTAATTTAAGAGTTATAATGGCAAATGTTGGTATATGTTAAATACAAACAAATTTTATGTTCAAAGACTTTTTCATTACATATATATCAAAGTATGAATATTTATCTATATGTACATATATATATATGTATGTATATATGTATGTATGTACGTATGTACGTATGTACGTATGTACGTATGTACGTACGTATGTATGTACGTACGTACGTATGTACGTACGTACGTATGTACGTACGTACGTATGTACGTACGTATGTACGTACGTATGTACGTACATACGTATGTACGTACGTACGTATGTATGTACGTACGTATGTACATACGTACGTATGTACATACGTATGTATGTACGTACGTACGTACATATGTACGTACATATGTACGTACATATGTACGTACATATGTACGTACGTATGTATGTACGTATGTACGTACGTATGTACGTACGTATGTACGTATGTATGTATGAATGTATGTATGTATGTATGTATATATATATTTTTAAAAATATTAAGAAGAAAGTGAACTTTTAGTAATTGCTACAAAATACAATAAATCGCTACAAATTTGTTTCATGCGATGCACTCATCAGATGCGAGCGATGCACTCATCAATTTTTTCAAATATTTCATAATCCACTAATTATCTTTTAGATTTTTAGTGTAGAGTTCTCTTTTTATATGCTTTTGCACCTGTTTTTAGTTACTATATATAAATATATATATATGTATATATATAAAGTAATAATAAAAAATTGTTTCCTCACCCCGATTAACCCACTATGAGTGGGAATTTCTGCTCTAACTCGAGTCTCCTACCAGAGACCTGGGAGTTTGAGCACTAGCCTCAAGATCTTAGCTGTCCCCAATAGCGCACTTTTCTGCAACTCACCTAAGTTGATTGCTGTCGGTATCTTGGCAAACCACATTTTATGCGCTGGTGTTATTGCGCCCAGTGCCCCAATGACTACTAGAATTACAGTTGTTCTTACATCCCAGCATTTTCAATCTCTTTTCCAAGAGGGAGATATTTCTTTACCTTTTCTCTTTCTTTGCTGGCTATATTGTAGTCATTAGGTACTGCTATATCTATTATAGTAGCCCTCTTGTTCTCTTTGTCCACCACCACTATATCTGGTTGGTTTGCTAGGTCATGCTTGTCAGTCTGGATGTAGAAGTCTCAGAGGATCTTAGTGCGGTCATTTTCATTGACCTTACCAGGAGCTTTCCACCAGTGTTTTGGTTTATTAAGGCCATACTCATCACATAGACTTCTATACACGACGTCTGCAACATGATTATGCCGCTCAGTGTATGCGTTTCCTGCTAGCTGCTTGCATCCACTGATGATGTGTTGGATGGTGTCAGGCGCATTTTTGCACAGTCTGCATCTAGGATTGTCTCTAGTGTGATAGATTTTTGTTTGGAGTTGCCTTGTTGGGAGCAATTGCTCCTGGGCTGCCATGAGTAGCGACTCTGTATTGGCCGTTAAGTCTCTTTTGTTCAGCCACATATATGTCTGGTGAAGATCACCAACCTTAGATACTTTCCGGTGGTAAGCATATATATATATATATATATATATATTTATATATATATATATAACATGTCTTATATACGTGTCCTAGCATGTCCTAGCAAACCAACCAGATATAGTGGTGGTAGACAAGGAGAGCAAGAGGGCTACTATAATAGATATAACAGTACCCAATGACTACAATATACCCAGCAAAGAAAAAGAAAAGGTAGAGAAATATCTCTCTCTTGGAGAAGAAATTGAAAAATGCTGGAATGTAAGAACAACTGTAATCCCAGTAGTCATTGGGGCACTGGGTGCAATAACACAGGCACATAAAATGTGGCTTGCCCAGATACCAACAGCAATCAACTCAGGTAAGTTGCAGAAAAGTGAGCTATTGGGAACAGCTAAGATCTTGAGGCGAGTGCTCAAACTCTCAGGTCTCTGGTAGGAGACCCGAGTTAGAGCAGAAACTACCACCCATACGGGTTAAGCGGGTTGAGGAAACAATCTACTATATAAACGGCAATCGTTGTCTGTCTGCGTGTTTGATTGATTGTCCGCCTTATAGAGTACCGTACTCTTCCGACTATTAGCCGTTACTAAGTATCTAGGGCGCATTAACGAGAATCTCCGGTTAGTACACGCCTCTACTATACATAACCTATTCATCGTAGGGATGAACGATAAATACCGATATGATAATATTGTATCTTTAGGAGTTGTTTTCTCGATATGTTGAGTTACCGATAACTTCCGAATATTGGTGATGCGATAGATTATAGAGCGGTCTTTCCTTTTTCGATTCGGTCGTTTGAAGCAAACTTATTTAATATGAGTAAGTAGTAAAATTAAATTAGTAGTGAATATTAGCAGTGAATTAAATAAAATTTACTACACCATAAATAAATTAATGAGTAGTAAATTACATCTAATTAATATTTACTGCCAACGTGTACTGGGAAGGTCATGAACTGCGTACTATAGCTAAAATTAAAAAGCGGAGGTAGTCTAGAATCTTGATATTCTACCAAACGACATCGTCATTCTAACTCAACATCTTTTCTACTATTGCGTCTCAGGCTAGAACTTCCAGGTTTAAGGAAAGATCCAATAAGATTGTTACACGCTGGCAGGGCGTCTCTAACTAACCTGACGTGGGAGATTCGGAGGACAAAAAGGTATTCTTTTGGAGTTCGGACTTCCAACGCGGTGGACGCACTGGGATCAAGATCAACTCAATAACGCTATTTGAATTATAGGAAATTTGAACTCAAGGTACTTTGAATTATTGCATTTATCAGTAATCGTGATTGATTGAGATAGCTACGCTAAGTTTGGTATACTGTTGTTATAGCATTGCCTTAGTTATAAAACCAGTAAAAGGAGCTATAACAATATCGTAGATTTTGCCAACATGTTAACAAGCACTGCTATGCAAACAATTTGTTGTATCTATACATTGTGCATTTTAATTATCTGTGTAATCACAAAAATCAGAATCGGCTATCAACATAAATAGTTATTTGTTTTGTTAACTCGGACGCAATTAATGAACTCGCACAAAAAAGGTTCGTTTTTAAGTTGGAAATTCTCAAACAAAGATTTAACATTAAATTTTAGGCTAATTTTATAGAGACATCTTAGGACAACACTGTCACCATAAAAGTCCTAAAGATCGTTGGTTATGTTATCAACGAATAATAAAATTGCTGGGAAAGTCGCAAATATGCGTCTACGGCGGTCGACCTTAGAACACGCATAAATGAGTCTACTTCACTGAAAGGGTTAAAAACGTTGGATTTGCCACTGTTTGTGATAGTAAACATGTTCATTTCCTTCCGCAGCTGAGTTATTTTTACTTATTTTCCAGCTACGAGTACTGCAGAACTACAGCTCCTACAGAACTTGCACGGGTACTGCTACTGCGTTTTACCTACTAAATTTCTACTTCAAAAAGGTAAACACTTCTCATTCAATGTTGTATTGTCCATGAATTGCCACACATCCACTACCTAAAAACGTTGGATTTGCCACTGTTTGTGATAGTAAACATGTTCATTTCCTTCCGGACCTAAGTTACTTTTACTTTTTTTCCAGCTACGAGAACTACAGAACTTGCGCGGGTATTGCTACTGCATTTTACCTACTAAATTTCTACTTCAAAAAGGTAAACACTTCTCATTCAATGTTGTATTGTCTATGAATTGCCACACATCCACTACTTGAAAACGTTGGATTTGCCACTGTTCATGGTAGTAAACATGTTCATTACCTTCCGTAGCTGACTTACTTTTACTTTTTTTCCAGCTACGAGTACTACAGAACTACAGCTACTACAGAACTTGCACGGGCACTCCGAGTATTGCGATAGGCGTCGGTGAGAAGAAAGCGAGCAGCGCATATTACAAAAAAGCACACCATCTTATTTACTTTTAGAAACGCTTGAAGCAGTACAATGCCTCCCAAAAAGCTTACTGCCCAAACGCAAGAACAGATTGATTCCCGTAGAGAAAGAGACCGAATTCGCAAAGCAGCAGCTAGACGAGCAGAAACTGCAGAGCAAACACAGCTGCGCCTACAACGAAACAGAACTGCTATTGCAGCTGCTAGAAGTGCAGAAACTGCAGAACAAACACAGCTGCGCCTACAACGAAACAGAATTGCTATTGCAGCTGCTAGAAGTGCAGAAACTGCAGAACAAACACAGCTGCGCCTACAACGAAACAGAACATGTAATCTATCTGCAAACAACTAAAATATTGATATGGTAGGAGGTTTTTAATTTGGCGTTGTATGGTGACATCAAGTCTTACCTCTAGTTTAGCGCTAGGTTTTAGTTCTGCTGTAGAGAATAATGTTTGCAAAAATCTTTCTATATCATTTAAAGGTGGCTGATAAAAAGCCTAGAGCCAGACTTGCATGTTCACTTACGTGTATGTGGTTTTGCCTTGAATACAGACAACTTAATGAAACTAAATTTTTACAGGCTTAACAGAAGAGTAAGGTTTTAACTGTTCTCAATAATTCTTTTTACTATTTTTCAACATTTGCTACGTAACTTGTTATCTGACGACTCAAGGCTACCATTACTATATCTCAAAACTAACCTCATTGTTCTAGAACATTGTTATAATTGTTTTACATTCTGCAAGCAGTTTTATACACCAAGTTGGCTGATGATACAAGCCTGAGGATAAAAAACAGTGCACTTCTTAGTGTAAAGGTTACAAATATTGGATACAGTTACTGCGGTAGATGGTGAGTGTAAAATTATACATAATCAGTTATGTGGCTTATGGTTATGTGGTGATAATTGCCTTGTTACTCTTGAACTTAGAAAAGGCAGTAATATTACAGTGTTGTGATGCTGACCATTTCAGCACCAACAGTAAAATAGTAACAATTCACGAAAAACAAAGCAAATTGAAATTGTTGTAACTATCACAAAGAATTAAGTTTGAAAGCATGACACAAACACTAATACCGGTCATCATAATCATTCTGGCTCAGATTGAAAGATATTGTGCTCATGATTGATTTGAAACCCTCATGCGGGAACGTGCAATATCAGTGCATTTTTACTACTTCATTGTTCAAAAGTACAATCACATAAGAAATATATCAAACCTACTAAAAACAATTATGTGTTCTTGGGGCGCCAGTGCCTTCTACCAAGTTTAACTTATCACTTGCTGTGTGTATCCTTTGATTGATTATCAAGTATTTGGTTTTTTGATGATAACTTTAGCTTTTAGGATAAAGTCTGCAAACCTTCTTAGAGCTATTTGAAGTATTTGGTATTATTCAATTTAAGTATCCTACCATTTTGTCACCTATCCACTATTTTTAAAGTGTAAGGTTAATTTTACTTTTAATTGACTCGGTACAAATGCATACATTATTTTTAGTTTGACTATGCCCTTTGCTATTTCCGCTGATTGAAATTGCTGATAAACTCTTTAAATAGCTAATTCAACAGCCATTTATAAGTGACTATGAACCAGTACGCAATTACATATATTAACCCTTACTTAAAGCTGCTAGTAATTTTGGTAACAGAAAAAGCGCAAAAATGTATCACTTATAGTAAAAAAATCCAAACTGCAATATTTCTAACTTTTTTGTTATACAAATGAACTTTTTGAAGTAGTAAAAATTATCACAACTTGCTGTAATGGTGCTTCAAACTTAACACTCCTATGTAATATATGACTAAAATATTATTCATGGGTTTCAAGTATTGCTTTAGAAAGTTCTTGCCTGAATACTAACTGATTATCCTGTACTTTTCATAAAGGTATATTGCTATTAATGGAACTGAGTGTACACCCAAAGCTGATGTTATAATCAGCCATGATGATTCTAATGCATATGATTACTGGTCACATCATGTTAGAGTTTACACTGGTGAGTATACTGAATCAAATAGCTGTATTATTATTGATGAGACTGTGTGAACATTGTAGAGTTTGTTATGAAAGTCAACAGAAGAAATACAACTTTTAAATTAACACAACATTATTCAATACCTCAGCCTTATCATACTTTCTGTTATAATGCATAATTTTTATTAAAGTTGTTCTGACACACTTTTTAAATGTTGATTTTTTTGGGTCGGTGCCTTCTTTTGAGTGCCATCTTTAATGATGCATTAGCCATGTCATAAATTTTGAATCGTTATGATAAATAGAAAATGCACAAAATCTGGAGATATTGTGACGGACGCCAGGCCATGAACTTAGTTCTGACATTATATTCTTATAAAACCACATATAATCACTATTATAAATCTTGCATAATTTTTTGTATGTTGCTTCTGTCTTTATTATAGATTTAAAGGTTTATATCTCTATTACTTTTTTAACTCCTATAGTTTTACCGTAACTAAGCCAATGTGTTATTGATCATATTAATTGTTTTTCTTATTTGGTTTCTGGCCGGTTCTAATATGTGGTACAGGAAAAATTCATATATATATGGAATGCTCGCCTTAGCAAAGTAGAGTAGTTGTAGCTGTGCCACCAATGGAAATTCCTTGGAATAAAATGAACAAAACCTGAAGATATTGTGGATGAACTTATTTCTGACATTATATTCTTATATAACCGCATATAATCACTATTATACATACCACATTGTTTTTTGTATATTGTTTCTGTCTTTATTACAGGTTTACATTGCTAATGCTTTTCAACTTTTTTAGTTTGAAAGTAACTAAGTCAACGTGTTAGTGATCATAAAAATGGTTTTTCTTATATGATTTCTGGCCAGTTCTACCATGTGGTACAGGAAAAATACATATATATATATATAAGGAACGCTCGCCCTAGCAAAGCAGAGTAGTTGTAGCTACGCCACCAATAAGAATTCCTTGGAACAAAATGAACAAAACCATTAACACTTTTCTTGCATTTTATGTAGAAGTTTTTGCACTCAAGACCATGTCTGAGTAAAGGTCGGTAGAATCCTTTACAATATTTGATGAACCAATTTTATTAACTGAATTAATAAAAGGTCAGGTCATGATTGACTTTACAAAGTGCTTTATAGTTGCAAGCGGCTCATCAATTGTGTTCATCAATTGTATTACAATTCAGTGGTAGATTAAGACATATTCACTAGAAACAGGTAATAAGAAGTAATTTGCTATTTGGCAAAATCATTTTATCTTTATTTCTAGTTGAGGAGATTTGTGACAATGGGTTGGAGGCAGGTCTATACAGCATTGAGATCTACATGGGAAAGTGCTACTGGAACCAAACTGAACCAACTAACTTCATAGTCAACTCTCATAATTCTCCTTCAAGACTTCACATCAAGGAAGTAAGAAAGGGTAGAAAGTAGATGGAGGTACACACTGTGAATTTGTTAAAGGTTTCACACCTAGGAACTAGTTAAAAGAATCTTATTTATACTCAAACGTTCTTTTGTGAGTTGCGTATTATGTATAACAAAATGACACTATTAAACTTTTGTATTGGAAAAACTGTTATTTTGAGTAAAGTCCAATCAGCGATGAAAACAAAATACAATATTGAAATTTGTTTTGCAATCATCATAGCAGTCTAGTCATTCTTATTCGCAAATCTTTCATGATTAATGATTGTATATTTATCTTGATTTCTAATAAAGTTATTTTATTCTCTCTTGGTCTAGTATACATCCACAGACATTCGGTCTATAGAAGTCTCACCCTCTATCTTGCTAGATATCACTTCTACAATCTTGATGATGATAGTGATAATGGACCCCTGATCATTGTGTCGTATCATGAACAGTTTGATGAGACGATTCTAAGGCTAACAGCGAGTGGCACTCATTTGGCCGACGCAATTGCTCTGAACAGCCCGTGCTCCAAATGCTTTGAGTACAAACTATCAGTGATCACATTTTGTTATCAAAATAGTTTAATAAAATGAAGAAAAGGTTTAGCTGTGATGTAAATGACAAACTGCTTGACCTTTGCTAAGCATGCCTGCATTTGGCAAATTTAAGTTAAAAAGTTAAATTCGTGTTTAGAAAGAATTTTTAGGAAATAAAGACAAATCAATAAAGCCAGACTTTTGCACTTTAATCCACAACCAGCAATGTTAATCTTGTAATATTCTTATATTTCATGAAATTTGTTTTCTAGAGGTGAAGTTTTACCATAAAAGCTACAATAACAAAACTGCTGTATTTAAACTGTGAAATTGTTTATAAGGAATTTTAAATTAAGAAAGAACAATCATTAACTAAGTCTGCCATCAATAATGTCTTGTGACACGGGACACAAATAAATTGCAATAATATTTCAATTTTTGGGTTTACCCTTGATGTATTTAAAAGGAAGGAAAATCTGATGAGTTTTCATAGGCATCTAAATGTTCATTTTAAAACATGCGTACTGACGTGGCACAGAGAACTAACAGTAATTGGTTGAATAAAAACCAACAACTTTTGGTGAAGTTTATATTGATTGCATTTGACATGGGAGTAAAGTTACTGGCGCTCCTCTTTACAAAAAAAAACTATATTTCTTAATAATATGTCTCACAAAGTTATTTCAAAATGGTATTTAGGATACATAATTTTTATTTATTTTATAAATAAAAGTTTTGCTGTCATCTTTATGACACCCGGCCTAAATTTGCAATGCAACCTATGCATCGCTTACTGTTTTATTAATATCGACAGTTATTGCTGACATTAATTACTTTGAACAATGTCTAAAACCAACAATATCATCCTGTCTCTGCTTTCAAAGTTTATTCTTGATACATTTCATCATACTTAATGATATAATTTCCTGTGAACTTTGGTCGTGTCATCAGTGTCTAGAAACATACAATGTATACTGTAGTTTGTTTAATGTTGTGCGTCACATATACCAAGTTGGGTTTGGTAAAGTTTATACTTTGACGTCAATCATACTGTCACAGTTTTGGTATAAAAGAACCATTTTAGCTTTATATCAGCAGTTATCTTACATGTGATTCCTATGTATACACTGTATCTGACTCAAATATAATATCTCGCTTAATGCTCTCGCTCACTCATAAGTGTGAGGACAGCACACCCTCACACATTCTGATAGTACTATCTGATGTACTATCAACGCAAAACGCGGTTGCTATACTTTAACTGTTGAATTTCACCACTATTTTTATCACGCTGATTGTATTATAAACGGTTGTGAACATATCTAAAGATTTCTTCCACATTAACTAATGCAATGAAAATTTCATTCAAATGCAAGGCATCCTTTTTTATAGCAAAATTATTGTTTGAATGAGCTATTAATTTTAAGAGTTAACACTTCTTGCATTTATTTAGAAGCTTTCCTGTCTAACTTTTTTTATATAGCTTGAACTATATTGTAGTTTTTTTGATATCTTTTTAATTATAAATGTAGCTGCAAAGATTAACTACAAAAATCGGAAAAATAATGACAGTATTAGAATTAAAGCCAAACAAATGAACCTTCAGCTGTCTAAACTAAAAAGATATGGCTGAGCAATTTCATGAGCTAGTACTTTGAAAACTAAAATTCCTAATTTGTACACACAATAGATTTTCAGAAATATAAAAAAGGTAAACAATGGCTCTGAAAGAAGGACTGGTTCACAATAAAGAAAGCTCAATGTTTCACATCATTCTTACTTGTTTTCGTCTGAGTGACAATATGCCGTCTGTCCATGGCTAAGGAAATATTATGGTCGCTCTTTAAGTGTTTTTTTTTTCAGGTTACGTTTATTAGAGGTAAGGACCTAAATAGCAAATTTTACAAAAAAAATTGGTATGAAGATTTTTATATTTTTAATCTTTTAACAGCGATGTCTGAAAGACCAAATCGAGTGAATCAAGTTGACACATACATAACCTGTAAATTTATTTATTGGTAATAGTGAAGTGGAATTATATGCGTTTCTATTCTATTATTCTTTCTATTCTAGCAAGACACTATTTTAGACTGAAACCCATTACAAAGCAAATTTGAAGTAAGAAAAAGCATTAACTTTTTTTTTAACAATTGAGCATGTTTAGAGCTTAAAAATAGGGCAATAACTACAGCATTGCCGATTATCAGATAATAAAAAAGTTGGGATTACAGCTCATTGTTGATGTGACATACATGACAAGCTTGTAAGTTTGGTGGGTCATAAAAAAGGTTTTTGACTTCTTTTAAACTCGGATGCTTGAGAAAATTAATTTTATTTTTGAAAATTTCCACTAACAATTTGAGATTTGGTTTAAGTTGGCAATTAAATTTTACATAACTTCCCTTGTTCCAAAATTCTTTATCTATTTTCTATTTTTATTCTGCTTGTTTAATGAAATCAATATTATATTGCTTACACAAAAAGTAAGAATTAATTTTGCTTATTAAATAGCCTGCTAAACCTAATCTCAAATTATTTTCTTCCACTTGAATATTGTTATGGATAAAACATCATCTATCACAATTTTTACAACTCTAGTAAAAATCTAACTCATACCATAACACAGCCGTGTTCTCACAAATTAAATTAGTAATTATTGCAATGGGTGTGTTTCTATTAATTTGATAAAAAATGAAATTTGGTGAGAGAAACTAAAAAGCAAATGTGGTTGCAGCACATTGATAAGATTACTGACTATAAGAAATATTGACTTCAGAAGGAATATATATTTGTATTAGTTCATAGTTACATTATGTTAATCCAAATGGAAAATAGTGATAACGGACACAAAGTCTAGAGTTACCTCTACATGTTTACCACAAGTAGATGTACATATAGTTTTCCTATTACTCACATTTGCTTTGCACGCACTCCATTTGTAACCCATTTTTAAAGTTGCAGTTTACTAGAGGCGACAATTGTATTATGTAAGACTATCACTTTGTGTTGTTTGTAAACATATAGCAAGGTACACTGCTAGCAGTGTAGAATTGATTTGAACAAACTCTGTACATGACCAGTGTAAGACTCATGACGCGTTTTTAATGATTGTGCAACTCATAGTAAATGATCATGTTTATTTAAGAATTTTGTAGAATCTTTTTTTGTATATAGCTGTTTAACAAGCTGGCAGGAAACTTCATCAAGACAGTAAGAAGCATCCTTATTGAGAAGTTATCCAGGCTGCCTAATATTTTGCTGAGACGGTATGTGTACATTAATAAATTTACCCATATTCTAATGATGAATCAATGTCATTAATCTTGTCAACCTTGTGACAATAATGCTTTGGGCAATACTATTATGATTTAAAACTGAATCAGTGATGAGTTCATGCTTTGTACTCTCAGCTGGCACACATGGCTGTCTTGATGTTTTACTAATATTCTATTATTTGAAAATAAGAGGGCTCATGAATGATTTATTTACTGGATTTCCATAATTAGAATGAATTCAAAGCTTATTTTAATCCGATTTACAGAACTGTACAAATTGAAACAATGTTGATGCCATTTCGCTTCGCAAAACTTTTGCGGAGGTTTCTGTAATGAGACTACAGTATTATTCGATGTCACGGAAACGTTCACTGCAAAAGATTTCCTCAATAATGTTCAAGTAAGCGCTCCTCAGTGCAGGTAAAAAATTCAGCGCACTTCATCACACTGCCACATGGAGATATCGTCACCACCGTTGCCAAAAATGGTTTTTCTATACGAAAATGATGAAATAATTACTTTATTTTTTATTCTATAATCTTATTCATTAAATTCCTGAACCAAACTTTAGTCTAGATCAGGGATGGCCAAATAATTTTGGCAATGATTCGCTATGGTCAATTCTGACCAATTAAAGATCCACAGTGAGCTGAAGATGTGCATTTTTCATCAAACAAAAACCAGCAACATTTTGTGTGTATCAAGAATTAAAGTATCAAATACCATTTTTAAAAGATTTGTTGATATTCATAATTTGACTAAACATCAGTAAATGAATGTGCTGTTACAAAGTCTATCAGTGAGAAAAATTATTTGTGGGCTTTGATTTCACAATAAAATGCGGTTTTCTACTACTTACAGCAACTCTTTAAAGCTCATGAAGATGAGTATTTGTAAGTCGTGTTCTAATGTATGCTCACTTTTCACAAAATTTGGTTCTGAAAACAATGATCCACATATGTAAGTAGAGGCAAAGCAATTAAGTAGTCTTTTAGCTAAACTATAGTAGTTATTGGGTACTTTCTAAGCTCACAGGTGAACCAAATAAATGACCAGAAATATGTACAAAAAAAATAAACCAAATTTTAAAATAAATACTTCAAAAACTTTTTTGACAGCCAACTTGAAAGATCCACTAAAAATGCAAGAAAGATCCAAATCTAGATCTAAAATTTGGCCATAGCTGGTCTAAATTCTCACTGCACTGGTGGTAACTTTGTCTTAAACTTAACTTTTCTAGCATAAAAAATTTTTTTTCTTTAAGTGATTGTCGTTCATGCGACCTTTGAAGTAATATTTGTAAAGCAAGCAGTAAATTTTTTTGCAGTTCTGTAATAAAGAGGGATAATAATATTATTAATAATAAATGATATTTTATTCAGGCATCCTGGAACAGGAACCACATTTAGATTAGAGACAGTGGCTTAAAGGTTCTGACGTGTAAAGAACAATTCAGTTTCAAAAACTAACACTGGTGGTGACAAAAATGTCATCTACATGTTATCTTAAACAATATTTTAATAAAGCTGCTGTTTTATAAAATGTCCAATAAAAACCATGAAATCATTATTTGTTTAATGTTGTTTTTTTATGAACAAACAGTACCTGCTTCCAGCAAGGAAAACAGATATCATATTTAATCCTTGAGAAAATGATCAGTCGAATATTTAGCTTGATTTCATTTAGACACGGTGGTCTGAAAGATCGGGCTTGTAAAGAACAGTTAAATTGCCAAATAAAGGCATTGCTGATGACAGAAATGTCTTCTACATGTAATATTAAACTGATATTTGTAACAGAGCCATTTCTCAAGATAATGATAATAATTCACAAAGTTATTACTTTTATAATATTATTTAACAAACTTAAAACAAAGTTTCAGTTATTTTTACAGAAGCAAGAGCTTTGTTAGTGTTTAAATGGCTAAATATATCGGTAATTAGAATCATCAATAAATAACATCAAAACATAATTATCGAGTAACAGATGATGATGAATAATGAAAGAAGAGAGTGAAAGGCCGTGCAATACAAAATGACATCTCCATTAAAACTTAAAAATCTAGGCTTTTTGAAAGAAGTTAAAGTTAATGTTTATAACATAAAATGGGTGCCTTTATGATTATTATAAAAATTTTAATATTATTGTTTAAGTTCAAGTGTTGCCCTCGCCTTACCTTACGTACCTAATACTTTTACTATTTTACAGTGTTTTTTACTTAAAGAGACTGTTTGATTTTTAGTCAAGCAAATGTTGACTCATCTTTAGATTAATTCATCTGATTGTCGTGTAATTTTCTTATAAATTGCCATACCTAGCTAAGCTTTACTATGATAAGAGACTGTTCATTGATCCAATGATACATCTGAAGGCGCAGTTGGAAGTTACGCAAATACATTGCAACATATGGAACAGCCAAATAATATGTTATAGAAGACTCTAACAACTGCACCAATAGACCAACCACTAGATTTTCAATTTAAAATTATTGTATGTTTAGTTATTACAAATTCCGAATTCCCACGACGCACAAAACTGCCAGTATACTAGTAGTTTTCTATAAGTTTTCCTAAAGTGAGACTCTTGTTTATTTTTTGTCAGCCTTAAACCGTGGTTAGAGGCTGAGATGACAACTCCTCACTTTCAGCATGTCTGGGCAACATTCTAACATCTGCACCAATCAACTCTCACTTTGCTTTTTGTAATATTAACGTACATGGCGTTCCACCATGTATCATCAGCACACATGAGGATATCTCACAGTAAAATATACTGACAGAGTCCTGGGAATAATCTGTCATAACAAAGTTATTTTTGATAGTTGATTTGTGCAAGTGTCAGAGTGCTAGTCTGATAAGCTGAAAATTGTGAGTTGTAATATTTTTAAAGGTAATTTTTATTCCGATGTGTAACATGCACACATACTAGAAGGCATAAACAAAACATATTATAGTATATACGGTCAATGACTTCAATATAATATTAAGTATTAATATTAAACTTAAATAATAATATTAGTTTAATTTTTAATAACATTCAATAATGTACTCAATTTAGCTCAGTTTCTGTTCATATTTATTATTTTAGTCAATATAAAGAGCTTAATGCTATACTATGACCACTTATTGCAAGGTCTGATTCTGTTTAACAGCTTTAAACAAATCTGTATATTTTTAACCATTTTCAGTTTTTGAACAACTAGTTTTCTTAGCTAAGAGGTAACTTGGATTGAGCGTTCAAACTCCTTGTGAGAGTATTGGACTCTGAGATTTGTTTCAATTCTTGTTTAACGTTGACTGTCAACATTAGTTGATCACAGTTACTGACAGAGAAACACATTCCGATAAATTTTTATATAAAAATATATTTAATTTTTGTCATGATTTGTAAAAAAACTGATATAAACCTATTCTCGAGCTTTTTGTTACAGACACAAATTTTTTTATTAATAAATCTTAAAAACATTCAAGTCTTTACTAAAATTTTGAGTATAACATGAATAGTTTAAAAACCAACCCACATAAAAAGTATGACAAGTGACAGCATAATCTTTTTTGTCAATCTTAACCATTTGAAAATTATCTTACCCTGATTACTGTTAGTAAAACAACACTCAACAACAGTTTTTCACATGCTGAATAATGGCAAAATTTCTCTTATTCCTTCAGTGAAGTATGTTTCTGAAAAACACTGTGACTTAAATTTTTGAATGTCATTTTTGCTGGTAGGTGTGACTTTCTCAAACATCAAAGATAGCATGAATCGCTTGAGTTATTGCTTGTTGTGTTTACGACTGGCTTCCTAAATAAGAACAATAGGCAATGGATACGCCTGATTGCTTTATATATAACTGTTAGTTTTGGAAAATCCCAGTATTTACAAAGCATGTGATCATAAAAGATGCCATTAAAAACAAGGCACTTACTCTTTAATGATTTCTAGATTAGATCCTTTAGTGTACAGCGACAAGAAGAAATTGTGTTGTTAATGAACCTGCATTTAGTTTCCATAAAACTTGAATAGAAAATACATAAATTTATTATTTGAAGTCTTTGTTAGAATGGTGTAAGTTTTATTATGCTAAAAATGCTAAAAATATCAAATTGAGTGAGTTAAATGTTGAGGCTTATTTATTCCATGAAAGAAGAAGTGTTAAGCTTACTTCTTTAATACTATTTGTACCAGATGATTTGAGCATGTTTTACTGTCCAATCTAGTGCAGTCGGTTTAAACTACAGCTTGGTGGGGTTTGGTAGTGTTCCTGGTTGATTGGTTACCATATAAAAAGAGGATTGAAAATGTTATTTCACTCCATGCCTATACATGGGTGTCTTGAAAATCCAAAAAGCATTTAAACCGTAACTGCTACCATCCTGAGCAGAAGTTTGTCAAATAACAAATCAACTATGCCGATCACTATAGTTACACTATTTTATATATTTATTGCCTTGAAAAAAATTTCAAACAGTTTTGAGATTAATTTGCATTTTTCCTCCAAAACGATATCATTTAGAACGCGTGGCTATTTAGCGTATATCGTTAATTTAGTGGCGTAACCTAGCTTACAATTGACCAATTAACAACGCCAGCTTTTAATAAAATTGCGACTTTGTGAGCTCATTTTTTTGACATCCAGCCCATTAAACATTATGTAACAAGCTACAAGCAATGTTAAATAGCTTATTTACTTTTTAAAATAGACTGAGATTATCTTGAAGGATGATTTTAAAAACAATCGGTTTTAAGACACCCATCTCAATAGTCATTCCATCGCATTATCTTATTTACCGTGTGATTGGTCAACAGTCTTTCAAATAGTCCTGGAACACAATTATATATTTGTAAAGTTTCCTTTGAAGGCATTACCTGTGTCTGATGTGATCTGTTGCTTATGCAACCTACAGTTATACAACTGCACTAAACAGTACCAAATTTCCGTGTAACAACTAGTTTCCATCAGAAAAGTCTTTGTTCTGCTCCAACTCCCTACAACCGCGAACATATTCCTTTCTCATCCCTACGCTGCGAGTACTTGGCTGAGAAAATAATAAATAACCCTCCTTTATTGATAATACATCATGCATCATTTTAGTTGTTGAATAAGAGTAGTATATTGTCAAATTTGAGTAATATATTGTTGACTTACAGTAGTATTTTGTTGATTTAGAGGTGTATTATTGACTTCGATTGTGATATTGTCAACTTAAAGGGGTGTAATTTGTATTGTCGAGGTGAGAGTGGTGTTTTGGTGACTTGGAGTAGTATATTGTTAACTTGAGAGAGGTGTATTGTGGAATTTGAGTAGTATATTGCTGAGTGGTATATTTTGTACTCATCCCGATACCAGCCTGAAGTAAGTACATTGTAGTTGTATAGTAGAGCCTTATTGTGATTTGATGAAACAACAACCACCACTGTGCCACTAGCCTGCATATAAACCTCCTGTTTGAGTTAGATTTATTATTTTATTGGGAAATGTTTGTGTTAGTATTAAGGTACCATTGCTAAAAAGGCAATTTTACCATTGTTTCCAGAATAAGATGAGCAGAAGATGTGCAGCTGCCCACTGTGAAGCTCTTGATCATTTGAAGGTGTGGCCTGTGAGTTCTTCCCTTTAAATTCAATGGACTCATTTTGTCTCATTTTGACCAAAGTTAAAAAGTTCAAAAGGACTAGTAACAGTCAATTTGACATAGAACAGTAACATAGACGAGTTTTTCTACAGACTCATTCATCAACTATAATCAATATATTATGATACCTGGTGTCCCGTGAGTATAGTATAATGAAGGATAAAATGTAATCAGAGACAAAATTTATGTGTTCTCTGTACTAAAGATCTTACACCACATAAGAATAAAAAGTTGTATACCTTTGTTCAAACTTATAGAGGATTTTTTATTCCTCAGTACATGTGCATAATATTATCATATTAATTCAACCAATTTAACCGATCTGGTACTAGGTAGCTAGCAAACCCAAACGGATCGCAATGAGAAGAATCCAACTGACTGTTCCAGAGCCAACTTTTTCTTGTAGAATTGTCATGAATAAGAACCATATAAAAGATACTGGATACAATGAATTGATAGAATTTAGCTGTATCAATAGCAGTATTGTCAAGTCAGCAGCCCAAATAAGTTAACACGGTTTAAATTTCTGTGGTTGTTCACCATCACATCATGAATATAGACTGCTTACAAAATTTAAATGAAAAACAATCTTTTTAAAATATTTTAGGCTCACATTTAATGATGATGCTGTACCAACCATTCAACTTCCATCTGGTGCATCAGTACCGTCACCAAGAAAGCAACAACCTATATTGCCTACTGAAAGAGAGAACAGATTAGAGAAGAGGAGAGCACTCACTCCGAAGTAGGTCACTTCAACCTGAGTACAAAAGTATAACAACTGTCTATCTCTGCTGTGGTAATGTTGTTACTTTCTACTGTACGATTATTTAATTCCTCATACTCATGAGTGAACCATTCTGTCTATAAACTTTATGTCCTGTCTGCTTGCGCTCAACTTAGTCAAAACAGCTGCCTCCATATTGCCAATTTAACTAAGGATTTACATGATTGCCAGGATCAAGATAGGATCAATAGCATATACAGTAGCATAGATAACTTTGTTTGCAGATGCATGTGTTGAACTCCTTTTACTCATGCAACTTTAACTTTTTCTATCACAGCTGTGAAGGTAAATTGTTATAGTTTGAATCTATAATTATGACTGTTTAATGACTCACTATCACCATTATTACAAAAAATTCATATAGAAGCATCTCAGGGGAAGGGGGTAAATTACAATAATGTGACAAGGTGATATAATACAAAGTTCTCACAAAACCTTATGCACTTACTTCATCATTTTCTATCAGTTTTATGCATGTCTTTGCATAAGTTTGCATTATAATTTGCAAGGATTCTACAACGACCACGCCTAACCACACGACAACCACATCCAAAGAGAAATAAGTAGCCAGACAATCCGTTGGCAGTCGCGGTAAGCTCAATGACCGAATTCGTTTCAAGTGTCACCAAAAGCGTTTCAACTTTTGGATGTATTAAGTATCACTCAACATCAACACCGTATAACAGGGGAGTTGGTAATATTATAAAAATTAAATATTTGCATTTTATCTTTGGCTATATTTGGGCTTTCCATTTTATTAACAATATATGTCTGCTGACCTCTCATAAACTGACCTCTGACCAAATGTTTTTTTTTTCAAAAATATCCAGTAAAGACATTGAAAAGATAGATAGAAGAGAGGCAGCTCAGCATTACCTTGATACCAACAGTGCAAAAAGAAACTCTGATATTGATACAACGGAAGCAGCACTGCAATGTCATGGTAGAAGTTGCCTAGTTGGAAAATCTGGTGACAATACAACATAGGTTAGTGGGATTATATATATATATATATATATATATATATATATATATATATATATATATATATATAGTGTGTATATATAGTTTATGTTACCATTACTGGCAGGGTATAACTCAGCTTAAGCCAGAAGTAAAATTGAAGCCTTGGCCTTGCAATAATCAAATATTTTCTTGTTTTGTAGATCGCTTAACGACAGTAAAACTAAGACTGATTTTTGAAAGAAAGGGCGTGATTAATGCCATATCTAACGCTGGTAGACTAGCTACTTTCGGCTAGAATCTTTTTATGCCGAGATAAACAGGAATGCCCGAAAGATGGAAGGCTTCACCTATAGTGAAATGATATTAAGGTTTGTGCTGAAGTTGTAATTACCTCTACGGTAAGTCGGTCAGCACTGCATTCAGTGGGCTTCGGAGGCTGCTTATAGACTATGATAAATTTACTCTCATCACTCGATAGACAAATAGAACAGACACAAGAGTACACCAAATCTATAAACTCTAACCAAAGTTTGACACACAAACATTACTGTTATGGCATGTCTCAGTCAAACCTTTTCGTGATTTGCGGCTTTTGCAGAGGGCAACTTATCAAAAATTGAGATCTGGTTTTGTTTATAGAGTACAACTAACTGTTATGTTACATATCAAAAACTGTAACAGAGATGTCAAAATGAAAATTGATAAAACGCTGTTAGTTGTCGTTCAGAGGAGTAAGGTTACGAAGCGAGTACCAACTGCTGTTTATTAGAGACAAGATGCTACATATAGTAAGTAAGGTTGGCAGACTTGCCACCGCTGTTTAAAAAATGTCCGTAATAAATAAGCGGGATATGTTTTTTGGTCCATGTCCTTCTAGGTTTCTCAAAGCTGCTTCAGTGATCACAACACGATTGGTTTTACAGTGGGTATATATAAACCCAGTCAAATTATCAACCGAATTGTTGCGCTTTTTCACAATTATTGTTCTAATTTTTCCACGACTAAACAGATGCGAAGTGATTGTTTGGGAGCTTTATGATAAATGCATATGCGCACACCACTCCCAAAGAAATATCTGTCTACTGCCGTACCCAAACCCTTGTACCGAAATCTCATCGAAATATTTAACCGTTTTTGTGTAGAGTCGTTTAAGTATAATAATGATACAAAACACATAAAAACATTTTAAAATATGTTACCAAATCATTGAAAAGTTGAGACAATATTCTAAAACTTACCTATCTGATCAGTTAATACAGAACTAGACAGATTAATTTGGCGTAAAATTGCCATTAAAACCTGAAAAGCCTTATTTATCAAAATAAGACTGGCAAACAAAATGCCAACAAAGCCGTGCAATATATAATAGAACTATTAGGCCATTCACATTTTACGAGAAAAAAATGCACATTTCACCAGTCTATGGCATTGTCCAATTGCCGAAGGTTTTTGTAATAAACGTATAAGTACTGAAAAGTAATTGTTTCTTTTTTTGCCGATTCTACCGTAAGCTGACATTTTGGACACTTATAATGGGTACTTTGGTATTCCTACTGATGTCTAAAGCAGTGAAAGTAAAGGAAATGACAATGATATTTTTAACGATTCTTATAAGATTATTACAATATTTAATTTTGAGAATAATTATTCGATTTTATGAGATTATTATAAGATTTAGTTATAAGAATAATCCTTCAAATTTACAAGATCGATGTATATAGTGACTGATGGTGTGCAATATGTTACTGTTATTATTTTTCTGAAGATTTTGTTGATGATACTGCGGCTGTGCCCAATATCGCAGTACTGCCAAGCCATTTTTAATCTCAGCAAAAATGAGTAATAGGCCTACATTGTCTTATAAATATACATCTATTTCTATGACAAACAGCAAAAATCTGTTTAGATTTTAAAAGTCAGCATAATTTTATAGTTTTAAATACAGAAATCTAGATAAATATCACAACTTCTTGATATTGGTTGCTATGACCTATGATATACAGCCCCCCAGCCTGTGTATATTACACAGCAGCGTGCCATTTTACTTCTAATATTGCATTTCTCCTATTGCAGGAGAAAGATATAAACATATCATATTTTCCTTTCATTATTGCTGTTTGTTCTATGTAATAACACCCAGTACATTACAGATACCATTGCAGCCACCATTGCAGTTTTCCTATTGCACTGCAGTGCCATTTGACTGCTAATATTGCATTTCTCAACCAGGAGTACCCTTTGTTTTTCCAATATCACTTTGGTCGTGGGCTGTATGGCAGGAGAATTGTATTGTAGATCACATTGATTATCTCTGCGAGATGCTGGAAAAGAACCTTATTCCATGATCAAACCCAGTGTATGTTGTTATGGATCCGCAACCGTAGCATCAACAGGTTCGTCATACGGCTTGAAAGAGATTGAATCAAAACATTTACCAATGATGGTCGCCACCAAGCCCTATTTTTACAGAATAGTTGAAGACGAGGTAGAAGAGATAGTCAGCAGTAAGAATGGTAAAAGAAAAGGGGGAGTAGAGAAAACTTGGTTAGAAATCGACCCATAATTCTCCTGTAAATACCCTGTGAACATTTAAGTATCCGACTCAATAAGACCCACATATTTAGTACTTATAAACAATATGCATCACTACTGATGTTTGTTATAAACAAGTCTAGGAAGGTCTTTTCCTTATTCAATTTTGCATTATTCAACTTTTGATCTTTCAAGAAATGCCATTTGTGATATTCGATGTCAAAACACTAAATTTTCCTATTTCTTAATATACATGTACTTATATTTATATTTCTATATAGATAAACACTCAAGCACAACACAATAATAACTGAGTTTTTTTACTGTTTATACTGTATCAATTGTCTTGCTGATTGCTATGAACAAAAAGTGTATGTTGCCAATCAGCATAAATTTTTTCGTTTTCTGTACTTGGAAAAAGTGCTCTGACATAGCCATAGATGCAGGCAGGTAGTGGCTGCCTCTCACTTCATCTCAAGCTTTAGTATGCCCAAAACATTAAAGAGACGTGGGCACACAATCTGTTATGCTCATTAATCAGCCTGTTGATTTTTTCTTGCATGAGGTTTGGACCTACTTGAAGTGATTCTGCATCTGGTCTTTGTGGTACTGTAAGAAAAGGACAAAGGTTAACCTCAATTGTGAATCAGGCTAATCATCAATGGTACATTGATTGAAAGTTGTACAGATAAAATGTTTGTCTACGCAACTGATTAGGGCTTTATAAAAAAACCTAGTACACGCATGGTAAGTTAAGATTATGTGTGATTTTCAAACTATCTTGCTGGCTGTAGGTAAACGTTAGAAATAAGATATGTATAATATTGTAAAGGTCTGGCCCCGGTAGCTGAGCCAGCTTTACTTTCCAAACAAGGCGGTGCAGTCTGAACACTGGGCCTTCCCCTCGTCGCCCTGCCTAACACACCTAGTGGTCTGGTCAGGCCGCGGCTGGTTGCCCTCAGTTCAGGCTCACTTGGAATGCTAACACGGCCTGTTCTCTGAGACCCTATCTTGGCTAGTCTAGGTCCCGGCTAGCTTACTGGAGGGCCTGATCTCCAATGCTATCGCATTTCTGATCAGGTCCGGTCATAACGCAGCCAACCCCTAGCCTTCCTTAGGTGTCGCCCAAAGCAGTTCGTACTTGAAGCCAGATCAGTTCTGGCAGAAGGATCCTTACTAAGCCAACCAGGCAGGCATCAAACGTAGTCAGTTCGTAAGAATAAATGTAGTCTATTTAATGTATATAAGCACATATGCAACACAGTGTTAACAGCATCGAATTCACACAAAAAATCCCAATGAGTTGGCCTGTGCCTTCTCCTTATATACGATTTTACTCCACCCACTTACATAATAATTATGTAACACCAAATGTGTTGTGGCAGGCCTGTGAGGCAGGCCTAGATAATAATATATAAGAGTATGCTGGCAGGCCTGTGAAGCAGGCCCAGAAACACAGTATTTCATAACAGGGTCTGAAGAACAAGAGTATTACATAACTAGATAAAGGAAGCACACCTAAAGCTATCACAAGGAATATCGTTGTCTAAAGCCAAAAATATGGCTAGTGTTTGTCAAGTCCTCCACAATATCCTTGTAAAAATTCAGTACATAGAGCTACATAATGGGCTGCTTAAAGTTAAAAAGTTATAGGATGAGGAAGGAATTCGCTGAACACAGCAGACATGTCATGCAGAAAATCTCATTATGTAGTGTAAGTCAAAACTCATCATGGTATGTGCAGTAGTTGTGCAACATGTTTTTTAAGGGGCCATGCATCACAAGTTCAGCAATGTTTGGGCGTGATGTAATACAGGAACTCTCTGGCCCTCCCCTTTTTTGTGTGTACCATATAGGATTATCTCTGCAGCAGACATTCATATTTTCTTTAGGCCAAGCCTAGCATCTCTCACAGCCTCACCATTCTTCAACCGATCTTGATACATAAACATGGTAAGGAAGATAATGTTTTAGTGACATGAGGTTGAATTGACAGCAGCTGGTCTTTACATACAGCTGAGTTTCAAAGTGAAAAATTGGAGAAAGCTTAGCCAGGAGGATAAAACTCAACAAGTTTATTGACAACATAACATGATGATGAACAAGCCAATATTTTCATGTGTATGTATACAGTCCAACAAAGTCAAATGGAATGAATAATATACTTGCTTTGTACTTTATAACAAATATCACATTTTTTCATCAATTCTTTTCGACAAACTAGACATTAAATTTTATGGAATAAAAATAATATTACTTACATTCACAACTTCAATGTCTTCCATCTTAACAAAAGGTACAGCTACAAAACCATGCTTACCTTCCTCCATGGGTACTTAGATTCCTGCCATTGCAAGTGTTATCTGTATAAAGCGTTTTTTTGAGCGGTTCGAATAGAAATTATAAGAAATTATTTTGACCTTCGATGATTTGACATCTGCTACGTCAATTTTCAGTAGTCAGCTTGTATAGATATATAATTCAAAGTCAAACTAAACATCTCTAATTTCCGTCCCTAAAAAGCTAGGTTACGTCACATATTTATGAGCAAGGCTTGAAGTGTCATTTTTGACACCGATATTGAATCGCTGTAAAAAGCCTTCAAAAACAACAATGACTTTGAAAACCAGTGGACCAATTGCTATTTTGAGTACAAAATCAGAATCAGCATGTCTGATTTACATATGAAAAGACAAAAAACGCTGTTCGTTGCAGTTATGGTTTAAATCACCTACTGTGATGCTTTTTTTACCATGTTCTGAAGAATGCTCATGGTTAACTGATTAGAATAAAAGCACTAACTAGCTTTCACTGGTCTATTTGTATACGCAAGTTTTTAGCCTCTCTTGCTCTGTATACAGAAACAAGTGTTTACCAAGTTTTCCTCTTTTCCTATCTCCTTTTCCCCTCTTATTTACAGCGCCTATTAAGCTGCTAAATAGCATATGAATGTAAAGCTTCTATGTTTTGATTTTAAAGCTCAACATATTTACAGTATTTTTTTAACTATTCCCTAACTTGTTTCAGCTTTTTATGTAAACAGATCACAGAGTGTTCACGTTGAACTGCCACAATTTTGTTTGTTTTTTTCAAATTTTGGCTAAGAAAATAAAACTAGATTTAAGCAACTAATTATCTTTGAAGTAAATTTCAGTCAAATACGTTTTGCATAAAAAGCGAAGAATTTGGCAATACTATACTTATGAAGTGGCTAGTTTTAAAAAGACTGAAGCAAATTAACCACATCACAAAGCAATGATGCAACTATTTATTTCATGCAGCCTTTTAGGTTTTTTTCTTGTCATGATACCCTCAAAAGATATGTGACTAAGTATAAAAAAATTCTATCTTGTATCAGAGTACGTATTAAGCATTAGTTTATTTTTATTCTTATAATAAAAGCTCGTGTGGCTCTGATATCTTGCCTATCTTAACAAAAGGCGGTTGACTGGACGAGTAATTTATGGACTACCAGTAGAGAAAGTTGATAAGACCTTTTAGCATAAACATATTGCATTAGTTACAAATAAAAAGTTTGGTGTCATGGCCTAAAAGCATTCAGACACTGATGAAGACCTCGCACCAAGGCTTGTGCAGAAACATTTTGAGAATGCACATACATGTATTAACTTTATATACACAAACAACTCAGTCAGTGTGTAGCTGACTGTGTTGGTTGGGTTTGTACCCAATCACGAGAGTAACTAAATTATTTCTCATATATTAAATACGAATTGCACACCTTCACTAAACAACTGTCAATAAATACGGCTGAATCAATTAGTTCGTACTGCTGTGTAAGTAGATTCAGAGATCACTTGCCAAGTTTGCATCCCAACCTGTGGTTGGGATGCAATTTGAATACAGACCACTCAGGTATACTAGCATTGTGTAGACATTGTGATAACCTTCGTGGGTATAGTCTATCGGTTTAGACTAACTACATAATTTTCTCCAGTTCTTTCGCCGTTCATCAAAGTTTGACTATTTAAAGCATTACATAATTTAAACTTGTGAAAAAAAAATCAGTTTTGCTAAATTAACATGAACTTATTAAAAATACAATTTGGAGCAAGTTTTTATTTTTGGTCGGAGTCATGAAGAAACTAAGAAACTATTGATCTACAACCAGGTAGTGTTGATGAACGTCCTAACAGCTACATAATAACGCATCTGCTTTAAATCGTGGCTTCTGTTGACAAAATGTACAAAAATAAATGTAAGTTATGTGAAATATGAATGTAAAAAAATATTTTAAGAGGGAAAGCATTGATTATCCATCTTTTAACAATAATGATTGTTCAAATAATTGTTCTGCTGAGGCGCTGTTGCTCATTAGCTTTTGATTTAAAAGCAGAAAAACCATACAAAATTTTTATTATTTATCAGCATGGTTCTCTTGAATATCTAGGTACGGGTTTTCTCCTCCTACTTCCTCTATCAAATAGGCTAAAATATGAAACACTCATTGTTTAAAACACATTTAGCCTATTTTATCAGATTTCACATAATTACATGTATGTTAGCTTTCCACAAGTACACTATTGCAAAAGTGTAAAGCCATACTATTTGTAAGTGCAGCATTTGTAAGCGGTTTTATGAGGCTTACAACTGCAACTATACAAATTATTATTTTAAATATACGCTAACTTTAATAGTAGTGACTGCAGTAGCCAAAGTTATGTCAATGTTACTTATAATGATTGCAAAGTTTATGAAATACGAGTTTTCAGCTTAATAATTTGTTTTGAATTTTATAATTTACTAGCTGCATTACCCGTGTTGGGGAACAGATTTACGTAAAGCAATAGTTTTATTGTGAGTTGTCTTTCATACCGTAAAACAACTCCAAATATGCAATCTACTGAAATTTTTGTGCTGATCTGACTGCATACACATGTGCAGTTGTACATGTCAATGTTGGAGAGCCCATGGGAGATATGCAATGTGTTTTACAGCTAGTCTACAATGCATCAGTCTCGAACTACTCAAATCGGCATTGTCCTAATTTTGTACACAGAACTGATAATGAAATTGACATTGCTAGGCAAACTGACGCTCTTCAAACTGGCAGTATTGAAAAGTTTTACATATTTTAAGAAATTCTAGAAAATATTTTGCTGTTGCACTGCTTAGCTATCGCCAGCTTTTATTGAATTGAGACTTCTGCATGCTTGAAACACTAATCATGACTCACCAGTTCTTCGTCTATAGCCTGTGTTTTGACATGGTATATACAAACTATGCAGCAGTAATGCGGTTGTTGATAAAATTTATTATCAATAAAATCTACTATATAAACTACATATATGGCCTCTCACCTTTTCAACGTAAGACGTTACATCTGGAGCATTTTTGGACATTCGTCCCATAAAAAAAATTCAACCCTATACTGTGTTGCATGACTGTAGTCAAGCGCGAAGTTTTCTGTCCATACACGACGCTTGGTAGCAGCTGCTGTAGTTAGTGCATCTCGCTGTTGTTGCCGTTTCATCCGCTCCGAAAATTCAGCTCGGTGAGCAGCTGTTGTAGCTAGTGCATCACGTTCTTGTCGCCGCTGCATCCGCTCGGAGGTTTCTGCACGTCTGGCCGATGTAGGGGCTGCTCTGAGCCGTTTGAGTTACTGCTGGGGTCGGTCTAGTAGTCTCTGCACTTCTAGCGGCTGCAGCATCTATTCTGGTCTGCTCTCGATGTACCCGTGTTTGTTCGGCGGTTTCTGCTCTTCTAGCAGCTGCAGCAGCAATTCCGTTTCGTTGTGGGCGTAGCTGCGTTTGCTCCGCAGTTTCTGCTTGTCTTGCTGCTGCTTCGCAAATTCGATCTCTCTTTACGGGAATCAATCTGTTTTTGCATTTGGGCAATAGGCTTTTTGGAAGGCATCGTACTGCTTCAAGCATTTCTAACATTGAATGAGATGGTGTGCTTTTTGTAATATACGCTGCTCGCTTTCTTCTCACCGCTGCCTATCGCCAGGCTCGGAGTGCCCGTGCGAGTTCTGTAGTTTCTGTAGTTCTTGTAGCTAGAAAAAAAAGTAAAAGTAACTCAGCTGCGGAAGGAAATGAACATGTTTATTATCACAAACAGTGGCAAATCCAACGTTTTCAACCCTTACACTGAAGTAGACTCCCTCATGCGTTTTCTATGGTCGACCGTCAGAGACGCATTTTTGCGACTTTCCCAGCAATTGCTAGTAACTGAATTTTATTATTCGTTGATAATATAACCAACAATTTTTAAAACTTGTATGAAGTGACAGTGTTGGCCAAAGATTTCTCTATAAAATTAGCCTAAAATTTAATTTTAAATCTTTGTTTGAGAATTTCCAACTTAACCACTTCGGGTGCATGCACCGCTATAGCGGCTTCGAGTATATTCTTCTCAAGTTCATTAGCCAGTTTTTAGGCTTTGCGTAGTTGCATTACTCATCCATCTATATTTAGAGCCTGCTTACAGTTACACTCTATCTACAAAGCTAAGCATGACCTTCAGACATGTTTGCAGACATGGACTGGTCAAACAGCTATGGTCAAATGAAAGAATTTCGAGTAATTTGGGTTCAAAGTTCAACATCTAGATCAGTTAGTAACAACGTAGTAGTTAGTAGTTGATGCTATAGGCTTCAATTCAGCGATAGAAATGGCAGACTTCCAGTAGAGTGGTGACGAAGATAAGTTAACAGCTATGGAAGAGACTGTATATTGCATTGTATACACAGTATGTTTTAATTGTTTGTTATTATATATAGTTTTATACATTTTCATGCTACCCTTATTAGTCAAAAATGTTCGTAGAACACGAATTTTAATAAAACCGCTATTTCATGCTACTTTCAATATTTATCATTTTTAATTTTTGAAATAAAGATAATACGATCAGATACAGAATTTTCTTTGCTTTCCAAAAGTATAGGTGTTCTATGTAAAAATGTGAGTGCTTCTACGGTTAAAATGACTTTTGTTGACCCATGTCAAAATCTGTAGAGCATCATGATTTAATTGTACCTGAATGCGAAATTGGATTATGCAATTGTAGCCAAAGTGGTTAAAAACAACCATTTTTGTGTAAGTTTTGAAAATGCCATCGAGTTAGAAAACAATTACTTATGTTGATGACATAGGTGATTCATATTTTTGTGATTACACATATAATTAAAATAGCAATAGCAATAACATAGTAAATAGCAATAACATACAACAATACTAACCTTTTCGATGTAGAAATTTAGTAGGTAAAACGCAGTAGCAGTACCCGTGCAAGTTCTGTAGTAGCTGTAGTACCCATAGCTGGAAAAGAATAAAAGTAACTCAGAACGAAGTGAACATGTTTACTATCACAAACAGTGGCAAATCCAACGTTTCCAACCCTTTCACTGAAGTAGACTCATTTATGCGTTTTCTATGGTCGACAGCCGTAGACACATTTTGCAATTTTACCAGCAATTGCTAGTAACTGAAATTTATTATTCGTTGATAACATAACCAACGGTCTTTAAGACTTTTATAGTAGTGACAGTGTTGTCCAAAGATTTCTCTATAAAATTAGCCTAAAATTTAATTTTAAATCTTATTTCGAGAATTTCTAACTTAAAAACGAAGATTTTTTGTGCGAGTTCATTAAATGCGTCCGAGTTAAAAAACAAATAACTACTTATGTTGATGACACATGACAGATAATTAAAATGCACAAAATATAGATACAACGATTTTTTGTATAGCAGTGCTTGTTAACATGTTGGCAAAATGAAATATATAACCAAAACAAACAGTATAGCTGGAGTTTGAAATTGAAAAAATATCGTATACATATTAAGCAATATCGGCAAAATGGCTGGCAGTAGGCCGATAGCTAAATTTGTACACGGACGCAAGTGAAAGGTTTATGTAGTGGAAGTGTGGCAACTCATAGACAATACAACATTGATTAAGAAATACCTACCTTTTTTATGTAGAAATGTAGTGGGTGAGAACTGCGTTTTCTCGTGACCGCAAGAAATCAACGTTCGTGTGACCTTCTCGGTACACGTTGGCAGTAAATATTAATCGCATGTAAATTACTATTCATTAATTTATTTTATTTAATGATTAGTACATTTGTATAGCTGTATAGGCTGCCGAACTCAGAACGGAGCTTTTTCACGCGGCCGCAATTTAGCTGTTCCGAACGCACCAATGTCGTTGGGCGCCGTAAAGAGGCACGCGCTAACCGAAGGTGACGTGATTTTGTGTAAAACCGATGAATAGGCAGGTTATGTATAGATGCGTGTATTAACCGTCGATTCCCATTAACGCGCCCTAAATACCTAATAGCGGGTAATAGTCGGAAAAGTACGGTACTCTATAAGGCTGACAATCAATCACACACACACACAACGATTGCCGTTTATATAGTAGATAAAATATTTTGCTATCTGAATGTTAAAGTGCAATACTTTTGCTTTAATCAGCTTAAACTACTTGTGAAAATATTCAGGCAATATTTTGCTTGGAAAAGCTAAAATGTTTTCCTTTAATGAGCAAAATTTTCTCTACAATACCAATATTTTTACATGTAATTGCGCTAGAACAATTGCATTAGGACAGTTTTGTCACTTATTTCTGTGTTTTAAGTAAACAAGTAATCTTTTGCTGTTCATCTGAACAATAAATATTTTATGGTGAGTATGGGAAACAAGTGTGAGTTCACTGTTCTAAGCGAATTAATTTGGGTTTTTTTCTACTGATCAACCAAAAAAAGTCTTTACGTAGTTTGTTGATTTTGTTATTAATAAGAGAAATTCATTTAACTGAGAAAATTTTTAGCTATGAAAATAGCTACTCAACTTTTATCCCAAATCCTGAATAAGTTGTATTAGATAATAAAGTGTAAGCAATAATTTAATAATGCAAGTGAATATGAAATGAAGTAAGTGAAGGTCAATAAGGATTTCATGACCTTTACCTGACTCAGGTCAGCTTTCATTTGTTGACCTATTAGTAAGAGTGTTTGCTTTTGCTTACTGTTTTAAACCAAATTAAAATATAATGAATAATTTAATTAAATAAATTCAATTTTAATTTTTTTAAATATGGTTGTATACCAATGTAGCAAGATCCTTGATGAATGACATCATTGTTGGAGAAGGTTGATTCTTCGGATGGGGTATATACCCCCAACACGAAGCCCAACATAGCTGTGCAAGTTTGCAAGCGTTCTCAAAGGCTCAGAAACAAAAATTATGATGCGTATTTCATTATGTTCATGCCGGAAAAGAAAGTTATTTCTCGTCCCAGTTTTTTCTTCTGTCCAGTCCGAGTTGAAATGACGTAAAAACATTCAATAACCATACAATTCTAAAAAGCAGGTTGCTAGTTATAAATAGTACATTGTTTTTAAAAAATAATAGAACTACACAAAAAATTAGGTCTTCCATCAGTTCACAGTCTTATAAGTTGTATTTTTCTTCATGAGAAACATTTTTTTAGTAAGGAGCAGCTCATAAATAATGAATACCTATGTAGTCTGTTTGTTTAATATGCATGTATATCATTAATACATACTCATACACTATTGTCAGCATAACTGAAAACGTATATATTTTTTCAGCAACTTTTACTTTTAATATTCTTATTTTAAAATTAGCTACAATTCTAAGAAACATTCCTAATTTTTGTTTGAGCTTGCCATGATTTGCCAGGGAACTTTTTCATTACTCAAACTGACTAGTGATGTGAATTAAAGCATGGGGATCAAAATTCTGTCAAGGAAATAGCACATTGGTTTAAACTAAGCAAAAAATAATTTAGTGCAATGGTGTGAAAAAATATCAAAATACATGAATTAACCGTATATTCAAATAATAGTAGCGTTCAAATGTTTTTGTTAACAAATTTATTTCAATTCCATATCACTTCCATTTTCTTAACGTGACACTACAGTAGTAATGGCATTCAAATAAAGAGTGGCGCTGTAGTTTTCAAACACTTCGTCAGAGTACTGAGAAAACAAATATAACCATTTCACGGGCTAGTTGAATGTTGAGTATTTTTTTCACTCTTCTACAAGTAGGGCAGCATTTTAGGTAGAAGAAATTTGTTAACTCACCTCGCAAATTGTAGATATTTAAATAAGTATACACAAGAAAACTGATACATGTATCTACCAGTTGATATGTAAGTGCTTGAATATAGCCTACAATGATTTTGAAGTCTGCATTGCAATCGGCTAGAACTTTCAGGTTTTTTATTTCATTCTGAACCTGAAAATATATTTTTACTTAACAATTATATCAGTTGAATGTCCCGTGTCACCGGTGTAATAAAAGTCTTCGCACAGAAAATACATATATATTTAACATATAACAACAGTTATCATTCGAACTTTCAAACTTCATACTATGAAAAAAGTGTTCTGTGTAGTTTAAGCCATTAGGTGAAAAAATAAAACAACTGTAAAGGCTTTCAAACTCTATTAAACAACTGTAACTTTTAAAGTTCTTATCATGAGAAAAAAAATTTTGTGCAGGTGAAATAAATTAACAAAGAAAATAGAACAAATATAAAAAAATTTTTAACGTAAATGTGAATGATTAGCAAATAATAGCTAAATTAAATTTGTTTTGCTACGACTGCCATTAAATATTATTTCATAATGATACAAGTAACACGAAATGAAATGAGCATAAAAATAATATCCTAGATGTGCATGTGTGTTCACGTGGGTTCACGAGTTTGTTCATATGTGTGAGAGTGTGTTTGCGTGTATGTGTGTGTTCGTGTGTGTATGTGTGCGTGCATGCGTACATGTGTGTGTGCGTGCATGCGCACGTGTGTGTGTGCGCGTGTTTGCGTGCATGTGTTTGGGTGTGTGCGCAAATGCATGTGTGTCTGTGTAAGTGTGTGGGTGTGTGTACATGTGTACATGTGCATGTACGTGTGCATGTGGGTGCGCGAGTTTATGTGTAATAAAGATTACTGTTGCAGCCGAAAGTAACCATTAAAACTGTGATTACGATGACATGGTGCCGTTCAATATCGGTACAAATGCAAACATGAGATATCGGACTGTCTTTGTCCGGTACTTTGTTTGCCCAAATTGAGAGAGAATGTAGAAGCTATTCCTACTCAAGATAATACAATTGTTCATGTGAAAAATAATAACCTTTACCGATTTAGCATCAGGAAAATATGAAAAATCAAAAGTAGAGGTGTAACTGCACATTTAGAATTTAAACGACACATTTAAAAATTACAAATTAACAAAATCGGTAGTGGTAGCAAAAAATTACCATAAAAGTTTCAATTGAACGCGATGGAGCCCTATTTTAACCCTTATGCTATAGCAGCGGTCAAATGGGAGCAGCGTTTAAATAGAGGCTAGCGGTGTATTTTTCAAATGACCAGTCAGAATGTTCCAAAAATATCTTTAACCCTATTACGAGAAAAGCGAATGCCGCCTATACTTTGATCTCTTTTTTCGGTGGAATGATATTAAATTTTTGGCAACACACCTGCTAACTTTCCTCCAAATGGTTAAATATTTTTAATAGATATGCATTGATAAAATTGAAAATATCACTACCAGTTAATATTTATTGCTTGCAATTGGCCTGCATTGATACGATAGCCTGTCCTTCTTTGCAATTTGTTAACACCTTCAAACTTTAATTCATTCTAAATTTGGAGACATATTTTTGTTTTATATTTATATTTACCAATGTTGCATAAAAATGAACTGTGCTCCTTGATATTTTTGCTACAGTTTGAATCCAAAGCTAGTTTTTCATGTGCAATAGACAAGGAGTTTTGATCATCGATCAATTGTATGATCAAATTACTGCAATCATGCTATCAAAAAGATGCTATAATTTTGCACTTTTATAACTTATAAAATGAAAATCTAATAAATGCTTCAAATATATGTTCATGAAGGAGTGACATAAATGAACCACACTTATATTGCATAGAAAAACAAAACTTAACCCTTTTCTAAACAAAAGTATTTCCATTGTTTGCTCAGATAGCTGTGGTCTGATTGCTGCTTTCAATGAAGCAAACATTTTGTAGTTACCCAATATCTTCCAAAATGCTTTTTTACCTCAAATCTTTTTCTGCATTGCTGAGCTAGTCAATATCAGCGTCTAAACACCTTGTTTGACAGAGCAAAACTTTCACAAGCTGCATTTATTACTAATACATTGTGTAAAAGTTTTGCCCACAATAATTGTAACCTTTGGTTCAAAACTTTGGATTCAAAAAGCGGCCAAACAAGTATTTGGCCAGGCAGATCTTTTACACACTGCACTTGAACAAATGCACAAATGTACTGTGTAAAATTTTTGCTCACTAAATGTTACCTTTGGTCCATAACTTGAAACTTTTTTATGTATGAAAATCATAATGTTAAGACCGTATTAAATATTGAATTACTGTTATCCTAAAACTGATGTTAAATATTTTGATAGAGTTGCTTTCAAAGTTTAAATAGGAAAAAACCGAAAGCTTTAGAGTTGGACATTGAGACAATGGATTGTTATTAATGTAAGCGAGTCATTCATTATTAATAAGGAAACAAAGAGGGTAAGAGGAGGAAAGAAGGAGAGAAGGTGAAGAGGGGCAAACAGGGAGAAAGAGGGAATATGAGCAAATAAGGGGCAAAGGGGAAAAATGGGAAAAGAGAGGGATAGATAGGGAGAGAAAAGGAAAAGAGGGGGAATGAGGAAAGAGAGAGAACAAAGTGTAAAAAAAAGGAAACGAGCGGAAGAGGGGAAAGAAAAGGAAAGAAGAGGAAAGAGGAAAGAAGGGGAAAGAGGGAGAAAGAGGGGGGAAAAGGAGTAAAGAGAGGAAAAATGGGGAAAGGGCAAAAAAAAGGGGAAAAATGATGAACAGGGGAGAAAGAGGGTAAAGAGGTCCAAAGAGGGGAAGAGAGGGGGTAGAGGAAAAGAGAGGGGGAGATGGGGAGGAGAGGGGTATAGAGGTGGATAGAGGCTGATAGAGGGCAAGAGAGGGGAGAAAGGGCAATAGAGGGCAAAAGAGGGGAGAGAGGAGGAGAAAGTGGGAAAGAAGGGAAAGAGGGTAAGAGATGGGAGAGAACACGCTAGTGTGTCATTGCACTTCCACACTAGTGAAAGTGCACTAGTCATACTTTCACTAATGTACTGTCTCTGTGCCATCTGATAGTAGGTCTCTGAGCGCTATTACAAGGCAAATTAATGAGAATGCTGTGGCGGGTGTCACTATAGATCAGTTTCGGGTATTAAACATTTAGAGTGGCTACGCGTTCGCTACAGTTAACAAGAATTCAAACTATTACCATAAAATTTTGTGATACTTTTATCGCATTCATTGACTGCTACTAAATTAGTGTGACAGATCAAATTGGTCTTGACAAGGATATTAAAAATGAAGTTCCCAATATAGTTCACAGTATCAATGGATGACCTTATCCAACTTTTTTCAAGTTTTTGGCATAGATATAAGTAAACAATGTAATAATGCATTAGTAAAGGTCGGCATAGCAACTACAAGTTGTATGACTCTGGTTGACATGAAAGCAACTATAAATCTATATGCAACAGTTAGATATTGCTCAAGATATGAGGCTACCTCTCAACAAGCCAGCGATATTATAGCTATTGCTTGTTGCACTGCTATACCTTTGCAATTTATGAAAAAATGATTATCAACAATACTTTTAATTGCAATACTTGAACAAAATTTTACATTAATTAATACTTGAAATGAAGTTGTCAAAGTTTGGAAAAGTTACTAACTACTCTGATAATTAGACAATGGGAGTCAATGAAAAACTGCAGTAAAATAATGAAAAACTTGACTGACTTTTAAAACTGCACTTGACAAAATTAATTTTTACATGAATTTAATGCATGATGTCCGTCAGAATAGGACTTTTTTAAACAATTTGTTTTTTTCAGAATTATTAGCAAAAACTGTGCATTTTAGCAATGCAATTGATTGCTAAGATTATGAGCTTTAAAGCTATCAGATTCTGCCCAGTCTCTATGTTAAAGTTCAAGATTGGTTTAGTTTGGACAGCTAAACGCCAGAATACTTTTTATTTTCAAAGCAAAAGATTCATGCAGTTCAAATCTAAAGCCAAGATTAATACAACTGATTACTACTGGCGCACTAATTATAGGATCAATGCAAATAAGGCGTATATCTCTCTGACCTCCAAGACTAATAGATACAGTGCTAATTTTAGGACCAAACATCAGTGGATGTTGCTTCTTATATGTAGTCTAATTTGCATACATTTTAGACTTTCACCTTAAATTTTACATTTTCAACTTGAAGTGAGAATGTGACTCTTTGAGTGACTAAAGGTGACTTTCACTTTTGATGCTTATGAAAATCTAAGTTAAGATAAACAAATAACACATGAATGCTGAGGATGAACTATTGAAGGTAGTATGTAATGTACACCCAACCAGGGTTCAGTTAGCATGCTTGGTGCAAAACAATATATATATATTTGTGTACTGAATACATAGTAATAAGAAAATACAAATTGAACATGCTAACGACTGTAATAAATATGAGAGAAAATTATAACAAATGTGCAGCCATGAATATTAGAATATACAATAATCTTGTAAAGAAATTGCTAGAGAAGCTTAGCGAGTGTCAGCTGATAAGTAATTAACTTTATCTCAATAAAAGGTTTTTACCACAATCCCATGCTTGAGAAAACATGTTTCTAACTCAAAGGTGCAACAGACAATCTGTGTTAACAGAAATACATTACAAGACCTACTTCATAGTAAAGCTTATAGACTGCTAGAAAATATAATAACCTGATGTACCGGTTGTGGTTATGTGATGATTAATGACTTTTACTGTTTGGACATGGGATGATTATTTGATAAGTTTACGCTGTGCAAAACTAAAAACAAATTGAATAATCTATATGCTGTTTTAGTTGAATGTGAAAGCAGTTTTACAAAAAAAAAATATCTAAGGGTACAAAGTGATACAATATAAGTGCCTTAAAAATACCAAATGATATTTAAAAAAGTAGTAGAATGCAAAACACATGTGTGTTGATTAATATATTTTCCTCCAGGTTGCAGATATTTTTACTATAGACAATTAAACTGACAGATAATAATGGTAAAGATAAAATGATTGAACATCTGATAGTTTTTTTATGTTTGGTCTGCTCAGAGCCGACATAAAACGATGCATTTAGAAATCTGCTTGAGAAAAACTTTCTTATGGCCCATCACACTGAACTGGATTCGAATGACATGTTTTTACCAAATCGACTCTTAACTCTTCCACAAAAATGTGAAAAGATGCTCCCGATCCAGTTTTGGCATCTGATGCACTATTTCCTACGCAAGCTGTGACGGCATAAGTGATGTTTCGGGTTCCAGAACTTATTCCATTGCAAGCACCGCTGACTATAAAATACCAAAACATAATCAGAAGTTACTTGTTCCTAAAATAGTTTAACTGGTTCCTGTTGTTTTCTAAAATATATTTAATTGGTTCAAATTTGTATATGACAGTCAAATTTATCGTGCAACATAAAAAATTTATTTAAAGCAGAAAAAATGCAATGCCCAAAAAATGTCGTAGCACACATTTTAAAATGAAAAATTTGGAACTCTACAGAAAATGTTAAAAAAAAACATGTTTTGTAATATTGTGTATTGTATATTAAAAACTTGAAACACCAACCAAGAGAAAAAACTGTAATCCTTTCTAACCAGTTAAACACTTGAAAATATTTTAGCTAGCGTGCCACTTTTGGAAGAATCTTTATTTTACATGTGAGAATACGGGTCAGTCAATTGTCAACTGCGAATGGTTCATTGGCAAATGAAAGTTAATGTTGCTATTTATATAAAAAAAGTTGTTGATTACAAATCTAAGAACAGTCTGTCTGTCAATAAGACACATCAAACGAAAACTTCTATTTAGACTTGTTTTTCAACCCCAGATGACAGATTTGTTACATTACGATAATGTATCTGATAGTGCTGACCGTTTTATTAACTTCATGACAAGAAAAAGCAAAACTATTGTGCCACCCTTTCTATATTGTTTGGTGGTTTCAATCTAGTTTAAAATAATAAAAAGAATTAAAAGAGAATCAACCAGGTCATTTAGAAAACATAATTGAGTCTATGGTGGAACGACTAAGGTGATGATAACTTTCAACTTACATATATTCCGAAACAACTGACATGCAGTATCTAATGTACTGTCCCCCATTCCAAAAATAAAATTGTATGCGAGGTCAAGTCGATTTGTAAAATCTTGAAGATTTTGTGAAAGAAATTGTTGTGTCTTTTTACTTTCTGTACAAGCATCAAACCTCGTGAATAAATAAGCACTCCCAAAATCTTCATCAAGGTGTGTAGCCATAAGGAACTGAATAGGAAAGGGCATCAAGGCTTTCATCGACTTGGCAGTAATCAACACAGAAACACCAATTCTATCCTTCTTCAAATCCAATACCTTCAAAAAACTCAAAACCTTTCTAACAGACTTGGTGTGCCTTTTTCAGGGAAATCCTGAGCCTGTCATTCTGCTTCAGCATATTTTTTTATGCCAAGATGGTTGGGGTTGACATATAGGTCAGTTTCCCTTTTTCAATAAAACTTAGTGTTCCACTTTAGAGGTCCTGTCCACATTTCCTTCAACTCTGCTGAACACATTTTAGTAGCCCATCAGCAGCTTTAGTAGATGTTGAGCTTATTCTAGCTCTGTACACATGTTATTTGCTACAAAGAATAGGTCTTCCAAATATACTTGCACCACCACCTCTAGTACTATCACAATCGAGACTAATTCAAGCTTGTAGAGAGCAGGGAATCTTGTGAACTCCTTTCTATCGGTCCCAGCAAAAAGAGAATGCTCTGCATGTTATACAAAATGCTAGGAGGGTTCCCTTTAGACTAAGAGATAAGCTAAAGTTCATGTTACAAGATATGGAAGGTGAGGGCACAATAGCTAAAGTAAGACAGGCTACTGACTAGGGGCACCCTATAGTAAACATACGGAAACCTGACGGGTCACTCAGGATTTGTCTAGAGCCTACACAGTTAAACGAAAATCTAAAATCGTGAACATTTTGCATTACCAACAGCTAGTAAAATCTTTGCAATACTTTCAATCTCGAATATTCACTACGCTAGATGCCACCTCAGGATTTTTGCAGGCTTCATTAGATGAAGCTAGCAGTTTGTTGACACAATTTGCCACTTCATGTGGCAGATATCGATTTCTTAGGTTGCCTCATGGGATATCCTCTAGTCCTGAGATATTCTGTCGAACCATGTCGGGATTACTTGAAGACATTGAAGGATTAAAATGCTATATAGATGATTTGTTTATTCATGCAGCAACTGAGACCAAACACCATAAAATCTTAAAGTTGGTTTTGCAGAAATGCAGGGATTGAAATCTGAAATTGAAGGGGTCAATAGACAATTTTAGGCAGTCTGATTTGAAATATCTAGGTCACATTATAGACGATGGTACTATCAGGACCAATGTCCGTAAGGTGGAGGCAACTACAAAAATACCAAAACAAGCGTGTAAAATTGATGTCAGTAGGCTTTTACAAATGGCCACATATCTAGCTAAGTTTTGTTCAAATGTGTAAGCTAACTAAAAAGGGTGTAGAATGGTCCTGGAGCAAATCAGCTTAGCAGACATTCAAGAAACTCAAATTCCTTGTATCATTTAACCCAACGCTAGAAATGTTTGACCCAGAGATTCTAGTTACTCTATTATTTGATGCCAGACATTTTGGCATCGGAGCAATAATAATGCATGCAGGCCAACCAATAGAATAAACCAGTTGCTCCCTTTCGGAAACTCAGAAAAAGTATGCACAAATTGAGAAGGAATACCTCACAGTTCAATATAGGATGAGGAGGTTTCATCAATATTTATACAGCCAGCATGTCATAGTAGAAACAGATCATCTTCCACTAATTGGAATTATGAAAAAGGGTTTAAATGAGCTTAGCCCTAGATTGATGCTGTATGAGACTATGCAATCAAGGATACGATTACACTTTCATTCATAAACCAGGTAGAGACATAATTTTGGCTGATACATCGTCATGCACATTTCTCCCTAGCTACGGAGCTGAGGCTAATAAACTTGAATCACTAGGTCATGATCAGCTTGATTCAATAACTACAAGCATTATCACATCACCTCAGTTCAAGGAAAATTTGAGTCAGGCAACCGAACTAGATTCCACAATGCAGATACTAGCGTCATACATAGAGCATGGCTGGCCAATGACTAAACATGCTTTCCTCGAACCACTAAAACCTTACTGGAATGGAAACTCTGATCTCACAATGTGTGATGACCTGCTACTGCGCCAAGCCTAGATTGTTATTCCTATAGCAATGAGGAAAAAGGTGTTGGACCTAATACATGCTGGTCACATGGGAGTTAGTAAATGCACTGAGTGAGCAAAAAGTGCAGTTTATTGGCCAGGCTATTTAGGTCAGATTATATATTTGGTAGAATCGTGTTCTGCTTGTCAGGAGTAGATGAGGTCAAACAGTCAGTATACCATATGGATCATATGCTATCCCAGAATGCCTTATGCAGTTAGTTAGTATGGATACTTTCCACCTAGATGGCAACAATTATTTTGTAACAGTAGATCGATACTCAAAGTGAAATTAAAAACTTATCGGTCTTTATAGTCATAGATTTACTAAAAAGACAGTTCGACTTTGGTTGACCTGAAACTTTGGTCAGTGACAATGCGTCATATTTCACGGCTTATGAATTTAATTGTTTTGTCGAGAATAATGACGTTAAATACATGTACATAACTTTCTCTCCCTACCATTTACTCTCTGGTGGGTTGGCCGAACACATGAATCAAACCATTAAAAACCGTCTCAAAGAGGTGTTGATATCCGGTCAAGCGTTGAGCAATGTTTTAGCCATGTTACGGTCAACTCCATTGGGTGACCAACTTCCATCCCCAGCATTTTTGTTACAGGTCCAAAGTTTAAGAGGACAATTACATTGCCTACCTCACCAACTAAAGCCCCATGAACTACATCTAGGGGAAGTACACAATCCCTTTGTTAAAAAACAATCACAAGCTATATTTTAAAACAACACAGATACCCTTCCTACTGAGTATTGCGTAGGAATGAGGGTTTGGTGTAAACTAGGCCATAGAAGGTGGACAGAAGGTGTTATTGTCCATAATACAGAAATGCCTCAAAGTTACTACATCAGATTAGCAGATGGCAAAGTTTTAGGCATAACATAAGGGCTCTGAGACCTAACCGCTTGTTTCTTGCTTATAATAAAATCTCGAAGAATGATAACATTGAGAAACAACAGAGACTTGTAGAAAACACTAATTCTGATAAAATCTTGGTTATGGTCCAGCCTGCTTAGCAAGGTCGGCTAGCTGTTGTTTCTAAATTTGTTGACCAGAGTGGCACCGCCACTTCTGCATCGACAGGTGCAACCAATCCTAATCAAATGAGTTCACGCTTTTCCTCAGTTGTCACTAGGTTTGGATGAGTGTCCAAACCATCCAATCGTTTAGGCTTCTTTTGATCAGACAAATTATTGTAAGCAACAACTACCAAATTTTTGTGATTTTATACTTACAAAAGTTGTGCTGTGTTTTGTGTGGTTTGGTAAAAAGATTCAATTGTTACCAATAATCAGTTTTTGTACAATTGCGTTTGTTACAATCAACTTCAGTTATTTTAAAGTGTTTTGCAGATATGGTATTTTCCTATGAGTGTCTGACTTGTGATATTTTTAAAGCAGTTTGATTTGTAACAACAACTAAAGGAGGAAGATGTCACAGTGTTTGCTCCTACTGAGTGCTGAGGACTTTACCAGCCCTACAGTAGCTGAGTCAGTTAATCCTCATATTATGAGATTACTTATGCTAGGTATTTTTGCGCTAGCTATGTTGTATCAGTCTCTTACAGGCATCCTACGCATTCAGTTGACAGTAAACATAACCTTACTACTCTGACAAATACTGGCTTTATGATAGTTCTATCCACTATACAACGGTGTCTCTCACTCTACTTGAGTAAGTCCATCACACTTTGATTGAGCTTGTCAGACACTTGCTTACTCAGCATTTTGAAAGTGCATTCGGTATTGATCAGGAATTGGATGAATCACCAAGTTAGATTCCCAGGGAAGAAGTGGCTGGTGAAATAAGATTGGTCCAGATCGTGTGCATTGATCGGTTTGGTACCACCCTTGCCTCAAGAGTAAACATTCTTGTTGCTGAGATCTCTAGAATCTACTGAAACAGATTTATTGTATGTTGCTTGAGTCTAAAAAAATGGGTGTGAGGTAAATTAGCCTTGCCAATTTTAAAGCAAGATTTGGCTATGCATCGGCTGGGGCCATTCAGACTTGTTTTTGAGTGCACACTTGGCAGCGCCACCCGGTGTGACTCACTCGAGCCTAGGTCATGTTTTCGCGACCAAACTAGTTTCAAGCTATCAGGGTTCCAGCTAAACTAAAGCCTCATAATAGTTCTGAATGGCTATGACTGGAGGGTCATGGAACAGAACTCTTTCATATCACTTTTCCTCCTTCACTCTCTAGAGCTTTTTTGGGCTAGAGTCAGACTTAGCAGAATACTCCTGAATGGCTGGTCTTAATGTTTTTTGTTGAAACTTGGTTGGTTGGGAGACGCTGTGCCAATACTAGTCGGCACCACTTTTGCCTTCGATTACTAGCAAGCCTTGCTTCTTGGTCATAGGGTGGACTCAGTAACAGAGCATTTGACCAACCGGTAGCTTTTTGCGACAGTCGTGTCATCCGCCGAGTTGATGCTCGGCTCGATACTGGCATTAGCCCAGAGTTTTCCTTCGTCTTTTTCTACTCAGCTATGCACCCAATTATTGGCTACCACAATGTTCATCCTAATAATAAAACTTTCCTAAATTAAAAAATCCTTTATTTTCAAACTTAAACTATAATATATGTGTCACTTTTTGCATCTAGTCAGCCATTTATCATATAACAGAATCTGGAATTAACATATATTTCATTATCACACTTTGTGACTAGGTGTATATCAATATTCTTGCTTCAAAGGAAATGTTACTAATGATTTTATATGGTTGTTTTGGTTGTTTATTAGCAGTTTTAACATAAAAAAACATTCTGATTATTTAAATTGCTAAATCTACCAATGGCAAAGTAATAAACAGTTTTTAAAAAACTGATCAACCTAAAACAGAAATTTAGATGCTCACTTACATTAACTCATGCGTAATTGACTAAATATTATTCGATTTACCTTAAATACCAGTCGTTTGTAAGGAAATGGCTATAATTGAAGTTACTACCACAAGAGACAGAAATGAGATAAATTACTCATTCAATGTTCACGATCACCAGCCAGGTCTTTTTTGGATTGTCTTAAAGTTAGCTACAGAACTCATAGTACTAGCAGGTAGACCTGCGTCTCAAAGGGGTTTTGTCCAAACCCTTTTGAGGTATGAATTCACCAACATTTGGCAATAATTTTTAATTAAGGTCACATCTTTATATTGACAAACTAATACTTCACAATTTTAACCTTGTACTACTGTTTGATGGCTTTAAAACAGTCAACACACAGATTAGTTAATTACATTACTAAGTTTGAGAACAGCAAGTAGAGACTATTGAAGCTCTGATATAGATGTCATATCAATTAACATAATTATATTATTAAAATGTAATATGGTAAGGTGAAAATCTACAGGTTGTATTAGTATTTATCAAAACTATTCTGTAACAAACATTCACAAGCAGTATTCTTTGTATCACTTAGCAAAAATATGTACCTAAAAATATAACATAAAGTAAGATTTCTAAAGAAAGCAAACAGTTCAAATACACGGCAAATTCCTTTTAAAGTAAAACTTGTGATACTAATATATGTAGAAATTATTTTTTGCATTAGAAAGATCGCAAATTAAGTTTAAGAACAAAAAGAAGTGTGCTTTTCTACAAATTAGAACTTGAAAAACCAAACTGAAAACTAAACTGAAAGCTAAAATGAAATTAAAAATAAAAACTAAAATGATTCAAAAAATATTCAGATGTAAAAAACTTTACCTACAACTTTTAGCTGTCTGCAAAAGTGCATTCTAAAAAGGCTAAGCAGATGATGTTAATACCCAAATTTCTGATGCAATATATATATATATATATATATATAAGTTTATTCTTGTACAAATGTATTGTACTATTGATGTAAGGAAATAACAGCAAACACACCAATAACGTGCTAAATTTGCAGCAAAACCATAAATTGATCATGTTTGCTGATTTCCAACAAAGCCATTTGTGCTTAGATAAGTACATGTATATCTAGTATGGATTATTTATTGAGTGAAGATCTACTGCAGGATAGCACATTTATCAATGACAATTTTGTTTCAGATAAAAATCAAACTAAAATGTTGTAAGTGTTAATACAACAGCTGCTAATATCATTAGCTGTTCAAATAGTAGGGTTGAAAATCACATAAAAGGGCTGTATATCAGCAAAAATGTTTTGGAACCAATGAAATTCCTAAAGAGCTTTTAATAATTGGCGTTTTTTCTTTTCCCTAAAACAGCCAATCAAGGCAGTATTATTTTGACACCTGGCACTGTGATGCGAAAAACCGGATGTCCGGTTTGCGACAGCAAAGAGAGGATTGCGGCATTTTAACTGCGAGAACGGAAAAGGAAGGAAGCAAGAACTAAGAACTAAAACCAGGTACGTTAGATGGGGCCAAAAGTGGCGACTGCAAGGAGAATCAGAAAGTCAATGATAATAGTAGCGATAATAATCAAAATATTAGGCAATAGCAAATAATTAATGATAATAGAGAGAATTTGCAAGGATAATAGTTGAAGAAAGAAATAAAAATTATAAGTTATACAATAGTGAATGATTGAGGATAATAACCTGGAAAATGAGTGACAGGCACAATAATATTATTTTTGAAAAGGGGGTTAAGACACCCGAACTGAGACTAGAAACAGGAGCCAAATTGGAAGGATGGAGGAGATTTATTAAGAGATTTGAGATAGCGATTGTGTTGGCGGGATTGAAAAGAAAGGAATACACCAGAGTCACAAGAAAAGTAGAATCAGAAGATTACGATTTAGGACAAAAGAAGGCAGCGTTTCTGTTAGACTGCATGGGAGAGAAAGGGTATGATATTTTTGAAACATGGGAGATAGAGGTCGATGCCATGCAATACGACGCCATCAAAGAAAAATTTGACGATTATTTTTTCTGAAAAAGAAAATATAATAGCAACGAGACACAGATTATTTACTATGAAACAGGATAATTGTGAAGATTTATGCAAGTTTATAGAAAGAATAGAAAGGGCAGCAAAACAAGGCAGACTAGAGGAGTTAGAGTAAGATCTAATACTGAAGGTTTTGATAATGGGTATGAATGATGACAAAATGAGAAAAGAGTTGTTACTTAAGAAGAATATTACTCTAGAGAAGGCAAGAGCTAGGTGCAGTCAGTACGAGTCGGCCACAATAGCAGCGGGGATAATAACAACAAGAAAAAAAGAAACGATAGGTCAAGTAATAGAAGAATAAGAAGATGATGAGTTAATACAAAGGATAGGAGATAGAGCTGATGGAGGAGCAAGAAAGAAAGGTAATATCGGTACAGGGAGATCAGGAGTACAATGCTATACACGCAATAGATTCGGACCCATATCAAAAGATTGCTTCAGAAATAGAGGAACTGGGTATAATAGATGCTACAGAGGACAAAACCTAACCAGGGAAGCAGGCACTCTAAAAAAATGATGAAAGGTCACCTATCACATGCTATGCTTGCTCGGTAACCAGACACATGGCAAGAAGCTGTCCTAACCGGCTAACGGATAAGAAAATAAGCATGGTTGAAAATGATGCATCGGAATATTCAGAAGATTCATTATGACTTGAAAAAAATAAAAAAGATTTAAAGCAGCCAATGACTTCCTAATCAGCTTGAAAACTAGTTACAAATATAAAAAAACTTTGAGATAGACACAGGAGCTGATGTAACAGTTATGAGTGAAGCAACAGCAAGGAGGATAAACTGCAAGATTGAACCAACTAAACGAGTACGGAAAGGGGCAGATGGTAAAAGGTTAGAGACAGTAGGCGAGTCGAAAATTGAGTTGATATCAAAGAGAGGACAAAGAATAATAGCGAGAAACAGTGTTATGAAGGGAAACAATAGTAATCTGTTAGGGAAACCGCAAATAATAAAGTTAGGGCTAATTAAGACAACTCAAAAAGTGACTAAGATAGAGGACAAGATGGCAAAGAAATACCCAAATTTGTTCAAAGAGCTTGGAACACTACCAGACTTGTTCCGGGTAAACTTAAAGGAAAATTTGACACCGGTGTGTCTTCAAATGCCAAGGAGGTTGTCTATAGGTCTGAAGGAAGCAACGAAACAGGAAATAGCAAGGATGAAAAAATTAGGAGTATTAAAGAAAATAGAGAAACCAACAAAGTGGTGTTCAGGAATGATAGTTGCACTAAAGAGTAATGGAAAGGTCCGAATTTGTGTTGATCCGATGCAACTAGACAAGAGTGTGCTCAGAGAAAATTTCCCACAGCCTACATTGGAAAAAACAATAGCTGAGCTAGAGGACAGCGTCTTTTTTAGCAAAATGGATGCTAATTCAGATTTTTGGCAGACAGAATTAGCGGAAGAGTCAAGTGAGCTTACTACATTCATTACACCATTTGTTAGGTATATGTTTCAGCAAATGCCGTTCGGTATTTTGGCAGCTCCAGAATTTTTCCAACGCCAAGTAAGATAATAGGACAACAACAAGGAGTTGTTTGTATGATGGATGACATTCTGGTAGTAGGAAAGAACGAAGAAGAACACAAGGCTTCACAAAGTGCTAGACAAGCTTTATAGAGCAGGGTTGACACTTAACAGAAATAAATTTCAGTTTGGAGTTGATGAAGTCAAGTTTTTAGGTCATATCCTAAACAAAGAAGGAATTCGGATAGATCGAGAGAAAGAAAAAGCAATCGAGGAGATGCCAGCACCTATAGACAGAAAGAGTTTGAGAAGGTTCTTGGCGATGGTGAACTATTTAGGAAGGTTTAGCCCCTTGTTAGCAGAAGTGGAAAGACCATTGAGACTATTAGACAAAAGCAATGCAGCATGGTGTTGGAATGAGGAACAGCAGAAGGGTTTCGAAAAGAATAAGGAGAACATCTCTACAGCACCAGTCTTGACTTTATTTGATAATAGTAGTAAACACAGGATAACAGCAGATGCCAGTAAACATATATTGGGAGCAGCTTTGCTGCAGATGAATGGAGAAGGGAGATGGCAACCAGTGGCCTATGCCTCAAGAAAAATAAGTGAAGCAGAGCAAAAGTACTGGCAAATAGAAAAGGAGGCACTGGCCGTAGTGTGGGCATGTGACAAATTCGATTTCTACTTGGTGGGAAGAGACTTTGAAGTTGAGACTGATCATAAGCCAATGGTTCTGCTGTTGGGAAATAAAGATCTGTCAGACTTGCCATTAAGGATTCAAAGATTTAAGATGAGGATGGTGAGATACAGGTATAATATTTTCCACACAATAGGAGATAAGATGTTTCTGGCTGGCCTGTTATCAAGACCAGCATCAAAAAGAGACAACAAGAAATCAGAAGGATAGATAGAGATAAAAAGGAGAGAAAGTCACCAGTCAGGCAGCGGAGAGTTTGTTTTGCTGAACAACCCGAGATAAGAAACAGAGACATCCGACAAGATGTACCTACTCTTCAGGAGTATGTGAAGTAGAAGAAATCGAAGAGGAACAATAGTCAGGGCTTAAGGAAAAGGTAATAGTTAGCAGAGAACAATAGAGTGGATAATAGACAGGGCTAGAGAAAAGAGATAAAGAGAAAGGAGAGAAAGAGAGATGTGATGCGGAAAGCAGGATGTCCGGTTTGCGACAGCGAGGAGAGGATTGCGGCATCTTAACTGCAAGAGCAGAAGAGGAAGGAAGCAAGAACTAGGAACTAAAACCAGGTATGTTAGAGGCGGCATTGAGTTACAGCCCCAACTTTTCATGAGCAGCTGCAACATATAATGTGCGTGAAAAAACTTAGCATATAAAGCTGGTGGCACCATTTAAAGTGCTTAATTAATAAACAACATACCTTGCATTGGCTGATACGAGCGGGAGAATTCACCCCAATGACTGACACCTGCTATATTTCCAGGATGCTCGCATGGTGAGTTGTCAATCAAGAAGTACCTGCAAAGATTTGCCAAATATTGGCCAGTTTTAGCACACTCTTATTCAAAACAGTAGAAAAAAATTTAGGCCTTTAGATTTGCTAAACTTCTAAATGACTTCAGAGTGCCAAACCCTTTAGTTAAGTTCAACGGATCTTGAAATACTTATTATAGTTAGTATTTATACAAAGTTGACTTACTGCCGGTTTTAATTGCAAACCAATACTAGACATGATCAAGCTTCTGGACTTTTGACTGACAAATATAGTAAAAATTTAATGAAATATTTTTTGTAAATATCTCTTTTCAAAAAAAAAATAGAAAAAACTCATTCAAAATAATTTAGTATTGTACTTTCCTTGTACAATTCTTGTATGAATCTCAGTTTGCCGTTCTTTTTATGCACAAATTGAACTTATGAACTGTGTTTAATGTTATTTTCTTATTCCAGTTTAAAGAGGTTTGATTGATGAAAAATTTAATTAATGATCATTTATGATGAGATTAGAGCTTGTTGCAAACAACTAAACTGTTTAAACATAACTGAATTGTTATTGCCACTTTTGTTGGTAAAAACCTATTATCAGAAAAGGCTTTAATAATGTTCTAATTAATTTTGCTAGGTAAAAATTTCGTTGCATCATTTGTACGTTAAATTCAATAAACCTCTTAAAGCTTTTTTTAGGCATGAATATCATTTTTGAACTTTGTTTCTCTAAAGCAGACAGTTTACCAAAACTTAACTAAATCAAGAAAAGCGTAGATTTGGCATGTAATTTAATAGTTTCCATTTACAAAATGTATGTAATTTAGATATGATTAAAAAAACTGGTGATTATTTGTGCTCCTACCACTTGTTGCACGCTTCGTAGGTAGAAATTGTGTCTGCTGAATGAGTCCCACTTGCTGTTAACCTTAAAGTTGTCTCATGAAACTGTTTGTGGAAAGACACGAAAAGAAAGGGTCCATTATTAGTATCATCATCAAGATTGTAGTAGTGGTATCTAGCAAGGTAGCCTGTGAGACTTCTATATACAGAATGTTCCTGGCTGTAAACTGTAACAAGAGGGAATAAATTGCCTTTGATAGAAAGCAGAGTAAATACAAAATTGCTCATAATAAAAGATTTGCCAATATCTACCTTGATATGGCAAAACAAATTGCATTGCTAAATCCTGTTATATTATATGAAGGAAGTTCACTCAACTATTAGAAATTTCTAAATGTAAAGTCTACTTGTGTTATTTTGTCATATTCATTACGCAATGTACGATGAAATTATTATGTATTGTAAATTTTTTTTTGAATCACTTCGTCAATTTAAAAATATCACTTGGTGAAGTATACGTACATAGTTAACGCCCTTGTACGTTCAAAGTACTTATTTGCGCTATAATTATTAGTAGTATTTGTATATAGAACTACATCGAACCACTAACAGCCAGATATTCAAATGTTTCTGTAGATTCACACTATTTACCTCCATCAACTTTCTTCTCCTTTCTTACTTCCTCGATGTGAAGTCTTGAAGGAGAGTTATGAGAGTTGACTATGAAGTTAGTTGGTTCAGTTTGGTTCCAGTAACACTTTCCCATGTAGATCTCAATGCTGTGTACACCTGCCTCCAACTCATTGTCACAAATACCCTCAACTAAAACAAGCTTAAGTGTCTCACGCTGTGTAAATAAAGACTCCATATCACCTGCTGTTTGTGAAAAGTCCTAAATTAGCTTACCATTTAAACCAAATTTGAAAGTGTAACATAATGTAGTTTACAATGAACTTTTTGCGAATATAGAATTTTGTCAAGTCAGTCAGGATCTGATTATTTTGTAGATAGTCAGTACATGTGTGTGTGAGTGTGCGTGTGCGTGTGCGTGTGCGTGTGCGTGTGCGTGTGCGTGTGTGTGTGTGCATGCCTGTTGTATGCTCACACGATTGTGTGCATGTGTGTGTGTCCGTGTATATGTGTGCATGTGTGTGTGCATGCATGCATGTATGTGTGTGTGCAAGCACATGTTTGTGTGGATGTGTTTGGGTGTGTTTGTGTAGGTATGTGTGCGCATATGTGTTCGTGTGTGTGTGTGTGCACGCATGTTTCTGTGCATGTGTGCACATGTGTGCCTGTGTGTGCATGCAAGTTTTTATGTGCATGTGTGTGCGCATATATGTGTGTGTGTGCATGTGTATAGGTGTGTCCACATGGGTGCATGGGTGCATGCGTGTATGCATGTGCACATGCATGTGTACACAAGTGTGTGTGCACCTTTGTGCGTATATATATATATATACATATATATATATATATGTATATATATATATATATATATATATATACATGTATGTATGATGTATATATATATAGATTTAGGTATGTGTGTGGGTGGATGGGTGGGTGGGTGTGTGTGTGTGCGTGCGTGCGTGCGTGCGTGCGTGTGTGTGTGTGTCTGTGGGTGGGTGAATGGGTGGATAGGTGAGTTTGTGTGGGTGTGCGTATACATGTGTGGGTGTGTGTACATGTGTGGGTGTGGGCACAAGTTCATATGTGCATGTGTGTGAGCGTGTGTGTGCGCATTTGTGCACATGTGTGTGCCCATGTGTGTGCGCATGTGCGTGCACATGTGTATGCGCAGGTGAACTTGTAAATGCATGCAATTGGGGACTCACACCAGAATTTAACAGACAAATTGGGGACGTTCGGAAATTGGGGACGTCCCCAATCTTTTAAACCCTTTTTTCTTATAAAAAACTAAAAAATATATAGTTTAATCCAACTCCCGACAAAATCTGAGCACTGTCCCCAAATGCCTGCATTTGTACGAGAACATCTGTGAGTGTGGGTGTGTGAAAAAATATGTAAGTCCCCATAAAGTTTGTTAAATTCTTACACACATTTGACCTGTTTCCATTTGTGAGTAGGCAAATATTTTCGGAGTTTTCTTCTCATAGAAACTTTTTACCTAACAATTGGGGACATTATATTTTATTGGGGAGCTAATTTCTACCTTGTAAAAACTCACAATATTTGCGAGTTGCTACAAGAATGAAATTACAAGAGATGAAAACTCACAATATTTGTGAGTGAAAAGTCACAATATTTGTGAGTTTTTTTTAAAATGTAGCTTCGGAAGCAAATTGAGCGTTTACACTATTTTTGAACTTATGTTTAGCTAAAGGCTATATTTGCTCTTCTGCATTACAAATGTATTTTGTAGTTTAGCATTTGCAGAGTTTTTTTTACAATATAATGTATTTGGTCAGCAGTTATACACGCTCAGCAGACATTTGAAAGTGTGTCTCGTTAGCTTCCTTCAATAGTTCAGGCCTTTAATAATCCTTGAGAGCTCTTGTACTTTTTCAAATATTCTCACATATGCATCCTTTTTTACTTACTAGCTTTTATTTTTAGTATGGTTGTAGTTTATACGCAATTAAAAAAAATTGCGCTTTATTATTCAAAAGATTTGTTTGAATTCATTATGTACATTTCTTACATAAGTTATAGCTGCATAAAATCTCAGGTTAATTTCACATAGTCTTAAGCATAAGATCTCTGTACATGTACTTTATTGACTTCAAATCTTGATCCATTGTATGTCTTTGCAAGAACTTTACTACATCATCCTTCCTTGATATTTTTAAACTGAATAAAATATTAAAATAAAACATGTAGCCTCCAATGCTTTCTCTAACTCGCTTACATTTTTCCTATATCTATGAATAATAATGGTCAAAATTCTGGTTTAAAATATATTTTAAAAGTTAACTTGAATGTCTGATAATTTTGGTTCAAAACATTTAAAACAAACATTATTAAACCAATTTCAAGTGTCTCTGCAAATTTGTAATCTGAGATCTGTATGTTGTTAGAATTCAATGAAATTTTCTGTTTTTTCTTTCTCAGACCAACGATCCATCATTGAACTTTTTTACTATGTAGTATTCTTTTATCAGCTCCACTAAAAAACTTTTGTTGCTGTTTGACAAGGTAGTATATCTTTAGAGAATGAAACAGCTAGATGGAAAATTCTGCCATACATTTATTGCTCCTCATTGAAAATACTTATAGTTGTTTTAGAAAATATATATATTTCATCAAGTTTATTTTTAGTATGTTAACAATACCAATCTTTTTATCTAAAGCTTGATTGTAATTTAACTCTTATGTCCCTATGCTTGCTTTTCATGTATGGCTTGAAAACAATGGAATTATACACGTTTCTAGTTTAATCAATTGCGGTTATCAATGTGTAAAACTAAGCAGCAGTGTCAACATTTAATGAATATATTTAATTCTTTTTGGCTTTTGGATTTTTGAAAAAGTGCTTGTCATCACCTCACTTGTTCTTTTTACTTTTTTTATAATAGTTAACTCATGCTGACGCAATGTAAATATGTTGATGACTGGCATTGCTAGCAGTATAAAATGAAATACAGCAACAAAATTAATTCAGTAACGTAATTAAATTTGTTGTCTGTTTATGTCAATCGCTAATGGCCTAACGCTGAGTTATCCTTTGTACATCATACATGTGTATCATCATTAATAGTTCCTAAAAGTAAATTAAAAAAGTGTCATAATATGTATATTTATTACTCAACAAAGATTTCATAGACAACTATAGAACTGTTGAACTGAGTTTGAAGTAGAAATGAAGTCATGCATAACTTTTAATAGCATAATTGTGAAAGTGTGCACATGAGATTGCACATGAAATTGTCCACCAAGCACATGAAATTGGCAAAAAATTAAGTATACAAAAAAGCAAAGTGTTTTTGCATACTCGCAAACAATAAAAAGATTTTTTGGGGTGTTAAATGGGTGTGAAATACTGACCGCAAATAATCGTCAACATGAATGATTTTTTTAATGTTTATTTTTACTTCGTTCATGGGAATGCAACAGATTAAATTTTTTTTAATTTTATTGTAGTATTCATCATATATAATTTTAGCTGGATTTCAGTAGTGTATATATGTAAGAGCCTAATACGGTTCAGTGAATGCATGAAACTTTGTTTGTTATACGATACAAAGCCAAATGCGCTTAGCTAACGTCTCAACAAATAAGCAATGCATACTGAAAATCTATATATAAATATCAGTGTCTTTTTGTCTTTTATTGTATGTTCATTTATAATAAGTATGCTTTGTTTTAACATAACAATGCATAACTTACATGACTCTCTCATAAGCTTGATTGATATGATAAGCAAGAATATTGCAATCAGTAGAGAGCTGTAGTAGAACTGAAACAGGCACAGTATAAATTACACAAATATATAAAAAGTACACAGAAATAAATGCAGTACGCAGAAATAAAAGAAAACACCTTCATTTGAAACCGTCATTTTTATTACCCGTGCAAAATCGGGCAATCTGCTTGTTTTATATAAAGCAAGAGAGGCTGCTACCTATTTGTAAAAATTCACAACAATAAAAAATCTAAAGAAGTTAGACCAATATAAAGAAAAACATTTTTTATAATTAAAACACAAAATGAAAGTAAAACTTCTGTTGATCACCAAAAAATACCAAATAGTAGATCCCTGGTCAAAGATTTTCAAAATCACACTGGCAAAACTGCTAGCAATTTCTTGTTAACTGTTTTTTTAATTATTCTTGACAAAGTTATTACTTGCGCTGTTTTAATTAAAAAAGTTTACAGGTAAACGTTTGTTATTTTGCTATTTTTAATTTTGTTCCAAAAACTTTGCAATTATTTTTTATAGATTGCATTGTAACAAACTAATTTTAGATATCAATAGCGATAGGGCAATAAATTAATTATGGTGCTGTTGTTATTGTGATTTCTAATTTGAAGTAAACAGTTTTATAAGAATTATTCTATAGCGGGCCATTGACTACTTCTGTTGGAAAGCTTACCTACAGTTTTAATGTTTGAAAAACCGACTCACTTAACTTTTTGTTGGTCATAGTTGCTTGTTTTTCTAATAGTTACTTTAAAAAACTCTCACAGCATTGGTAAAATTTTCGTGCTATTTGAGATTTGTTTGAGCCAACATGTTATTGCTTCTCAACCTTTGCCTGTCATACATTTAGCCTGTAGTGTCTTGCTTATGATTATGTAACATCGCAGAACCACAAGTTAAATATAGAGAACAAAGAAACTTATTCAGTACTGCTGGTCATCTGTAATAACAAGATTATAACATTGGATGCTTTACACACCAAATCAAAGACAAATAAGATGTTTACTTCCATAAAATTTGTGCTATACAATTTACAAATATTCAATGAGTTTATTATTTTCCATTTACTCCATTCTATAATATTCTATTGGCACTAGGCTTTATTGTTAATTAAAAACCAAGCAGATGCAGCGAGTGAGACATGTTTTTAATAAAATAGTAGCTTGTAAATTTCACAGACACTGCAAATAATTTGTCAATAATTTACCTAGGCGCGAGATTTTGAACTTCATTTGCAATATCACCCAGTTAGCCTCAAACAGAACAAATTGTATTTGTTTTGTATTAATGATACTCATGTTCACATTCACTTTAAATCGCATTGTTTTTACTATGCCAATCTTTTTAAGAAAATGCGTACTTATTTGCCAATATAAATAGCTTTCAAAATGCATCAAATTACTGCTCAGGCGCCAAAGAGTAATGTTATATGTTTTAAATAGAGAAAATAAAGTGAACCACCTGTAATAATCAAGCCGGATCATATTTTCAAAATATTACATATGAATTGATGTTGCACACAAAGATCACTGTTATCATGAACTATACAGACATAGATCAATGTTGTCAAATATTTCCAATGGAAACATCCTATTTGACATTCGCAAGATTTTTTATAGATTGCAGTGTAGCAAACTAATTTTAGATATCAATAGTGCAATAATTTACTTATTGTTCTATTGTTATTGTGATTGCTAATTTGAACTAATCAGTTTTATGAGAATTATTTTATAACTGGTCATTGACAACTTTGGTTGTAAATTTTATCTACAGTTTCAATGCTTGGAAAACCCATCTAATTGTACTTTGTGTTACTGATAGTTGCTCTTTTTTCCATAATTACTTTGAAAAAGTCTCACGGCATTAGTGAATATTTGATGCTGTTTGCGATTTGTCTGACCCAACATGTTATCGCTTCTCAATCTTTGCCTGTCATACCTTGAGCCTGTAGTGTATTGCTTATGATTATGTAATATCGAAGAATCAGGAGTTAAATCTGGAGAACAAAGAAACTTATTCAGTACTGATGGTCATATACAATAACAAGATTATAACGTTTGATGCTTTATACACCAATCAAAGACAAATCAAATGTTTACTCTCATAAAGTTTGCTCTTGCTAGCATATACAATTTACAAATATTTGATGAATTTAGTATTTTCTGTCTACTTTGCTCTACAGTATTCTATTCTGCGCAAAGCTTTATGGTTAGCTAAAATGCAAGCAGACTCAGCAAGTGAGACATGTTGTAAATGCTATGGTGGCTTCAAAATCCCCAGACACTGCAAATAGTTTTTAAGAATCTACCCAGGTGCCAGGTTTTAAACTTTATTTGCAACATCACCTAGCTAGCCTCAAACAGGAAATATTACATTTGTTTTGGATTAATGATAGTCGTGCTCACGTTCATTTCAGATCACATGATTTTCACTAAGCCCATTTTTTAAGGAAATGCGTACATATTTGCCTATCTAAACAGCTTTCGCAGTGCATCAAATCACTGCATAGTTTCTGAAGAGTTATCACATGCATCTTAAATAGAAAAAATAAAATGAACAAAAGCTAACAATCAAGACAAATCATATTTTTAAAATATTTCATCTAAATTGATGTTGTTCCCATAGACTACTATAATTATCATACGCTATACTGACATAGGGCAATATTGTCAAATGATTTATTTGATAACATTATGAAAAACAAAACGTAATATGGAACACAAATTAATTCTTTAATTGGACTATCGAATTTACAAAGAGTTGAACAGTTACATTTTAAAACAAATATGAAGGGTATTTCTTATAAAACCTTTTTCAATTTCTCAAGAGAAATTTAGTATTTTGACAATTTTAATGCAATTTAACCATGAGCAACTTATACCAGAAGAAAATTATGATAGACAATAGAATTATATCACCCTAACTATAGAAGGTTTGAAGTCATGTATTTACTGATTTGCTTTAGTTTTTAATTTAACTTGCAATTGGAAAAAATCTTTTAAACCCAAAATGCATGATTCTCAAAGTTGATGGTTGGAATATCACACTTCCAAAGTTTTTTTCTTTTGCATCACATTAGATAGTTCGGTTGATGTACCGGCTTGCACAGCAAGAACTTTAATAGTGAGTGTTTATTGCAAAGTTGTTTTCTAGTGTTGTTGTTTTTGTAATAATTTTTGTTTAATATCCGTCGTTTTGGTATACTTTTAGTGTTGGTAGAGAATCTCCTGAACCAAGTAAATATTATTACTTTCCACTTATTTTCTGCTAAACATTAAGCAGCAAGGGTCCAGGTAATCATGATGCAACATCAAACAGCAACAAGATCTATTAATAGAACAAAGGAAATTATGCAATACGGTTACTTGCAGGCAATAATAAGATCATATGGTTTGCGACTTTTACACAGTCTCTCATCCAGAGAAGAAATTTTTTCTTTAAAGATATGCTCTCCATAACATACTACACTTAAAAATATTTAACGGTTTTAATTACAATGCTAATTTTATATGAAGCAAGAGAGGCTGATAATTGCTTATAAAATTCACAATAATAAAAAAGTCTGCAGGAATGATACCAATTTGCAAAAGTATTTCTGATAATTTAGACACGAAGTTAAACAAAAACTTGTGTTGAGCACCAATAATTACCAACTGGTAGATCCCTTGTTGAAAATTCGCAAAAGCACACTTGCAAAATTGCCTGAAGATCCTTGTCAACTGTTTGTTATTACTGCTGACAAAGTTATTACTTTTGGTCTTTTACTCAAGGAAGGTCACAAGCCAAAACTCCTGTTTTGTCAACTTGTAATTTTGTTTGAAAAACTACACAAGTCTTTTTAGAAATTGCATTGTAACAAAATAATTTTAGATATCAATAGCAATAGTGCAATAACCTACTTATTGTTCTATTGTGATTGCTAATTTGAACTAAACATTTTTTTTAGAATTATTCTATAGCTGGCCATTCACTACCTTTGTTGAAAAGCTTACCTATAGTTTTAAAGATTGGAAAACTCATCTCACTTTACTTTGCGTAGCTCATACATGTATATTGCCACCCCTTTTTATTAATAATTGCTTTGAAAAAGTCTCACAGCATTGATAAACTTTCTGCTCTGTTTAAGAGTTTTCTGAGCCAACATGTTTATGACTGTTGAAACTTTGCCTGTCATACATTGAACATGTCTTGTTCTGCTTATGATTATGTAATATTGAACAAGGATCAATTAAACTTAGGGAACAAAGAGACTTATTCAATACTGCAATCAGTAAAGTTAAGCGCTGCTCATGCACAATGACAAGATTATAACAGTTTCTGCTTGTACACGAAATCAAAGACAAAGAAGATCCTAAACTCTTATAAAGTTTGTGCTCAATAGCATAAACGCTTTACAAATATTAAATGAACTTAGCATTTTCTGTCTACGCAGTTCTATAATAATCTATTCTGCGCGCGGCTTTATGGTTAGCTAAAAACCAAGCAGATTCAGTGAGTGAGACATGTTGTTAATGAAATGGTAGCTTGTAAATCTCACAGACACTGCAAATAATTTGTCGAAAATCTACCTAGGCACAAGATTTTAAACTTTATTTGCAACATCAGATAGTCATGCTCACTTTTATTTTATATTACATTGTTTCCACTATGCCCATTTTTTTAAAGACATGCGTACATATTTGCCAATCTAAACAGCTTTCACAATCCATCAACTTACTGCACAGTTGCCAAAGAGTTATGCCATGCGTTTTTAATCGAAAAAGTAAAGTGAACAACAGTTAACGGTAAAGACAAATCACCTTTTCAAAATATTTCATATTATTGGATGTTGCTCACATAGATGATTATTATCATAAACAACACTGACTTAGTAAAATATTGTCGAAGGTTTCACATTGAAATTTTATACTTAAAAATTTATTAAATACTTAAAGAATTTGATAGTTACTGTCTATTTTTATGTTTAAAAACTTCAAAATGAATTAAAAGCCAAACAGGCATAGCAAGTGAAATGTGTTTGACAGGTTGTATTTTGTTTCACAGATTCTGAAGATAAATAATTCTGGCAAATACCTACTTAGCAGACAGCAAATCCCCTTTAGTTGCAATATTGTCTTTTAGTTGTACACAAATTATATTATATTTGTATTGCATTAGTGTTGTTGTCTTGTGTATGTGTGCCAACTATAGGCTCAATAGTTTCTATCATGCAAATATTTGAAAGAAAATAAATATTTTTTAATACACCTAATAATTTTTGTACAGGAATTGGTAAAAATCCCAAACTAATAGGTTAAATGTCATACACACCCATGATAATAATTCCAAAACCGAAATGAGGATATATTATTGCAATGCTATTTCTATTATTTGGTTAAACTAATGTTTGCAAAATTAATCGTTGAAACAACAAACACACCTCCAATTTCTCAATGTTTCATGAATTTTTTATGAATGAAAGTATACTTAATTTATTCATTAATATTCTAAAAGTAATGGTTGTATTTTAATTAACGGTTTTGATAATATTCGTAGTTATTGAAACAGCATTGAGAAATTTTATGACTGTATGTACAGTTAGGATATTTGCTTTATGTTTTTAAACCAATGGCCATACAAGCAAATGTTCATGCACTGATATTTTTACCATCAATTTGGGAACATCTTATTACAAATTTTTTGAGATTGGTGGCGACTAATTGTGCTCTTATAATCATTGTGTAATGTTCCAAACTAATGGTTGTAATATAATAAGTATTTGTTGTGGTATTCATCTTTCCAAATTAGAGATATTTTATTCTTTGTCATCAAATGTAACAACAAACTGAAGGAAACTTTTTGTAACATCCTTGATATGAATTAATACTGGGTATGCACCAGTAAATTTTGACAATTATTTCAAACCAATGGTTAAAAGATCATGCAAACTCGTGGTTATATTTGAAGCCTCAAATTAGCAACAACATAGCACAATGGCGTTGAGATGCTATATCACTCAAACTGCTTTTGTAATAATTGCTCAATATCTCGAGCAAATGGTTAAAAAATCATACAAGCTTTGTGGAGATAACGAAGCGAGCATTAGGGACATTTTATTACAGATACTTTGAGCTGTTGTATGACTGTGAGCGGAGTTGCATATTGGCCAACTTCCCAGAATAGTTACATAATTATAAACACTGGTGATGGTATTTTAGCATCTATTTGGGGACATCTTGTCACAATAGCTATGAGATGCTTGATCCCTGCGTGTAGATTGGTAATAATTGATCAATGTTTCAAACTAATGGAAGCAAAATCATTCACAGTTGCAATATTAGTTTTAGCACAAAATTGGTGAAGTTTTCCCACACATTCGCTTTAAGATGGTTGGCGAATAAGTGTGCACTTACAATTATAGATCAATTTTTTCAAGCTAATGGTTCAAATATAACTAAAACTTCCTGTGATATTTGTGCCATTAAATTAGAGAGATTTTTCCACAGCCCAGATGCTTTGAAATGATTAGTGACTGTACGTGAACTTACAAAAAATTGTAAAGTCATATGCATATGTGATAATAGTTATGTGATCAAATTGAGACATCTTGGCATGATGAATTTACATGGCTTAAAACTGCACATTATTTTATCATAATTGGTTAATGCGACCATACAAATGTTTAAAATAGCGTAAACATGTCTGAGATATTTGGCTCTCAAATAACGGCCATCTTACAGCAACGGTTTTTAGATTGTTCATGACTGTGATTTCACACATAATAATTGTTCTATGTCCCCAAATATATAGTTAAAATATCATACACACCTGTGAGAATAATTTTACCATCAAATTGGGGGCATATTGTTGCAATGGTGTTGACATTGTCTATGACTGACTGTGTTCTTCTGTTCTAATTGGTCAATGTGCTCAGAAAACTGCTTAAAAAGCATATTCATTGGAGTTGCTAGTTTGGCATTAAATTTGGAACATCGAGCAGCAATGGTATTAGGAGTGATGATGACTGTGATTTCAAATAAAATAATCAGTCAATGTCCCCAAATTAATGGTTAAAATATCATACACACCTGTGAGAATAATTTTACCATCAAATTGGGGACATATGGTTGCAATGGTGTTGACATATTCTATGACTGACTGTGTTCTTTTGTTGTAATTGGTCAATGTGCTCAGGAAACTGTTTAAGAAGCATATTTATTGGGATTGACATTTTAGCATTAAATTTGGAACATCGAGCAGCAATGGTATTAGCAATGATGATGACTGTGATTTCAAATAAAATAATCAGTCAATGTCCCCAAATCAATGGTTAAATTATCATACACACCTGTGAGAATAATTTTACCATCAAATTGGGGACATATTGTTGCAATGGTGTTGACATTGTCTATGACTGACTGTGTTCTTCTGTTTTAATTGGTCAATGTGCTCAGAAAACTTCTTAAAAAGCACATTCATTGGAGTTGATATTTTGGGATTAAATTTGGAACATCGAGCAGCAATGGTATTAGGAATGATGATGACTGTGATTTCAAATAAAATAATCAGTCAATGTCCCCAAATTAATGGTTAAAATATCATACACACCTGTGAGAATAATTTTACCATCAAATTGGGGCCATATCATTACAATGGTGTTGACATATTCTATGACTGACTGTTTTCTTTTGTTATAATTGGTCAATGTGCTCAGGAAACTGCTTAAGAAGTATATTTATTGGGATTGATATTTTAGCATTAAATTTGGAACATTGAGCAGCAATGGTATTAGCAATGATGATGACTGTGATTTCAAATAAAATAATCAGTCAATGTCCCCAAATTAATGGTTAAAATATCATACACACCTGTGAGAATAATTTTACCATCAAATTGGGGACATATGGTTGCAATGGTGTTGACATATTCTATGACTGACTGTGTTATTTTGTTATAATTGATCAATGTGCTCAGGAAATTGCTTAAGAAGCATAATTATTGGGATTGATATTTTGGCATTAAATTTGGAACATCTTGCAGCAATGGTATTAGTAATGATGATGACTGTGATTTCAAATAAAATAATCAGTCAATGTCCCCAAATCAATGGTAAAAATATCATACACACCTGTGAGAATAATTTTACCATCAAATTGGGGGCATATCATTACAATGGTGTTGACATATTCTATGACTGACTGTTTTCTTTTGTTATAATTGATCAATGTGCTCAGAAAACTGCTTAAGAAGCATATTCATCGAGGTTGATATTTTGGCATTAAATTGGGAACATCTTGCAGCAATGGAATTAGGAATAATCATGACTGTGATCTCAAATAAGATAATCAGTCAATGTCCCCAAATCAATGGTTAAAATATCATGCACATCTGTGAGAATAATTTTACCATCAAATTGGGGACATATTGTTGCAATGGAGTTGACATATTCCATGACTGACTGAGTTATTTTGTTATAATTGTTCAACGTGCTCGGGAAACTGCTTAAGAAGCATATTCATCGAGGTTGATATTTTGGCATTAAATTTGAAACATCGAGCAGCAATGGTATTAGGAATGATGTTGACTGTGATATCAAATAAAATAATCAGTAAGTGTCCCCAAATCAATGGTAAAAATATCATACACACCTGCGATAATTTTTCTACAACCAATATTGGGATATCTTTTTATGATAAAATTTCTACTAATTTGTTAAACTAATGGTTACAAACTTGCTGATTAAAATACCAAACATTCCCTTGTGATGGTGAAAAGTACCGACTCCCCATTAGACTAGAATTGAGCGAATTTATGATATCGTGTGCACTTGTAATAGTTTGTCAATTGTACCTAAATAACTAATATACCTGTATACTAATACATACACACTTTTCTTTTATGTTTACATCATACATCAGAAAAATTGTATGACAACATACTTGAGACTATTTTTGACGGTTTGCAGTTACAATAACTGGCCAATTACTTCAAAAAACATTGACTTTAGTATCATACATAATTTGGATGACGTACACGCCTTCAAATGGAACAAAATTTATTTCAATAGTACAAAGACAGCTCAAATCAGTGTGTTCAGTGATAGTATTTATTTAACACTCCGAAGCTAATGGTTAAAATATTTTGCATACTTTTGGTCATATCTGCACTAAAAATTGAGTCAATCTTGTTATTAAATATTTGAATAGATTACAATTAAATGTATGGTTTTTGCAAAGATGGGCAACTCAATATATTTTTAAGAAAATGTAATAGAAGGCAAATTTTTGGTACAGATAGCACGTTTTATTAAACATAATTATATTTTTATAAGGTAAAAGTTATTAGGCTTACATTAGGTATATTGGAGATACCAATGCTTCATTTCCAAAGCTTGATTCTAATATGTCTCCGCCTATGCTTGGCTTTTCATGCATGGCTTACAAACAAAGGAATTGCACAAAAGTTTAGATTAAAAGTGATAATCATTGTGTGCAACCAAACAAAAAAGTATGACTAAAATTAACTGTATCCAAATTTATTTGGCTTCCTGATTTAAAAAAAATTACTCACATTTGCTTGCCTGGTTATTTTTACTTTTGTTTAAAAAAGTTAACTCGTGATCGCGCGATGTAAATTTTCTGATTGCTGCTTTTGGTAGTGATAAAATGAGATGTAGCAACATACTTTATCGATTATAGTAATTAAATTTGTTGCCTATTCAGGGCTTAGGAGTTCTATGAAAACTATGTTGAAATGTTTACCTTGAACATACTCGCGTTAAATGTTAAAAAGTCTTAAATCTAGATAGACATCAGCCTGCAACCCAGGCCTGGCTGTTTGCAATTCAAAACCTTAACTTGAACAGATCACCGTAAATTCTGTGAAGCAATTGATTACACTGAATTTATTACTAAACATAAAAGTCTAAGGTCGATTCACCCTTTGCGCACCATACATGTGTAGAATTAGTACTTTAAATAGGTTTAATAAAGAACTATTAAACTTCTAAGTTGACATTTGGGGAAAAATTAAGTGATGGATAACTTTTACAAGCACATTTACGAAAGTGTGGGAAAAGTATCACATACCGACAACTCCAAAATGGTTGAAAAGAACAAAAATAAGCCAGAGTTATCTTCTCTACGCAAAAGTCCCCGTTTATTAGATAAAAAATTCATACACGTGTGTGATGTGATGTCCCCAAAGTTAGTGTTAAATTCTCATGAGCTATAACTGAAAAACGGATAAGATGACAGCTCCAAAAATCAGTGCATTTGTAAACCCAACAAAAAATGTTTTAATATGTTATTTTTTAAAGCTCTTAATGATAGATGAAAATTGTCCTCAAAGTGATGGTAAAAATATCGCGTCCCCAATTGCATGCGTTTACAAGACTGCGTGTGTTCGTGTGTGCGTGCGTGCGTGCGTACGTGTGCGTGTGCGTGTGTGTGTGCGTGTGCGTGTGTGTGTGTGTTTTATTTCATCAATTGCTTAAATTATATACAGCTTTGAGCAAAAGGCATATAGTTAAAATATTGATTAAATAAAAAAATTAATGGGAGTATAATTCCTGCATACTAAAGTATGATGATGTCCAATGTGCAGTTTCACTGTAGCTAGTGAGGCACTGGACCCAAAAAAAGTTGGGACAACTATCTAATATAGACAGCAGTCATTATTTTGCCAAGTTTAGCAAAGTGCTGTAGGCCAGTCCTGATTAATCTCAGATTACCAAATGGCTTTTGACATATTTTGTGAAGCTACTTTTTATTGAACTTTTACTAAAGCTTTTTGGGACAGTGTTTCATTGTGATGGAACTTTATATTCATTGTTTTTTTTAACCAAAACAAGTACAAAGTATCGGTACTGGTAGACTGGTTTTTAAAATTTTAGTATTTCAGATGAAATGATAACACGGCATAACCATTTGAATAAAATCCCTAAAGTACTATAAAAAGAATTTCGTACTGATAAGGTTTATTACCAGGTAAGACATAAGACTGAACAAACAGGGACTGAGATGAAGTCATTGTTGACATTCCCAATTACTGTTTACTCTGCTTTTATCATAACATCTCTGTAGCTGTGAATTATCAAGTTTCTCGATAAATGTAGATGTTGACATTGATACAACGCAAAATATTGATATCAGTGTAGTCGTCAAAACAACATTGGTAAAAATCATGCATTGTTACAGAAAAAGGGAAAAGCTGAGTTATAATGCAACTTTGTGCTAGCTGATAAGTTCCAGTTCATCTGTTGATTTTTATAGCAAACTCTATATTCTCTACAGAGTCGTATCAACAACAATACAGTTATTCGATTTACTATACTTACGTGTGTAAACTCTAACATGGTGTGACCAGTAGACATATGCATTAGAATCATCATGGCTGATTATAACATCAGCTTTGGGCGTACATTCAGTTCCATTTATGGCTATATACCTTGATAAAGAATATAAGCGAATCACTAAGTAATCAAGCAAGTTTTGGCTATTTTCTTTATAACCCATGAATAACACATTAGCCAGGATTGCGGAAGCTTTTTAAATTTAGTGCCTCATTTTTATAACAAATAATGACAATAAATGATACCGCATGTCAAATTTTAAAGATATGTCACAATAGATTTAAAAGTCAGTAAATTAGAGTTTAGGTTTGTGGAAAGTAAATATAGAATGTACAAAATCTTGTGCAACAGATTCACCTCAAAAATCTAATTAACTAAAAATATATTATTTATTTGGGCACAGGCAGGGTAAAGAATGGCTATGAGATTTATGCGTAAAAAAGTGTTCCTTGTAATCAATGATAGATAATAGACTGACTGATTAATGCTAGAGAAAAAAAAGTGTTAACGCCAAACATTATGAAATTCATAGGTCAGCTACATAGCAAGCAAAATAAAATTTAAGAAGACTGCATACTGCAACCAACTAATCAAAGTATGCCAAGAGTTTCCACAATAAACAGAAAAAAATACTGGCAAAAATAATCTCTTTTTTCTAAAGCAAAGGGCACCCACAGAAAAGAAATATTTAACCTTGGTGAAAATAAGTGCTTTCAGACAACAAAAAAACATCATCTCATAAAAGCTATCATTTGTATGCAGTTCTATTTTTGACCAAAGGAATTATCACAAGCATAAACTATTAAAATTTAGGGAGGTTGCCTACATTGACCAAAACAACTAAAGTATGCTAAGCGTTTCTACACAAAACTAAAAAAGTCTTTGGCAAAAATAATCGCCTTTTTTCAAGACAAAGCAAACTCACAGCAAGTAAATATTTGACCTTGGTGAAAAGCTTTTTTACCGCAATAAAAAAGAATCATCAATGGGAGATTTAGTTTCTTTCTTCGCTATTCCACATTAAAAGAAACAATATAATTTAGATTTCTAAAATGAGGCACTGCACTTACAATCATAACATTTTCAATTGAATCATTCTGTCTACATAATTTCAAATTAAATGGAACATGTAAGAGGCTGCTTGCTGTGGTATCATATTTTTTAGGTTCAAATTTTCCAGTAGCTACAACTGCATCAGTTTTATAGGCTTTTCCCAAAAAAACCTTGCATGTCATTAAGCGTGCTGAGATCACATCTACTATAGTAATTCAGTTCAAGGAAATAGTGCATTGCGAGATAATGTAATACAGTTTCACTATAACATCACCAAAGTAGGATAGTGTAGAAGTCCATTACAGAGAATAAGAATGTCATTAACGCCTCATAGCCATTTTTGTTAAAATCAAGTGCTAATACAATTATATACGACTGTAAATAATCTATAACAAGCAATATCATATTAAAGATAACTATTTTTGTTAGCAGCAAAGTACAGTCAATTTAACAACAGTTTTTATCAAAACAAATTTTTCAAATGCATGCTTCAATATACACATAACGTTTCCCTATATAGGTCGCAAAGAAATTCTCTTTTATACACAACTGAAAGCCGCTAAATATTTATAATTACCATCGACCGCAGTAACTATATCCATCATTTAGGACCTTCACACCAAGTAGTGCATTGTATTTTATTCTCAAGCTTGTATCATCAGCTAACTTGTTGTATGTAACTGCCTGAAAATGAAATACAGTAATATCGGTTTTTAAACAATAAGTCCCATGGAGAGATATATATGTATGAAGGCATTGATGCTTTTGTCATTTATGGTAGCTTTTTTATAGCAATTGCATTAAGCTGCTTATATTTATATGTATATATATATATATATATATATATATATATATATATATATATATATATATATATATATATATATATATATAACTATACATACATATATTTATTTGTATATATATATTTATTTATATATAGATACATCAATACTGCAGTTTTTTGTCACTTACTTGCATATAAACCACTAATTGATTGCTTCTAATTTTTTTATTACCAAGTAGATAAGTTAATTTAACTAGAAATTATTAGAGTCAATTAGTGAAAGACTTCTTGTCCAAAAAGCACAAAAATATCCACATTTTTTTGTTCTCGCCCACCAACAATATTTCTTATTTCACCAGTGTAATTTTAAAAAGTCACCCATGTGCCAATGCTGTTCATAAACTGAATTAAACTGTTTACATCTTAAAACAAAGGATGAACATGTTCATTTACTGTTTCTGCATTTCATTAAACTTTTGATGGTTTCATTATAAAAGAACTTTGATGAAATGGAATTAACTGGTTGGTTTTGGAAGCAAATCATTGCAATTACTTCAATCAGACTTTTAGAAAAAGCTTAAAAGCCTCTTATTGAATAACAAAGCAAATTTGATCTAAATGTGGATCTTCGCTTTTTATTGCTGCTGATGTATTGTTCCTAGCTTATAGGATTGATCTTTCTGTACTTAGTATCATTTGCTTTCTATATTGTATTTCTAGTTGTTGCAAAGATTTTAAAATTTTTGAATTAAGTTTTAATTCCACCGTATAAATTATTATCAAGTTAATTGTTTTAAATCATGTGACAGCCGGTTTACAAAATTTAAACTTTCCAAACACCACTAAGTTCACCACTTTTCTAAATTTTTCTAAAATTTTCTTTGCACAACTTATGAACACCTTCAAAAGGTTTTGCTTTTAAAATTAGCACCCAGTCTATGACATGTAAAAGTGAAAAAAATACTAGATTTTCTTATGACTGGCCGACTCCTTTGGTATATTCATCTTGATACTATTTGTAATAGGTTTACTATATTATTGAGTATTCTCTGGTTTTGCATAATATACATTAATTCAGAGTTGGCCATTGCCTTTTATTGCCAGTTTAGCTTTCAGTATATTATTTATGGCATAAAAATTTATTCCAATTTCACTCCAAATTATGTCACTAATTGTTTATCTTCAATACAACAAAGAGATTCCCCACCACTGCAATTCCACATCTTATTTCAACAAACCATCTTTCCCAATGCTTGCATATTCAGACTTCATAATTTTAAGGTTTATTTTACACCAATTATAAATTTTAAGATTTGATATGATTTGTTTTGTTATTGTTAAATAAATAATACAGATCTTTGACTAATTTTAGTTAGCATTATATGAAACAACACAGACAACCTCAAGTAGTTTTTTTGGAAAAATATATCGCAAGCTCCGTTAATTTTAATCTATTTTTTGTTTTCTAAACAGAGAACAGTATTTCAAATGCTATATTTCAAAATATTGATTGCTTGATTCTTGCCCTTTTAATAATTCTTGTATAGCATAGTCTCAAAATCATTTATGTTTCTGTTCAAAATTAAATTGTCGCCAATGAAGTAACAACAAAATCTATGGTTCAAGATGATACTTTCCTTGACTAGTTCTGAGGTCATAGTGGTGTCAAAAGTCACATCTATTGCCTCATTCCAAGAATAGTACTGGTAGTTGAAGACAGCCGAGTGAGGGCAGGTTTTTGGCGATGCCTTTCCAGATACTAAACACAAAGCTCATGTATAATTATGCAAAATTTGCCGGTATAATACAAATAATTTGCTTTCACCTCTAAACACTAAAACATCTAAAGAAAAATCTTTAGATGTTTCACAATCTAAACGAAAAATATTTTTGCTAATATTTTGTTGCTCAGCTAAAATTAATCATAACCACATAATAGCACTAACAGTTAGATTTTTGTATGACAGAATTTTTTCCAACATCCAGCTGTGTCACTGTTTACCTGAACATAGGGTCACTGCTATTACTATTATTATAGTAAATATTATAGAAAGCCTAATAACAGACAACAATGTTTTAGTATATGAGAAACTCTTTGGTAGTTTAGTCAATAAATACTGTGGCGAGTCTATGTTCGAGATCATCAATTTTATTATTGTTATTCGTGCGACACCCATACTAATAAATTACATGTATTTTTCATGAATTGAAACATAGCATTCCTCTACTATTTAACATTCAGCAGACTGTTGTACAATTGATCAATTTTCACATTTACTTCCAGCCCCACTTTACCACAAATAATAGTGTGAAACCAAGTACCATACCAGTATTATCTTGAGGTACAACTTCCATGATAATCATACTGCGTGGAGACCTCCATCCAGTAGAAGCATATGTTATCTCATACCCATCACATGCATCAATAACCAGGTTGATAACTCGGTTTCCTTTGTCCAACCCGTAACAGGTTCCATCAACTGTAAAAGTTTTACTATTATGATATTTTAAACCCATATGGATGTTAACGATTTTTTAAGCCATTATGATACTTTCAGTATGTTTTACATATCACATACTACATATTCACTAGTTGATCAAACTTATTTATTGGTTTTCTTATTGATGAGATAGATGTTAGTGCCATCTGCAGATCAAACCTCACCATGCTTTTATATATTCAGGGACCTCATTTTATAATTTGTATCATAACAGTGTGTTTATGCTTCGTAAAACAAGAACATGCAGATTGTCCAATTTGGGTTCATCAGACTTACTGTCCATAGCCCTAATGTATGCTCCTGTCTTTTCGCTGTAGGCTAGCTGCTCGATATTGTAAGGATTTGAACATTTTGAACCATCAAATGTTAGGAACCAGTGATGACAGCCACCAAAAGCGTTATGATGACCTTTCACAGCTAAATGTAGTATCACCCTCAGTCCACTAGAAGGTCTCTGTTTGGGGAAGGTGACTGTCTAAAAAGTTCACAAAGTTTTATAACCTTGTTTGCCAATTAAGCCCAGCTTAATAGTTCTGTATCGTCTTGTTATTCAGTTTAATTTTCCCCGCTTATATTTATTGATGAAACAACTCATATCTGTCTAAAGTGTTCTGTTTCTAGTTATCTTTTAAATATTTCTTGTCTAGCATCAAGAGTATATAGAAATAATATATTTTTTCCACTTTCACATGAAGTCTATAGAAATTATTCTTAATAGCATTTAGCGATGTAGTGAATAGCAAATTTGTTGTGAGTTGTCTCCACTTTTATACCATCTCATTTAACTAAAATAAACTTTACAATAGAGTGAGACTTTAAATCCTTTTTCTTTTATATGTTGTTTATAAGCTAGATGACAGTTGTGGTATTGCTAGAACCCTAAGGTTAATAAATAAAAATGGTTTATGTGATAGTATGAAAAGGAAAGTAGTTTGCTACGGTGACTAATTTCAATACACTAGTTAAAATGAATAATATTATTTGTGTACATGGGTGTTTAAAATTGGTTTGCTGAAGTTCATGATAAGTGACTTTTTCTAATGGTTTAAACTTCATTGTTGTTATAATCAGTCTAACATGGATTCACTATTTACCATATTATACTGTTGTTTGTAAATTATTAGTTTTACGCTAAACTTGCATAATAATTTTTAATCTATTTATGAACTAATTTTAGCCGGATTGTAATAATTTTTGGTTATGCTTTACAAAACCAAGGTTTAACATTGAAAGTTCAGATGGAAGATTGTTAGCTATAATGGTTTCACATTACGACTGTATGACAGCAAGCTAAAATGTAAGAGCAAGCTAATAGCAAGCAAGCTTTCTAGAACTAATTTAAACCTGAGATTAAAGTCTTTCAAACGATGCTTTAATTCATTAACCAGCTTAAGTTTTAAAGACTCCAGTATGTGCTTCAAAAAAGCTAAAAGTAGCCCATGAGAAGTATGACAACTTCACCTTCATCAAACTGCACCTTCATTCTATCAAAACTGTAGTAGTAGACATTAAAATATGTAAAGTAGCCAAAGCAACTGTTTTCTTTATAATTTTGTAATTTCAATAGCTTTAATAATCATTATAGCGTAAATAGCTTTATTATGCTATTTTTCAAAGAAAAAAAATATTAAGAAAATGAAAATAATTAATAAAAAATTTATGCTCTATTTTTACTCAGAGGCAAATCATTGCGCCAATAAAAATACTCAGGAAATGTATGAGAGCCTGATCGTTGCAATTTTATAATGAACATCTAGTGTTTAGTAACAAAATTCAATTTTAACAAATATTAAACACTCTACTCCAAAGTTAGATGTTGGTATTGGAGAGAAGCCAGTAAAGGCTTCGAATATGTGCAGAAAATAATTTGTGAGAAAATGGAGTAAAACTTAGCACTATTTTGCAGCAAGTGACAACCTGTGAGGGCAAACGATATTTGTAAAAATTGTAATGGGATGCATCAGGTTAAAGCATTTGCCCAATTATGTTATGTTATATTTTCTTTGTGATATTCCTACTTTTGATAAATTCTACGCAACTGTAAACTCATAAAACTTTTACACCTTCCAAACCACAAAGCTGAAATGTGTTGACTTATATAAGTTACCTTTCTTCTCTTCAACGCTTCTCGTCACAGTTTGGACAATTATGTGTACATAGTGAACTAATGATTTGTGATCAGATAAGAACCCGCTTTTAATAATTTTTTTATTAATTCATTGGTTCTTCTTCTATAATTCTTTACATTGTGATAGTTCTGTGTTATTCTTGGTACTATTTATGTTTTATAACAAGTTCTTACAATGTTTTACAAAACTCACCATTGTTATACCAGAGTTCTGAGTATCCTTTGTTTTATCTACCCAGTAGTGCCGTGCATTGCTATACTCCTGGCCAAATTGACAGTTCTTTCTTGCATCAGCTCCAAATCATTAGAAATTCATTACAGTATCATACAGTACTATCTTATTGTACAACCGTGGTGTGTGAAACTACCAGGGGTAACAAAATGGGTAACTCAACAATTTTACTGTACAGTGGTTAGAGAGAATCAGCACACTCAAGATAGGTATGATTCCCTTCAGTGTCTATTTATAGGTTTTTTAAACTATAGATATGTGGTATCAGCAAGAACGATTACATGCAGTTTTTTTACGCAAGACGTGGGGTCACTACACAAAAATTCTGATAACTGCAGTAGAGTCATTTTTAAAAGTCTGGTAATCAAAGTTTCATTCCACGTTTAAAAAACAAGAAGATAAATATTGGTAACCTTTTAGATATCTAATCAATTATCTAGAAGTGAAGTTCATACCGACACAGACTGAATCATTCAGCATCATATTTTGACAGCCTTGAAAGCAGACCTCATCTTGTGAGCAATTGTACATCTTTTTTCCGCAGCTTTTAGTCTAGAAAAATCAATAAAGGCCTAATTGTTTAGCTGTAAAACTAAAACTATCGCTGTGTTATAACAATATAATTTTTTTTAGTAAGTTGCAATACTAATTTAAAGACAAAAATGTTTGTAACTTTTCAAAAATCTAAGCTCTAAAAAAATTGACTTGTACAAAGATTTTTGAAGACAACCATTAATCAGTAGCAGGTGAAATAGTCTCAGAGTTGCATGGTATGTAATAGATTTTTGTCAATACTTAGCATTTTAAATGAAAGTAGCTATAACTTGATGCAAAATATTTGGAACGTTTCAATATTTTGATGTTTTTTAAAATATCACATTAACTTTCAAATCATGCAATGCGCCAAAAATAGAGACGTTATTTGCAGAAATTGTGAATAGCAGTCTAACTAGATAAGATTATTGTAAATGGACCAATTTTGGCAAATATTTTTATAAGTAATAACTTTTAAACATTTGTATTCAAAGTTTTAATTAAGTTCTTACATCTCCAGTCTGGATAAGTTTGAAATGGCTGCCAGTCGGGATGCCAATACCTCTTTCAACTTGATCGACATTATTTGAAGACAGCTCATAGCAGGTACCTGTCAAACATATACTCTAATGAGATGAGCTCTGAAGAAACCACAGATGTATTCATAAAGCTACACACCACTTTTTCCGCATTCAGAGTCTTTTAATTTCACATACAAAAAAAGGCTTTTCTTGTTAGCTGTGGAATAAAAAGGTTCTAGTTTACAATCAATTGAACAAGGCATTGTATAACATTTATTGAGTTTTAGAAACATTCTTTAGAAGGTAAGCACACAATTTTGATAAAAAATAGTTTTTAAGCGTTAAAAAATCTCAAGAAAGCCAATTATTTGTATAAAATACAAAGAAAATAACTTTTTTGTCAGAACAGACCTAAGGAGAATATAACAAAACTGTAAAAAACAGTTAAAATCTAAGCAAAATTATTTACAGTAAAACTGTAAATAAATTTCAAAATCAGAATGAAACTTTAGCGAATTCAAATTGATTCAATAAAATAAAATTAACACTAGCTACCCACAACTAATAAGGAGTATTGAAGTTTATTCTCAGATCTTCAAAACTTGTTTGATTAATTAATTTACAGTATGTTGAGCAAGCAATTAAAACTTATGTTGTTAGTACAGCATCTTGTTGACTACTTTAGTGTATTCCACATACCTTCCGTATTTCTGAAGACTGAGACACAGCTACCTAGGTCTTCACAACCAACTAAACACTCAATGTCTGTTCTCGCGAACCGTGTTTTAGTTATTGAAGGATTTGAAGGGGAAATGCAGACATTTTTTTCAGATACACTTTTCTGACATCCATCTGCAAGGTCTTGAAAACCAGAGCACATATTACTGTCAGAACATAGAAATAGGGTGAATAGTGATGACCTATTACACCGAGGACTGCACTGAGTCACTATTTACTAGAGAAGGTGGACATGTAAGCTTAAGCTTCCTTTTCATTCTTTTGTTCCACTTTATGCACCAAAGGTTGGTTGTATATGTGATTACTAGCTGATGTTCTCTGTGAGTTTGTCTATTTTGTTTTGTTTGGCGTGATTTTACTAGTAGGCTTGGTTTTTGTTTGGATTCCCTAAAATGGGCTACTGTGTTGAGGCTGTGATCTATAGTAGTTTCTAACAGTAATCTGAATGATGGTAAGTTTTTTTTTATCAGATTACTAAAACAAAATACTGCATTTAGGTTGTTAATTTCGAATGATGCGCATGAAGCTAATTAAGCAGTTTAAAACATCTTATGATCATTTCAATTTATTTTTTAATTTGTCTTTGCTAAATCTGTGAGACTTATAAAAAAGAGGAAAACCTTTAATTCCAAAAAATTAAAGGTTTTTCGACTGTGTTGAATTTCTCGATATAATATATGTTGCTATTTTGCATCAGCCATATTTTTTGCTGCCTGTTTTTTCTGAAGTTATAGAGTTAAAATGTTGACACTACAGGTTTTAAATAAGCTTTAGTCAAAGCAATACTTAAGAGTAAACTTTGTTGTCAATTTCTACCTTACAGCGTTTGAACAACTTTACGACAGCTGCGACCACAATTTATGTTTTAGTACATACAGGTATTTAGTAGAGTAGCGACTAGATATGTTATACCTGGTGGTGCAGTACAGTCATGCAGCATTGATTGTGCTAGTTTGACACATTTTTAGCCACGACAGCTCCCACAAACTTTTGCAGTACCTATCAGTGTTGGTTAGTAAGTTTGCTAAACTCAACAAGCGTTCGTTTCAGAAGAAGATTTTCATAGTATTGGAATTAAAGTTTCATTGTTGCATTCAAAGCCAATTATGAAACCACCTTTTTTGCAAAGCTGGTTGCAACTTGTACTGAGGTGCAAAAAATTTCATCCTTGCCTTTAATTGTAAACAGGTCATTAAAAACATTGCCACAGTATTGGGCTGAATAAAAAATAAATATATGAAAGGAATATAAAAAATGCATCAGGAGTTATGTAATAGTTTTAATATAATTACAGCGGAGACTATTGCAATGCTTAAGAAAAAATATTATTTTATTTAACGATCTTTCACAATTATATTAAACAAAACATTGAAGGAGTTATTGAACTAAGATGTCAAAAAATTAACACATTAAGATTAAGTTTAAGTTAACATTAATGTGTTAACATTAAGTAACTTAATGTTAACACATTAACATTAAGTTACTTCGTAAAAAAAGTTTACAGAAGAAAAGAATAATGCTGTCGAAAAACGAAAAGAACCATGCACAGATGTTCACTGTTAAAGCTGTCAGTAGGTTTCACTTCCAGTCTGTCAGACAATGAATAGCAGGTTGTCATAACATATGGCATGCAAAAATATTTTGCTTAATGTGAAGAGGATGGGGATGAAACTGTTGCACGGTATGCTCAAATGTTTTTTTATTGAGCTACATTGATTTGATTGATTTCATGTCTCTAATTAACATGATATTTGCCTGCAAACAGGATGAATGAAACAATTTGAGGAAAATTTGTTGCTAAGCAACTTTCCAAGGTTCTTCCTAGTAGAGCCCTGAGAAAAAGTTGAATAGATTAGTTTTTGTTTGAACAAACTATTTAACACACCAACTAGTATTCAAAAGACTGTGTCTCGCTTTAAATAAAACATGAATTGAAGATTCAGAGCGTCATGTTATTTATCCGTAACAATCAGACATTGTTTTGTTTTTATCAAAATGCCATAATACCTCAAATTGAAAATACTTGTAAAAAACTTTCTAAAACACCAGGCTACACATTTTATGACAAATTAGAATCCAGTTGTACTTAAAATTGTGGTTGCAAATCAAAGCTAATTTTACTAAGTTTAGTTTAACGTCTATAAAAATATTATTTTAGGATTTATTTGTTATGTTGTTGCTCAGTTATTAATTTGAAGTATTTAGTTTGAACACATGTGAGTTTGCTTAATAATTGAGGGAGCACATTAGACAGGCTAATAAACATTTATCTTTTAACCTCGTTTCCGTTATCAAGAATTTTGTAATCTGATGCCCAAGTACATTGTTCAATTGTTAATCATGAAATTGACTTGAGAAATTGCAACAATTTTTTTCTATTTTTTTAAGTTTCTCTGTATTGAAAGGCAAAAATAAATTTATTGCATGAAAACTGGCTAACTTGCAGTAAAGCTAATAGTAGATTTGAAGGTAACAGCCACAATTTTTTAATTAATCATATTCAGAACAGAGGCATCTCATCAAAGCAGGTACAGCAGTCGTATTAAAGTGTTGAATGTAGAAATAATCCATATTTACAAATAAGCAGTATGTCAACTTCAGACAGAGACTATATCACCTACATGTATGATAATTTATTAAGTGATAGAAATGAACAAATCACCAACAACTCAATTCAAAAAAATGCACGTATTTTTTACGTTGAAAACTTTTTGCAAGCCAAATTTAAGGGTTCCACTGTTTATGTCAAGAGGCAAAACTGGTTTTCTTGCTTGATTATTGAATTGGATGAGTATCTAACTAATTAGCAAACACCTGATTTTTGCTATTAGTAAAATAAAGTTATGAAACTTTTTCCTAACACATTTGCTGCCCACACACATAGCCAACAGAAAATAGTTGGGACTCCCTGATCAACTTCCTGCAAGTCACCCGTCATCTCATTTTCACATGACAACAGATGGTAATATTATAACCCTGGTCAGGTGTTAACTTGACTGACACTAACACTTTATGGCGTATAGGGCCGTTGGATATCAGGAGGAGACTAGCGTCACAGATATTTGCAGATACTCTCAAACCAAGCACTCAAAACAATTCTTGCCAAACGCTCAATACAAGCTTGATTATGGAAAATTTGGCCAAATAGTCAACATTGCCAAGCATGAACCATCAAAATAAACACATTCATTTCAATTGTATATAATATTATCTATCTTTTGCTATATAATATAATAAAATCTTATTCAGGTCAATATGTACTATGTTTGTTTGGACCATGCAATTTCATTTCATTTTTGCTTGCAAAATGAGGCTTTTGTTTCATTGTTGTATATCATATTTTATCAATAAAGAATTCATCATCAACATCATTTTCTAGAAGATATTACAGGTTTTTTTCAAAGCTATCAGGTGTACAATCTATGAAAACTTTAGGAGTGTCATTAAAAGTTCATATATACGTGTATCTGTAACTAAAAAAACTATAAAGTTTTTCTTAAGTCGCCTTGCAGTCAACACAATGCTCATGTTATTGTTGGTAGTAATCAGAATCTGAAACTTCCACTGAAATATAATATGCCATGATTACCAACTTTAATTACCAATGTCATAATTGGCAACATTTCAAAATCAAACATAAAGTAACAAAAATTCGGAGAGTTACTTTAGAGCTCAGCCATTATATCGTAAAGGTTTGTACATTGTTTGATATACAAATGCATAACTCATTCTAGTGTTAGTTGACTACCCAAAAATGGAAGCAAAATGTCTAATATAGTCAACAACCTACTTAAAGAGCTATCTTACACAGATGAACTGAGAGCCCAAACGAATGAGAACATATGAAAAAAGGATTTTGGCCAAACTGTTTGTTCTTACAGTGTGAGTCTGACTAATATGAATTAGAGAATGACCATGCCAGTTGTCATGAAACATGTAAGACCTAATTCTTTCTTTTAACGCTGCCTTTACTAATCATATTTTTCTCTGTTTTCAATATCCTTCTGTAGCCTCCCTTTTAGAACTGTTGTTTGCAACTATCTCTCCGAGCACGTTACAATACACGTGTATTTTATTTTTACGCATGACCAAGAAAGAAATAACCTAGGCAACTCATCAGATCTAAACAAAACAAAAGTCATGAATAAATGTGGTCACTTCTCTTTTTAAATAAATTCAGCATAAATTTCCTGTTTCATATGCGCTCACTTTAGAAATTATGATTTACTATCAGTTATTGATTTATTTCATAATTTCAAAAACATTTAATGATAAAACCAAAGCAAATCAAATGTTGCTACCAAAGCTTTTCATTAAAAAGTGTCAATGCCTGTAGTTTGTTTTACACATGAAATTCTATGAATTACTTGAGCCAACTTATGAGATCTAAATAATCTACAAACTATAGCTTATTCCTGTAACCTATGTTATTGAAATATACTTGATTACAGACAAAGCTGGCAATTCTAGCTGTGGGTTATTAAATATTATGAAGTGGTCAAAAGGTTCTACTGATAAAACTAACAGAAGACGATTAAACAATATATTAAATGATATACCAAAACCTTGAGATAATAACAGCAGTAATAGCAAAAAAGGTGAAGGAATAATAAGCACACTACCATAGAATATCTACATGAAAAGTAAACTTTTTAAGCAAATGAAATTTTGCAAGTTCAGTTTTTGCAGTTTGGTGGGATAGAGGCTATATACGAACAAAAAAAGCAATGATTTCATAAACTATCCTAAAAACCAAGAGCTGTCTATGCAATTCAACTGCAACATTTTTGTTGCAAAAGGAGGAAATTACAGTTTTAGGTATCTGTTGAACCTGCAGATACATTGGCAGTTTGGTATAAAAAATAATCAACATTTTTCAACCCCGAACCATGGTTGTGTTATCCGGAATTGGCTACACTGATACGGCCTAATGTTTTGCTCAGCTGTTAAATGTGAATTTGCAGTGAAAAGTAGCTATAGGTTTTTTTTCTACATTTTGTAAACAAAATATTTCTGCCATTTACATATATTATCAACACTTTTTTCAAAAGCCAAAGAACTTCTCTACATAGAAATTGGGTGACACGCAATGAAGCCAATTATGGAGGGAAATAAGGTAGCTACAAAGTTGTCAATTCAGTCCAGAAGTATCCTAATGACACAGATGACAAACTTGCGTTGACCAGTTAAAATAACAAAAACTTTGAGCCCAAAGAAGCATTCTCAAAAATAACCAGAAGAAGCAGATTCAGATATGTCTGATATGCTAAAAATGATAAAATGGAAAATCAACAACCGCTTTCCTCAATAAAGCCCGATGCCCCTTTAGATCAAATATCTTCTATGGAATATGTTTCTGCTACTCTAAGATCATGGAATAAATGGACACACAAACGAAACAAGTATTAACAGCCTATCATTAATTTTCTCCAAAGACATACATACACATCTGCCTAAATCTTGAAAAAAAGTTAGACACGCTATGTAATTTCTGTGCATTTTGGTGTGTTAGATATTGAATGATTCAAAATAACATGCATAAGTCCTGTTTCAAATCCATTTTTTAATAGCAAGTTGGAAGATCTTAAAAACAAGAGAGCGTGCTGCTGTCAGATTATAGTTTCTAGTTAAATGACTTGATGATTTATAGTTTTGACCTATTGCATCAAGCGCTGCTTCTTTTCACTACATCCTACAGAAAGTGGACATTCATCGCATTTTTATTTCACTTTCAATCTCTCACTCTACTTAATGCGCTGAAGGTTTATTTTTGTATAGGATTATTCGCTCGAGTTATCCATATATTATTTTATTTGGCTTTATTTGACAGTAATTAACATTACGGTAAGTATGGTATTATTTTTCAGCTCCTTAAAATGAACTACTATGTTGAGACTGGTATTTTAGGATGATGCTGAATAATGTTTTCACTACCTGTTTAATACTGAAGTGTCTAGCATATCACTATTTTAGTTTGGAAATTTTAGGAAACTGTCAATTTTGTTCTCTAAAACTAGTCACTGATATCAAAGAGAATAAATAAACAGCCACCACATTTCATGCAAAGCAATTCTAATAATTTCTTGACCAATTTATGTTTTGTTTAGATCTATTATCTTTTAAAAACCACCAAGTACATTTCTGAATGCAAAGTAAATTTATGAACAGAATTAGTAGAGATGGCTTGAAAGTTATGCTGATACTTTTTAATGTGTTTAAATTAAGAAAAACTTTTTAATAATTGGAAATAAAAGGTATCAAGGAGCAATTATACCAAAAAGTTAAAGAATTAAAATTTCAAAAACTTTTTATTTTAAAAGATGAATAAGCAGCAAAATAAAAAATTAATGTTGTTGAATAAGAAAATAGTTACCTAAAAACTTCATATTTGAAGTTGTTTATAGGTTTCTCTCGAAGAAACAAAGCTTGTCACAACTTGCAGGTATAAATCAAACTATTGAATGCTTTACTTGGATTGAATAGCTGGCACTGAATTTTTTTGTTTTTATATAGAAAAATTTATGAAGAAAAAGAACTGAACTATTCAGACCCTGCATAGCGGGTTGAGATAAACAATTTAATATAAAAATATTTTACCTAGTGTAAAAGAGAAAAGGTGGAAGTGCTGATTGATTTTCTAAAACGTTAGTTTGTGAGTTAGTAGCTTAGTTTTATTGATGGCACGTATTGAATTAAACATGATATTTGTCTGTCAACAGAATGAGTAACATAGTTTCATCAATATTGGTTGAAATGCAACAACCAGCAGAGCCTTTCATGACGGAAAGAATAGATTGATTTTTATTTTGAGCAAATTATTTGACAAACCAACTGGGAATCAAAACAACGCTTTTTTGTTTAAACAAAACACGCATTAATGGTTCAAAGCAGTCACTTTATTTATTCATAACAACTAAACACTATGTTCGTCAATGAAATGCAATAATATCCTAAAGTCGGAAATATCTTTCGAAAGACCTTCTGAAACATTTTGCTGGACTCCTAAAGATAGCTGTAGAGTACAAAGATTTATCTTTGTAAAAGTCCTGCCAACAGTATCATCTATTTTAAGCCACTAAGGACATTGCAACAGCAACGGACTCAATGTCAAGTAAATGTGTGACTGGAATTCATAATAATGTCTTAGCTCATTCGACCCTATAAGAGTTAACTCGCGTATTTATAACTGTGCTATGCACCTAACGCAAATTATCTCGCATCTGAAACTTATCTAATCATTAGATCGCTGTTATTAAATGATAAAAGATAGTATTTTATTAGTTAAGCGGAAAAACTTTTGACTAATCAGAAAAACATTGAAATTTACCTTTATGATGTCTCTGGCAAAAGTTATGATCAAAATAGGACACCCATATCGACATCTACCTAAACCCGAAATCATAATGGAGACTTTATTGTCCGCGATAAATATTTTTAACTCCATAAGTAAATATGCAGATTTGGACAGTGATTGCAATTTTTAGTACTTTTTAATTGTGCCAATTTGAATCATTATGCTCAAATAAAATTACACTTTTTAGGCTATCAGCCGTAATCAGCCTAAAGTTATCATTCACTTTCGATAGCATCATATTGATTCTTAGCGTTGTATATGAAGTCTGAAAATTCAAGAACGAAGTTATTGAACAGATTGTTTATATTTGAAAAATATTTATGACAGTTTATTGGAGTTATATTAGCATGTAGATTAGCTATGTTTTGTTTGAAGGATGATACTTGCAAAGAAAAGATCAAAATTAGAGTTTTATAATTTTCTGCATGTATATATATATATATATATATATATATATATATATATATATACATACATGTATATAAATATATGTATATATATATATAACTAACTGCATGTGTATAAATAATATTAATAACTGTGTGTTGTATGTAATAAATGAGTAATTTTAGTGAAACTTTGTATATTTTACAATTTTTATGGTGCAAGTCTAACTTGGTTTCAGCAAATGACAATGTTTTCAAAACTTGAATTTTTCTGAAACTACCTTCTTTGAGACACAGATCTACTAGAAAAGGATATAAGTTGTTTATGTAAATGTAACATCATTTGAAAGGAGATACTTCGCTGGTTCTTGTACAATTTGAATGAGTAAGCTATTCCAAGTCTGTTTCTTGCAGTAGTAATTTGAATTATGGCAATCTTGTGAAAAAAGCAGTATTTGGGGATAATCGCCTGGAGATTAATTGGGTGCGGATGAGTTGAAAGTTATGCCAACAATTTTATTGTGTTTGAAAGTGGCAGAGGCATTGTGCAGATAGAGTTTTACAAATAAAAGATTTTCAAGTCAAAGATGTTTTTTGATCATAGGAACCAAAAGCTATCGAAGAGTTTTTGAACCAAAATGTGAAAGAATTTCCACTTGAAGATTTATTTACTTTAGAACATGAATAAGCAGCAAAACAAAGAATTAGTGCCGTTAAAGAAAAAAAGAGCTGCACAGAAAGTTCACTGTTGAGGCTGTTGGTAAGTTTTCCTCAAAAAAATAATATCCAGCACAATTTGCAGGTATGGACTAAATTATTGAATTGTTTGCTTGCAGTGAAAAAGTTCACTAAATTTTTCATTTTCGTGTAAGAAAATATATGAAGAAAAAGTAATGAACCATTTAGATAGTGCAAAGCAAAATGTCAAAACGGACTTAATAAAAAAATATTTTGCTTAATGTAAAAGAGATTGGGTCGAAAATGCTGAATGATTCGCTATAGCATTTATTATTGAGGCAGTAGCTTGCTTTTATTGACGTCACGCCTTGAATTTAACATGATATTTGCCTGCCAACCAAATAAGTGACACTGTTTAATCAATATTGGCTGAAATGGCACCAACCAGCAGAGCCTTTCATGAAAGTATGAATAGATTGATTTTTATTTTAGGCAAACTATTTGACAAACCGATAGGGAATCAGAACACAGTGTTTTTACGTAAATAAAACACACATTCAGAGTTCAAAGCGATCACTTTATTTATTCATAACAATCAGACACTGTTTTTGTTCATCGAAATTCAATAATATATCAAGTTAAAGATATCCTTCGGATAAAACATGACAATTTCTGCACTTCCAATAACCAGTCAAAAGTTCATGTGGAACCAAACATGCCATGGTAAACAAAAGCTAATGTTACAAAACAGAATTTAGTTTTCATGAAATAACATAGCTACAGTATTTAGTTTTAATAGTTTTAAGTTTGCTTAATAATAAATAATACATCAATTATAGTCAGAGAAAATAGGAAACAAACAATTTAAAGTAACGCTGACAATAAGAAAATAGATCATTTGCAGTCGTACAAAAAAGTTAACGAAACCGTTAACACTAGCACTTTTTGTTCGATATGCTATCAAGCAATGCTTATACAGCTGCAGTGAATTGTAACTATTTACTGTTGACATCTGCACTAACAGCACCAAATTTCGCAGCTGCTCGCATCTGTTAAACCTTGAGTTGAATTAAATACCTACTAGTTATCATTATAAATACCGCCTAATCTTTACTCTATAAACACAAAAATCATTCATAACTTTTAGAACAGTATGCAGTGAGGTAAGATTTGTCAATTCGACTCTGCTAGCTGGTTGTTTTATGAAACAACAGCGTAGATTGATTATTATATAAGGCAACAATAAGATTCTATGTTCCTTTTTATGTCAACAGATATAAGTCACCTGTTATGCTACCATTCAGGTAGAATTGATATTGGGTTGATGAATATAAAAGTATGCAGTTTTCCAATACATGGAATATCAAATCAGATATTTACTATCAACAGGTTAATGGTAAGTTTTATGTAAGTAAATCATACAAACTCATCATATTAAATGTAAATAAACTAGAATATGATGCAAGCTTTGTATTTGTAGGTCAGCAGAAGTGTGACAGACAGAAAGCTAACACATATCTACTTGGGTGCTGCATGAATTCAATTTTGATCTGCAGTGCAAGTGATACTAGTAGAAAACTTGCATTATTTCATGCCAAAAGTGAAATAGAAAGTATTGCACCTACCAAGAACGCTGTCTGTCACGGCTGAGGTGAGTGCTGTGATGGAAACATGCATTACCATCTCCTTTTGCTTATTGTCATTAGAGTTGTGTTCTCTTGTTGTTCTTTTATGTAGTCACGCCCCTAGAAGAGGTTGGCCCTAGCCACCTTATTTGCATATCTGATTATATTTAAGGCCGTGCTTCGGCCCAGTAAGTTCGTTCAATACATGCTTTGCATTTGGACCCACACTCTTCTGTTACTTTGCGCAATAACAGAATCACACTGAGCACTTACGTACTCCAAGCCTCAGTCTACGGACTGTGCTTTGGGAGTAGGGTTATAGAAACACTGTCGACCCCGTCGACCTCAGGTCGACCCTGTCGAACGAGCATAATATTCCCCAGGGAGCAATTCCTGGTGTAAGGTGGTTGTAATAGGCCGGTGGTGTAAGTCGACCTAGTCGCCTCGCGTGTTGGTCTGCGGGCAACCCTTACACGGCCCCCTGTGGAAAGTGAATGCAGACCGGTAGAGTAAGCCGACCCAGGTCGCCTCTACGTGTGGGTCGCAGGATCCAACACACTGATGGCAGCAGTGGGATTTAACTGCGGTAATTAGGACTTATAAGACGAACCTAGTAACCATGCCAAACAGCCGACGGAATGCTACCAGAGATCTGGCTGAGGCAGAGTTACAGCAGGTCGACCAGATTGGTCAACTGACAGAGGCTATCACTAGAGCCTTACAGATACCCAGAGGGGGTGCAAGCTTCAAGCCTCCAAAGTTCGATGGGAGTGAGGATGTAGAGTTATTCATCTCCCAGTTCGAAGAGGTTGCGGAAGCAAATGAGTGGAGTGAGAAGGCCACGCTCCTCCACCTGCGGGAGACCCTGAAGGAGGGAGCCAGAGGCTGCAGTCGAGGGGACTCACCTGCCTCCATCTTCTCGGCTTTACGCATGAAGTACGGGCTCTCCCCGAGAGAGGCTAGGAGTAGACTCCACCTAAAAAGGGAACCAAAGACGAGCCTCCAAGAACATGCTACAGAGATGGAGCGTCTGGTGAAGATAGCGTACGCTGACCTTCCAGAATCCTACCAGTCCAGTATGGCCATGGATGCGTTTTCTCTGACACTGGGAAATACGCCCCTCCAACGCCACCTGTTAGCAATGAAGGCACAGAGCTTGGAAGAAGCAGTGCAGGCGGGGAACGAGTTCCTGCAAATCCAGCCTACTCTTCCTCGGCCTGGTGCCCGACCCCTAATAATGACGGTGGAGGAGGAAGAGGTTACCCCCGCTACAGTCGCCCCCGTCCATTCGGACCCCCCATCAGCCACCTTGAACGACGTCCTGATGGCTATAAAGGGATTAGCGGATGGACTGAGGGAAGGGAAGCTGTTGGGACAACGGGGAGTGGAAAAAAGGGGACCAAATTGTTGGGGTTGCGGCCAGACAGGGCACACCCAACGCCGGTGCCCCCAAGCCTCCCAAGGACAACAGCCTCAAGTCACGAGGTCGGGAAACGATTACCATCCACAGCAGTAGGGGGAAGTACTGACTGTGGATCAAATATACCCTTGCAAGGACAGTGGCAACGACCACGACGGACTAGGCGACACAGGCTCCCCCCCTGCTCGCCACCGGTCCCCTTGCATAACCAATATCAACCCTTACCTGAGTGTGCAGGTCTCCCACCCTCAGAAGCCAAGGACGAAACGTACGTCTGGCCAAAGCCGTCTCGGCCTTCCAAAAAAGGCCCCCAGAGGACGAGCAAAGCCAGACGGACTCACGGAGACGAATCATGGAAGCCGCATAATAGCAGCTATTTCTTGCCAGGTCGCATCGGAGGTCAGCCCGTCCAATTCCTCGTGGACACCGGATGCACCTCTAATTTGTTGGGACGACATGTCTTTGAGCGGTTACCTAAAGATGTCAAAAGCAAATTGGAGGTCCGGGAGGACTATGGACAAATGGCAGATGGTACCCGGCTGCAGTTCCACGGACTCATCACTCTCCCGGTCAGAGTCAGGAGTGTCCAGGTTACTGTGTCTCTCGTGGTGTGTGCCCTGAAGGAGGACGCCATCCTGGGCATGCCCTTCTTGGTCGACCACCACTGCGAGATGAACTTTCAGCAACCCACGTTGGTGTTAAATGGACAGAAGTTGACTTGCACTGACCGAGAGGGTCGACCTCTGACAAGCAGCGTTCAAATAATGCGAGCTACAACGCTTCCCCCTCGAACCGAGGTCCTGGTTGCCGGACGTCTCACGTCCTCCTCCTATCAACCAGTCGGGTTAATTGAGGGAACGAAAAACGGATATATGGTGGCCGCCAGCCTACACCAACCCGGTGAGAAGGGGAGAGTGGCCATCCGTTGTATGAACCCCACCGACCATCCCGTCAGCGTGACGGCAGGAACGGTCGTGGGACAATACACTGGAGTCGGGCCGGACGAAATAGGGGTCCCCTGGACAGCGAAGGGAGAAGCCGAGATTTCCAAAGAAACTCCCCCTCCTGTCTCCAACGTACCTCCCCACATGCTGGACCTGCTCCAACAGGCGGCACCACACTGCTCGTCCCCTACCGAGCACCGAAGGATGGAGGACCTTTTGACTCGTTATGCGGATGTATTCAGCCAAGGGAGTGAAGACATGGGGCGTACCACCCTGGTACAACACGAGATCCCCCTCCTCCCAGAGGCACAACCCATCCGTCAACACCCGTACCGTGTAGGACACGAGAAGGAAGCCGAAATCGAACGACAGGTTTCGGCCCTGGAAAAGCAAGGCATGATTGAACCCGCTCACGGGGCCTGGAGCTCTCCGGTGGTCTTGGTGAGGAAGAAGGACGGGGCGTGGCGATTGTGTGTAGACTATAGGAAACTTAATAGTGTCACTCGCCAGGACGCCTACCCCCTTCCCCGGATTGACGAGAGCTTGGACGCCTTGTCTGGCAGTAGGTTCTTCAGTACCTTGGACACGATGAGCGGATACTGGCAGGTACCCCTCTCCGCCGAGGCCCAGGAGCGGTCGGCGTTCGCCACACGCAGTGGGTTGTGGAGGTGGAAGGTGCTCCCCTTTGGACTGACCTCCGCCCCAGCTACCTTCCAGCGGCTGATGGAACGTGTCCTCCAAGGGCTACACTGGAAAACCTTGCTGCTGTACCTAGACGACATCATCGTCATGTCAGCCGACTTCTCTAGTCATGTCACTAGGCTTGCCGAGGTGTTAGAGCGATTGAGACAGGCCGGGCTGAAGCTAAAGCCCTCTAAATGCAGTTTGTTCCAGACCCAAGTCAAGTACCTGGGCCACATAGTCAGCGACACGGGAGTGGCTACCGATCCTGAGAAGATTCAGGCCATAAGTGGATGGGCAGCACCCCAGGACGTGACGCAATTAAGGTCGTACTTGGGTACCACTGGGTACTATCACAGATACGTGCCGGACTATGCCTCAATCGCTAAACCTTTCACCTTGTTGACAAGCGAAGGGGTCTCCTGGAAATGGGGAGAAGAGGAACAGGAAGCTTTCCTTAGGCTCAAATGGTCGCTGACACACGCTCCAGTACTGGCATATCCCGACCCCTCCTTGCCCTACGTGCTAGATACCGATGCTAGTAACGTAGGGACCGGGGCTGTGTTATCCCAGGTCCAGCAGGGCAAGGAGCGACCCATAGCCTACTATAGCAAGACCCTCTCCTCCGCCGAACGCAATTACTGCGTAACCAGAAGGGAGTTGTTGGCAGTGGTGCTGGCTGTCCGGCATTTCCGGCCCTACCTATATGGCAGAGAGTTTACCATCCGAACCGATCATGCCTCCTTGGTTTGGTTGCACCGGAGGAAGGAACCCTCTTGCCAGGTGGCCCGGTGGCTGGAGAGCCTGGCCGAGCACAAGTACCGAATTATCCATCGAAAAGGCGATAAACACGGGAACGCCGATGGATTGAGTCGACGACAGTGCGTCGACTGCCGGCAGTGTGCTGCTATTGAGAGGCGGGATCAAGGGCCAACGAGGTCACAGGTATGCGACTCTCTAGTAACCCCAGGAACGAATTGGGAAACTGCTGTGCCAGTGGACCAAGTTCCGGTACAGCCGCCAAGAGGCACAGGAACGTCCAGTCCCAACCTCCGCCAGTTGGATGAAGATGAATGGCCTCGACTACCTGGCAGCGGACCTGTTTTAGGGCACGGCCTCCCGACTCCCACACCAACCAGTCCAGTCCCAGTACGGCTGCCGGGCGGTGCAGGGTCACCCGGAGTGTCGGACCACTCTCCCAGAAGGCCTCAGGATTCTCAGTTACAAGCCACCAAGGTAACTAGCGAAACCAAAATTGTTGAGGGAACTGGTGAAAGTGTAGTCCAAAAGGTTCCAGAACAATTGACAGTGGTACAAACTCCGCTGGATGAAGTACGGGCACTACAACAGAGAGCCGCTACCGACCTAGGGGTCATTTACCAGGCCGTCAGGAACCGGAAGGGAGTGGAAGAGGCCGTGCTGCAAGTAGGCAGCCCCGAGCTGCAGCGACTGGCCCGGATGTTCCACCAGCTCCAGCTCGACGAGTCGGGCGTGTTGACCCTCCATCTCACCCAGAATGGGCGAGAAAAGGTGGTGGTGGTATGCCCGAAAACGCTGAGACAGGAAATCCTGTGGAAAGCCCACGAGCAAACACACTGCGGTGTGGAGAAGACCTTGAAACGCGTCCAATTGGACTGGTATTGGCCGGGTATGGCCGGAGATATCCGGAGAGCAGTCCTCTCTTGCGAAGTTTGCCAGAGGGCCAAAACAGGAAAGGGCCGGACCTCCGGGAACAGACAACGGCTGTACGCCGGGAGGCCATGGCAACGCCTAGCCGTAGACTTGGTGGGACCCCTGCCTCAGACCCCTCGAGGGAATAGCTGGGTGTTGGTGCTCACCGATCATTTCACTAGGTGGTCAGATGCTTTGGCCATTCCCGACGCTACGGCCCCAACGGTAGCCCAGATCCTAGACGAGAGGATATTTAGCTACTTCGGGCTACCCGAGGTTATCCATACCGACCAGGGGAGCCAATTCGAGTCCTCGTTATTCCAAGAGCTATGCGACTTGTGGGGAGTCGATAAATCTAGGACCACCCCGTACCACCCCGAAAGGAATGGGGTGGTTGAGAGAAACAATCGTGTATTGGGCGACTCCCTACGAGCTCTCTTACTGGGCAGAGGACAGGAAGATTGGGACCAGTTACTGCCACAAATCATGCGGACGCTGCGAGGGTTACCGCACTCCGCCACTAAAGAAACACCCAACTATCTGATGTTGGGTCGAGAACTACGTCTTCCTGACCAGTTGCTGTATGGGAACAGGCTGGAAACATTCGCAAGCATACATGAGTATGTTCAGACTGTCCACGACCGGTTGGTACAAGCCCACACTCTCCTCCGAGATAGGCAAAAAGAAATTGTATCAACTGATGCGAGAGAGCCTCCACTATTCAATGAGGGTGACCTCGTGTGGTTGCTAAGCAAGCGGCGGAGAAGAGGGGAAAACCCGAAGCTGGCAGCCAAGTACTTGGGGCCCTATCGCGTGTTAAGGAGTCACGAAAACCATACTTACGAAATAGAGAAGTATGGACAGCGATCTATCCAAGCGGAGGGAAGGTTAAGACTCTGTCGCCCCAGTCCGGTGCAACAAGGACGAGCCCCAGTTGAAGTCGAGCCTGCTCGACGTCCCAACATGAGGGGTCAACCCAGAAGGCGAATCTCACGAGGAAACAATAACCCAGAAGTCGCTATTCCAGAGCCGCCCCTGCCTGGCCAACTGACGGAGTTACGAATACCTCAGTCGCCAGGAAGGTCAGAAGCACTTCGATTTCCCAGGGGAGATTCCTTGGTCCCCCCAGGGGAACACAACCCTAACTCGATGATTGACCCCGACCCTGGCGGCGAGTTGATACCCGAAGAGGAAAGAACCACGGAAAATACGGGAGCCCAGGCTAGTGATACCGGGGCTGGGAATGCATCACGGCCCCAACGAATCAGAAGGCCTCCCGCGTATTTGGCCGATTACGACACTAGCACCGTCCAATCGGGAGAAGCCCTCAGAGTTCAAGGTCAGAAGGCGGCCATTTCGGGCCCCAGACCGAACGCCCTCATTACTTGTTACCAACTCGAAGCGCACACACCTATATCCTTTCTAAACATGGAAGTCACTAAAGAAACCGTGAAGAAGGCTGCACCGATCATCGGAGCTTTACCCCTATTGCCCGAAGTAAAGATCATGCCACTGGAGCTCCACCCAGCGCCGGGTGAAACCCTGGATGACTCGGAGACGGATTCGTTGAAGGAGAATCACGTCCCACACTCCCCACTACCGACCAAATGGATCGCGGAGGAGACAGCTAAGACAATCTCGAAATTATGTCGAGAGAAGGGTAATAGCTGCCCACTATGCCAACAACTACTATCTACCCCTCGACGGCGCAGAATTCACATAGCCCAACATTTTACACGCTTCTTCTGCAAGTGTGGGAGAAACTCCACGTCTAGAGACTCCATTGCAAAACATCAGGCTCGAATTAAAGATGCCGAGGTACGGAAGGCTCACGGTGAAAAAGCAATTACCATCTACGAAGTCGACCGCACTAGCTACCCGGCATGGAGCAAAAAGGTACAATTAATTAATCCTCCAGCCTTCGAAAAGCCCACACCCTACGGGCCAATTAAAGCCAAGCCGCCTACGCGAAGAGGGCCCCAGGCACCTCTCCCCTCTCCCCCGAAGAAGAAGTGGTGCAGTCCGCCCAAGCTGGAACGACCGGTCCCAGCTCCTAGAAGATTGACTACGATAGGCAGCATCCAGAGCCGGCTGGGGGACGTCCGACCCCGGGTCACAGTGGACGTTTTGCGAGAGGAGGCCTCCAACCTCCGACGGGCGGCTCGTCGTCTGGAGGACCTGGCGAATCGCATGTCGACCTCATAGATGACACGGTCGACATGGTTTATCAGTAATTCTCTTGGTACGTTTTAGTAATTGGTGTCTCCCATATTATTATACCTTCTTATTTTTCTTTGTTGTTTTGTTGTAGCTAGTTGGTGTTTTCCTATATTTCTTGTATCTTTTTTTTCTTTTCTTGTGGTTTTATATATAGCCGGTAGTCGTCTATAGGGGCGGCGTGTGTGATGGAAACATGCATTACCATCTCCTTTTGCTTATTGTCATTAGAGTTGTGTTCTCTTGTTGTTCTTTTATGTAGTCACGCCCCTAGAAGAGGTTGGCCCTAGCCACCTCATTTGCATATCTGATTATATTTAAGGCCGTGCTTCGGCCCAGTAAGTTCGTTCAATACATGCTTTGCATTTGGACCCACACTCTTCTGTTACTTTGCGCAATAACAGAATCACACTGAGCACTTACGTACTCCAAGCCTCAGTCTACGGACTGTGCTTTGGGAGTAGGGTTATAGAAACACTGTCGACCCCGTCGACCTCAGGTCGACCCTGTCGAACGAGCATAATATTCCCCAGGGAGCAATTCCTTGTGTAAGGTGGTTGTAATAGGCCGGTGGTGTAAGTCGACCTAGTCGCCTCCGCGTGTTGGTCTGCGGGCAACCCTTACACGGCCCCCTGTGGAAAGTGAATGCAGACCGGTAGAGTAAGCCGACCCAGGTCGCCTCTACGTGTGGGTCGCAGGATCCAACACAGTGCCCATAGGCACAAAAACAGAACCTTCCAGCTCTTCATTGTTGCAGTGTGTGTCTAACAAGCATGATTCATGAAACGACTATGGCCGGTGTCATTAATCAATACAGACTTTTTTTCTCATCCACACTCGCTTTACAAATCATGTGACTCTTGTTTTTAATACGCTTCAATCTGCTTTTCCTAAAACTAACTTTTATTATCTGCTGCTGTTTGCATTTTATTAGTACATTTGACTTTGAAAAAATTACATTATTCAATTTATCAGGCTTCGAGTTTCACATGTGATAAATTATTCTTTACTTTTACTGTTTTAAAGAAACATTATAAATTTTCTGTTTAATTAATGCTCAGTTTACAGTCAGGTTGGCTAGGAATTTACTTCAAGAACAGGTTAATACACGCTAGCATTGCAAACTAACAAATATGATCTTTAATAAATGTTTGTAAAATAATACCAAATAAAAGTACTGACTGCTGAGGTACTTTAGTCCTTATCAATTGTGCAATCAAAAGTTTTATCTAAGATGCGGGTTTTGATTTATAAGACTGATCTACATTAATTATAAGTCATTTCAATTATAGATGGAGCGCAAACATCGAAGATTTAATAACATGTTTTAAATAGATAACCTGAGAGTTAAAGAGAGGCTAGCACTTACCACGAATGCTTTCTATCACCTCTGGTGGGAGTGTTGAAAGGCAGATGAGCAGTACTTATACACTATGTATTATTGCATTATGCTTTAAACAGACAGAATTTAATAAATAGTACTGACCATGGCTACTCTCATCAATTACTACACATTCTTTTTTTTGGTCTATGCTCGCTTTTCAAATCATTTCATTTATTTTTTGTTTAATATCCTTCAATAACCTTCTTTGAAAAAACTGTTTTCTCTAAAGCTTCTTGATAACGTGTTTCATTTATTGGTACATTTTATTGTTACGAGCAAAATTCAAAGAATTATCTTAGCCCACTCATGGAACCTGGAACAAAGTGTGGGTCATAGGGTCTCATCACCTTTCTTGCTGATTTGCACTTAATTACTGTTTAAGCAGAAAATTTTTTGCTGAAATTGTTAGGTACTGTAAGTAAAAGCTTTTTTGTTTGTTACAATAGGTGAAAACAGTAAATTCTTCACTAATTTAATGTACCAAAATTAAGTAGTACTAGCAAAAGTAAGGGCTAAGATGTGAGGTAATAATAATATGTATATATAAATCCCAGTGTCTGCGTGTTGATGGTAGTTCTGTGTTCGGTCTTTCCAGCTAAAGTTATTCATATCTTAAAATGAAAAGCTCACATCGTGTTAGATTTGAACTCAGAGAGATCGGAACCACTAGTTTGTAAACCAATCATCAACCACAAGTCTACAAAAGTTCTTATGATCTCAATTGCTTTTACTATACGCTGTATACCTTTTTCCTGATTACACACCCTAAGTGACATATTAATTGATACATTTCGCCTATGGGCTACGATACTTGGTTACGAAATATTTTTGCTTCACTCTATAAAACGGTAATGCTTTTTTGATTTCAAGGCAAATTTGTTTTCCACTTTCTGATATCAACAAACAAGTTCTCTCAAATTTAAAGATTGGTTGTATTGATTCCGATGCTATACCAAAAATTTCCATATGCTACCTGTCGAAATATGTATTACATTGCCTGAAATAGATATATGTTACCTGCTATCTCAGCTCAGTGTTATTCATTAAAGTAAACACAAATTTGCAAACAGATGAGTGAGAAAGTTTTTGTTAAAAGTTTGAAGTTTTAAAAGTACATACTAAAACGACCTTCAAGTATGTGTAGAGTAAGGTAAATTTATGTAAATTAAATTCAGCGTTTATATTGCTCGTTCGTCTCTTTGTTAAGAACTTCCCACGGTACGTACTGCACGCAGTACATGGTTATGTTACAATTTTTGCAGATCATGACCACTAAAAACACCAAAGTTATTGTAAATATTGTTAACAATAGCTACAATAGTTAGCATATTGTTTTTTACTCAATATTAATGAAGATGATTTTTAAGATATTCACTAGGAGATGTTTGTGTTAGATAATGACCATTGATTTCTCTACTACTCTATATGATATTTTTGCCTCATGACCCCAACACTGAAACAAACTAATATAAAATAATCAAAAACCAAATCCTTTCTTTTGTAATCTCAGCAAAGCATATTTTATTGTGCCATTACTTGCTAATTATTTCACATTTACCTGTGATGTGAAAAATTTACATTTCACAGTTTTATTTTTGTCCTAACTAATTTAAAAAAAACACATATTTTATAATGTAAAATATTATTATCTAAATATAAACAAATACTACACCAAAAAACTTGCCCAGAATGTTTATAAATATATCTTCTGCAGCAACAGTTGTCTGAAAGTTTTTTTATTCATTAGATGTATTCATGAGTTTTTCGTTTTTACATTTTATATACCATATTTCTATAAATTCATTTTTTGTATTTACTGTAGTAGAACAAACTGTATTTAAATATTTATTGTTAATTATTTTATGTTTGAACACTCAGACTGGTGTCTTATCTTTTCAGTAACCTAATTGTATCTGCACAACATACCTTTCCCTAAAATATTGTGGATAAAATATATTTTCATTGGTAGGCCTATATAATAAACTTCATATACAACAAACAAATTTTTGAGATATTCAATATTGTATACATTTTTGGTACATGTAGATTATATGCCTACTGGTGAATCTGCCATTCCCAAAATAGGTAATGCACCTATTGTTCATCTATTGGTGGGTGAGAATATAACGTATTTCCACAAATATTCTAATCTATAAGTAAACAGCTTCATTTATATGCATAAATATGAGTGTTTGTGTTACGTCCTTAAATCCTGAACAATAAGTAATCAATTATTATAATTTTGTTGGAATAAATTAGAAAGAAAAAATAAAACTGTAAAGGCATTTAAATGCAAATGTGAAATCATTAGCATTTGTTTTGTGCTAGAACTGCTAATGATTTCAATTTTACATTTAAACACATTTACAGGGTTTTATAAAGTTATTTCAACAAAATCTTTTTTGCGAAATGAATTTCAAAAGTGGCAGTTGTTTGAAATAGTTTGCAAACATCTACTGTTGTTTTATTTTTTCTTCTAACTTATTTGAACTGCACAAAAACGCTTTTCTTATGATATGAAGTTTTAAGTTATAATGGTGAATGTCATACATTTAAAAAACATACTTTTCGCCAAAGACTTTTTTATTACCCGAGCAATGCTGAGCATTGATTTTTTTTATTTGATTTGATTTTTATTGCGTAATAATAACATGACAATATGAGTAAAAAATACACAGAGTAGCAATAGGACATGCCAGATAGCCAGAGGCTAGAGTCAAGGCAGCCCCAGCAAGCAGTAGGAAAAGAAACAGAATCAGCGATAAGCGCACACTCCGAAGCACCAGAGTCAGGAAGGACAGTCCCAGGACGCCCACAGGCGCTCTACCAACTTCGCCTTCAGCTGACCCGGAGCAGAGCCCGCACAATCACTCAAAAATTTATTATATAATTTCATTGCACTAAAAAATATCGATCTCTGTCCCTTAGAAGACAAACACTTTTTCAACTTTAATTGATTTTTACTTTTTAAACGGGTATCTTGACAATGATCTATCATAAAATCTTGCAACTCTTCCATGGGGAAAGAATTTGTTAAAAACATTAGCAGGCGATACTGGAATAAAATTTCAATTGGCATTATTTTTAAAATTTTAAAATTTTTGGAAACTGTTTGATTTGGTTTAAAATTGAGTATTATTCTGATTGCCTTTTTTTGCATGATTAAAAGTTTGTTTAAATCAGTTTTGTTGCCGTGGCCCCAAAACTCGATTCCATAAATTAAAAGAGAATAGAAAAAACTGTAGTACAAATTGATCATGGTTGATTTGTCTAGGTAGGGGCGAATGAAACGTAATATTAGTAATATGTAATTAAGTTTTTTGATGAGACTTTGGATGTGTTTTTTAAAAGTCAAGTTGTTGTCTAACGTGATACCTAAAAATTGAGTCGAATCTTTGATTTGTAGTTGAGAATTGTTTAAAGAAAGGCTTAGATTATAATTTTGAGTGTTTTTAGACGGATTTTTGAAAACTACTTGAAATGTTTTACTGTTGTTTAAAATGAGTCTGTTTGATAGGCACCATTCATTAATAATATTTAATTCCTCTTGGAGTTTAGAATTATCTGTTGAAAATATATTGGTGTCATCTGCGAATAAAATACAATCCAAAGCAGGTGCAGCATTTACTAAGTCATTTATAAAAATTAAAAATAAGAGGGGTCCTAAAATTGATCCTTGTGGGACACCAATCGTAATTGCCCTCATTTGCGAACAATCAGTATCTGTTTTGGTAAATTGAAATCTATTTTGGAGATAACTTTGAATAAGAGAGGAAGACTTTACACTAAAATTGTAGTAAAAAAGTTTGTCAATTAAAATTTTGTGATTAATCGTATCGAATGCCTTTGAAAAATCCAAAAATACGCCCTGAGTTATATTACTTTGATCTAAATTAGTATATAAAAATTCCATTAGACTGTTTATTGCTGTAGTGGTGCTTTTACCTTTTCTAAAACCAAATTGTTTAGGCGACAAGATGTTATTGGTTTCTAAAAAATCCCGTATTTGCAAAGACAAACATTTCTCTAAAATTTTTGATAAAGCAGGAAGAATGGAAATGGGCCGGTAATTAGATGGATCTGTTCTATTTCCTTTTTTAAATAATGGAGTCACGCGAGCTATTTTTAAACAATTTGGGAAATTAGATTGTTGTATAACAAGATTTATAAGATGTGTTAAAACTGGAATTAGGACTAGTTTATTTTCTTTTATTGCACGGAGAGAAATCCTATCATAGCCGGTTGCTTTAGGAAGACTGAAAGAATCAATTATTTGCAGTGTTTGGTAGGGGTCAATTATCTGGAAGCTAAAATCAATATCATTTACACAGTTGTCCATAAATTTAGAAAAGTGAATATCGGAAAGTGGCAACTCATTGGCCAGTTTATTACCAACATTTACGAAATGATCATTTAAGGTCTCAGCTATATCTTGCGAGTCTGTTAGGAGTTTTCCATCTTTGTTTATGCTCGTTGGGCTATCTGAATTTTTAGAGTCTCTATTTAACAATCTGTTTATGAATTTCCACTTTTCGTTTTGATTATTTTTACATTTATCAAATTCTTTTTTATAGAATTTAGTCTTCGCAGTTTTAATTTCATTTGTGACTAAATTTCTGAAACTGTGGTAAGAGGTGTGGAGCGAAGTATTGAAAGGTTCTTTTTTGCATTTAATGTGCAATTTTCTTCGCTTATTTATCTGTTTAAGTAGATGGTGATTCATCCAAGGTTTTAAAAAGTTGAGCTTTTTCTGATTTGTGGAAATTAATTTTTTCTTCCCAGCTATTTTTATTAAATTTTGGAACGACAAAGAAAAGGATTCAAAGCTTTTGTTAACATCAGAGCAATCCATTATCGCCCGCCAATCTTGTTCAGCAAGCTTGATTGCTAGCTGATCATAGCCAATAATGAAAATGGATAAATTTGAACGCTTGGGAATTTTGATTTTAAACTCAATTGATGCAAAAACTGGTTGATGGTCAGAAATATTAAAATCTATTGTTGCAGAGTTTATGTTAGAGTCAACCCGGTTAGTTGCTATGTGGTCTATAAGGCTATTTTTGGTACTACCTAGTCTTGTCGCAGTTAAAATTGTGTTGCAAAAACCATATGATGTTAACAAGTTTTCATAATTGAATGAGTTTATGTCAAGAATATTTTCGGGACAGAGATCGATATTAATGTCACCTACAATTATTGTGTCCGGTGGTAATGTGGGGATCAAAGCTCCGAGATCCTCCAGAAAAGACGGCAGAGCGCCCGAGGGCGCCCTGTAGACTGCCAACACCGAGAAAATCCGGCGCCCCGAAGAATGCACCGACGCGAATACCGCCTCCGCCCCAGCCAGTGTAGCCGCCAAAACTCTAGCCTCAAAACCATCTGCCACATACACGCAAACTCCTCCACCTCCTTCATTTGGCCGTGAACTGCAAAGCAATCGATAATTTTTTAAAATAAATTTGTTAATATATGAATGTTCACCAAGCCAAGATTCTGATATAACGATAAGAGAAAAGTTAACATTCAGATGAGCCAAAAAAAGTTCAAATTCAGAAAACTTGTTATGAATGCTGCGAATGTTTATATGCAGAATGTTTATAGAGTTTTTTAGTACTATGCTCTTCAATGCATTAGGTTTGATCAAAGCGCTATGATGAATATTTAGTAAATCAGGTGTATCGTCGAAGCCTGGTATAGTTGCGCTAGTAATAGAAAAACCACATTAAATTATGGAAATGATTAGTTCAAGTCTATCAGGTCTTTGTCGGAAGAAATTTTAATTGCTTCTGAAGTTTTTTCTTTACGCATGAAAATGTTTCCATGATAGGTCCAAGCATATTTATAATTTAAGTCTCTTTTTTTACATCTGACTTTATAAAACAGCTCCTGTGTTGTTTTAGGCAGCTGTTCATTGATGAAGATTTTGTCTGAGTTTTCATATCCCAGAGACTTCGTAGTAATTGATTTTTTTACCATACTCTTTCTTCCATCATAGAACGCATCTCTTGCAGACATCTTGTTGAATTTTATAATAATTGCACTCTTAGGATTTTCACCAGACTGTTTGGTTCGGAAAATTCCGTCAATGTCTTGTTCATTATAGCTAAGGTCAAGGCTGTCAGAAAGTCAGAAAGTCATTGAGCGAGTAGTTACAAAAGCACTAAAACCGGACAAAGCATGAAAAAAAGAAATTGCGGTGATCTCCAAATGCGGAAACCACCAGCCGTAGCAAAGTCCAATTAAAGCAAAGCAAGAGTTAGTTGTGCTGGCCAGATTATAACTTGCTAGTCAATGTATAAAAAACTGTAAAATGGAAAAAAAAGTTTTTTTTGACTATTTACTAGGGTTCTCATTGTTGTTGTGGTGTGAATGTAATGATTTCAAAAATTTTACTTCATATAAGCCTAAAATTTTAGGTCTTCTTTAAAATATCAGAATGGACCTATCCAAACTTGTCAACATAGATGATATTAGCCTACATTTTGGCCAGTTGCTGCTGAGCCTTGGCTCCTTCAGCAAGGTAATGATTACATTGCTTCAAAAGCTTTTAAAAGCTTCTCATACTATAGTTAAGGAACTGAGTTTACAGCAGAAAAGTCACCCGATAAGAGAATATTCGTAAATGCAGAGCATACATCAAATGCTTGTGTTTAAAGTGCTTCCACTATCATTGATTGAAACAATGGAATGTTGAGATTGAGTAGCATTCTGAATAGCTAAATCTGTTTATAATGTCGAGATACTTTAAAAAAATTATATTGCAAACAAAACCAAAAATTCACAACCTAAATTTTAGTTTTTTGACTCAAAATGTCATATTGGTATACACACAAGTTTGTACTAAAAAGTTTCTCATAAAAACTATTACGTATCAATGAATATTAAAAAATTGCTTACATTTGATGCTTCTCAAACAGCATCTGGTGATGCATAACTATGATTCAAAGCTCTCAACTAATAAAAAGGAACATAACTGAAGCAAGCATGAGAAGAATAGAAAGTTTACAGCATAATTAGCAGAAATAACAACTTTGCAGACTGAAACCTGAAACTTACTGGTTAGGAATGGGTCACATAAAAGCAAAAGATACAAAACGCTTATAATAAAAACAAAAGTGTGCAAAAAAGGTGTACTTTACAAGTTCTATATTAAAATAGTATATGGAAAATCACAAGCTAACGCATATCTTTCATTTAGCTACCAAAATTGATGATAATTTGCACTTGAAGCCATTTTAGCAAAGTAAAAAAAACTTGATTGCTTTTTTCAAATGTTTTCTACAGCAGATTAAAACTTTTTTCCAAAGCGAACAAATATAACAATGCAAAAGAACTATGTAAATGTTGTTAATTGCTTATTGCTTAAATTTGACCACATAATTTAGGAAAGTTACCTCTACATCGATATTAACTAGAAATTCCCTTGTCATACAGCCTACAACCTGATAATGGAATAAGTGGTATTGGAAAAAAGAAATGGCAGTGCTGGTTGTTGAAAAAGTAGTTGTCAGCAGGATTTGGCAACGTATAGTGTAAATGAAAGTTCTTCGAGATGAAATAAAATGAATTTGAGGGAGCTCGACTTCAAAAAGGTGCAAATAACAATTTCAACAAATATAGATAAGTTAGGCCTAACCTACTGTAATGTATGTAAATTAACAACAACAATAAGGAAATATGTTTATTATAACTCTGAAATGCAAAATTAGAAGTAAAATGGCAAGCTACTGTGTACTATACACAGTTTGAAAGTTGGTTGTGTCAAATGTAGAATGGTTTTGATAGCGATCTTTGACAGAAAGTAAGTATGAGCGTTCACGCGTCTTGAAGTTTTCTGCAAGCTGGAACAAAATAAAAAAATGTTGTTGTCATAAAACGGCTTCGTAGTTCGGCCCTAGCTTGTACATAAGTTGTAAAGAATTTTGGCTAACCTTTTAAATAATTTAATTAAACCTTCGGTATTTGGGCAAAAAAAAATAGGGCTGGTAAACTTTGTACCACAATTTCGTACTTGTAAATCGGTCTACGCCTCAAACAATCTACGTTTATTACAGAAACCTTTGGATAAATTTGATTAACTATTCTTATAATTAAATATAACAAAAATATTAGAAACCTTAGCAAGTAAACAATGCCATAGACCGGTGAAATGAGAACGTTTTTCTCGTGAAATGCGCACTGCTAAATAGTTCTGCTATCTGTCGCACAGCTTTATTGGCGTATCGTAGGCCAGTCTTAACTATTGTTAAACCAAGCTTTACAAACGTTTTGTGGCGATTTTTGGCTGAGTTAATTTATTTATGTATAATCCGATCAGATGGGTAAGTATTAGGATAAAGTCAACACTTTTCAAAGACTTGGTGATATATTTAGATAGGTTTATATGTGTTTTGTAACATTATTATACTTAACCGACTCCACAGATAAATGGTTAAATTTGTGGATGAGATTTCGGTACAAGGATTTGCGACGTTGTTGATGAATAATTTTTGTGAGCTGTGTGCACATGCAATTATCATAAAAACTTTCAAACATTCGCTCTGCTCGTTTGGTTGTGGGACTATTGTAAATTATTTGAGCTATCACCTTTTTAGTGCCAGGTGACTAAATAACTCATTTTGACTTAAATTTTATACATGTATTTAAAAATTGTTTTTATACGGTTCTTTGCCCTAACTCATGATGTATGACCTAAGTCCAGCTTGACCAGTTCATGCTGAGTTGGTCTAAACTGGATCAAGGTACCATCCATTGCACTCTCCTACTCAATGATGACTCTAGTCTCCAAGCCACTTGTGTACTCATCTTAATTGTGTAGCATGCTTAGTCTTTATATCGATTCAGCTTCTTGTTGGCTCGAGCAGGTCCAGAATTGTGATAGATCCTGGGTGTCTCAAGCTGAGTTATTTCCTGTTTTCTTCTGTTTACTGTTTTAGAGAAGTCACTCTCCGTTCAGTTTTTTTTTGCGTTTTTCTCTCATCTATTCTTCAGAACTAAGGAGGCAACAAATACTGGAGTGTTACCTGTGTTAGTGAAAGGTTAAAATACTCTTTTCTGGTCAGTTTGACTTGAATTATTTCATATTATAGCCCCTTCTTAAGCTACAAAGTGGCTTGAGCTTGTCAGAGCTTTTTTCGGCAAATGTGGTATGGGTTTCATTCATCCCTGACTCAATATGGAGAAACATCCTTGCCTCTTTACTAAGTGATTATGGTTAGCCCCGGCTATAGTGATTTGGTATTTCCTTACAAACTTTGCTTAAAGTTTTGGGTTGTCTCTTCTTTCCCTATGCTTGTTCGTAAGCCAGACTCAGTTGCCGTCCGCATTAGGAAGGTTTTTCTGCTTTCCCGCAAAAATTATATATGGTTCCGTTGTAGGACCTCATGAATGGTTTCATTTTTTTAAACTCTTACTGTTTCTTGACTGGCTGGGAAAACTCAGTTGATAGAGGTAATTCTCCAACATGTTTGTCAAGATCAGTTTTGTCTTCTTCAGTTTTTGAGTGAAAGTGTTTTGGCATTCCCTCATCAGCAAGAAAACAGTGTGTCTCTCTATCCCATTTGCCCGCTGCAGATAACACAGTATGGCGCCCATTTTTATTATGTTTTACAGTTTGCACAATTCAACCATTAGCTAGCTTTCAAACTGTGCTTCTTGATTGATGTGAATCTGTTTCCCTAAGCCCAGGTACCAGAGCAAATATTCAATGAGTACGCTGTCCACCACCAGTGCTGTGGCCTCCATCAGGGCTACGGCAAAATATTCGGTGAAAACCAACACATATTTGTTGCATTTCGAAGGCCAAATCAATGGCTACCTTTTCCCAGAGTATGCCTGTATATAGCCTTTATTTTTGCTAGCTGGCTTTCGTTTACAGTGTTTAGCAAGCTGGAACACCTCACAGATTTTTGCTAGTCTCGTGATGGTAGCTGTCTGGCTTTGGCTGCACTAGGTAAGCTAGTAGTATTTTGACGCCTTTTTTTCCATAATGGGCTATAGGGCGTGCGTCTGCCACACAGTAGTTTTTGCCAGGGTTGGGGAACAAATGATGCACAAACTAAGCTTACCGCAATCCGTTTGGGGAGATTTGGAGGATTTCGCGCAAGCGGTTCAGGATGTCTAATTCACTGTCTTCTAACTCCAGCTGGTCTTTCGGTACATAGTGGCTACAGGCTCTTGGTCAATGGTAGCTTGGTCAGTTTGCCATTTTGGCTAGATTCTTTGGCGGTCATTTGTGCTGCGATGAGTGCTTGGATTTTCTGTTTCTTTGGGTTAGCAGGGTCAGCTGTTGGAAGAAGCAGTCTTATGAAAATGTCTTATGTGCCTAATTTCCATTCTGGCACGTTTAATGCAAGAGTGAATGATGAATGATGAGTGAATGGATGAAAGATCCCACTTTGCTTGAAGCTGGAGTTTCCCCCAAGCAACTAGTCGGTCTGTGCATGATTGACTGTCTCCACTGTTTCTTGGACTTTTTTCCTATGGATTGAGCCTTTATCCCTCCATCTGATCATTTTACATTGAAATCAATTTTTACAAGTTTGCTTACTCAAGTCATCCCCTTTGCTGTTTTTTTAGATTTGACCAGTGCCTGCAGATGTATCGGAGCTTGTTCAGTATCTCCAGTCGCCAAGCCATTAGGCTGGAGAGCTTTCCTCTTTTGCATAGTAGGCCAAGAGAAGTGTGATAGGTCCATAAAAGAAGCTTCTGGTCATACAAGTAAATCCTGAAGTGCTTTACAGCATTGATCACCCCATCAACCTGTTCAATGTGCTGCAGTAATTGCATTCTTATTGGGTCAGGGTCATGCTGTAGCAAGCGATGATCCTCTTTTCACCTTCATGTACCTAGAAGAGCACAGTTTTTCCTCGGTTCTGTGGGGTTCAGTGTCTGAAATGAATCATTGCTGAAAGTAAGGATTGATCATGGCCGGTGTGAACATAATGCCGTTTTAGAAAGTCAGAGGCTGTCTGTTCCTTTTCTCTTTACCTCCATGCTTTCATTTTGCTCGTCAGTTTTTCGAGAAAGTGCGCTATTGTGGTGAGTTTTAGAATGTACTGCCAGAAGCATCTAACAGCTCCAAGCCACCCTTGGAGCTCCCTGATTTCCTGGCCACTCTGGGACTGCCTCTACATTTTGGATTATCAAACACGCTTTCTTGGCTGACGCAAAGTGCTCCAGGTAACATACTTGGGGTTAAATTAACTCTCACTTTCAGCTCCAGTCCAACTTTTTAAAATTGCTAAAAAAAACCTCTTTTGGGTGGTACTGATGTGTCTCAATGTCCAGTGCAATGGCAATTCTGTCATCCATGTATAAGACCAACTTTCTCCAGTGGAGGCCATGCAGGATGCGCTTCATGGCTGAATGGGTACACTTTTCACTGCAGCAAGCCAAACGCAGTGGAAAAAACTGACTTCCTTTAGGCATCAGCATCGAAGGGTACTCTCCAATACCCGCTAAGCAAATAGAACGAACTGAAATATTGACTGCCAGTTTGAGTATCTAAGCTGTCATCAATCTGAGAAAAGAAATGCCTGTTCTTTTCAATAATGGCATTTAGTTGCCAATAGTTGATACATAATCACCGTTTCCCATTATTTCTCTTTGACAGCATTATGGACAAGCTCAAGGTTTCCAGCTGTCTCAATGAAGTCTTTTGTTTAGTAAGTCCTATACTTGTCAGTTTGCCTTCACTTCCTTTTATGACTCAGCTCTTAAATAGGTTGTCAGATGGGCTGTGTTTCTTCCTTTTGCAGGATTGACTGCTTCATTTCAGAGGTATTTCCTACATTTTTGTCGCCCATACTAAACACAGTGGCATCACATTTTGATAGTGCAGAGAACATCGATACCACTTCTGGTTTTGAGCAATTTGATTGAGTGGCTTGAAACAGCTCCTCCAGGTGAGTTAGTTCTCTATCTGTAAGTGTCTGACTAAATTTCAATGGCAGCGAATTTGCTTTGTCAATCTGGGGAGTCTTCAGTCTTGTGTTCATTCAAATGGGATCATGAGACTTTAGAGGCAGGAGCTGCCCTGTCAAGTTGAGACACCTGCCTAAAATCAGACTATTAGGCTTGAGTTGGTTTAAGCTATTTGTCTCAGGAGGTCTATCGGGATACCCGTCGATCAGTCCTTTTTCTCAACATTTTTCCAATGAATGAGCATTCCACCTAGCTTAAACTGCTATTCCTGATATTTAAACCATTTAAAAATTGTCGTATTTAATTTTTTTTTATCTCTTATTTTTACATACAGTTTATGACTGCATGCGTAATATTTAAAATTACCTGAACGAACTTAGATACACTTGGCATTGCGTTAACTCAAAGGACTCTAATACAACTTATCAAGTTAAAAAATTTGTTGTATGCATCTGCATATCATGGTTAACCCTAGACCTAATGATAAATAACTTATTGTAAATTTAGAATGGAATATCTAGACAGTTTATTATACATGTATGTAAAGAAAATGTTGATCAATACACTATTATATAATTTTATTCATTGACGGCGTGCAGATACTGCAGAAGGTTTTTTATTGAAAAGTATGTAAATTTACAACTTAGCAATCACTTTAAAAAGATAGTGAAACGTTTCAATAAGTTAATTAAGTGCTACGTTAAGTTAAAAAATAATGCTTCATAGTCGACTGAGTATTTTTGTTGGCTGCATGAAAAGTAAAAAGAGATATAACCGATTATTAAAAATAACAACTTCATGATAGTGATCACCTTAAAAATGTTATTTATGGAAAGATTAATGATGTTCTAAATGGTTAGGGGTAGCTAGCAGTGGTGAAGTAAAGGTGAATCAAAAGGTCAGATTATTTTTGAATTAGAGTTAATAGATCGGATGTAGTGAGTAGTTTACATGTGGTCAAAAGACTGTCAATATGCCAAGGTAATTACCCCTCCAAGCACACACTCCCACGAATGAGACATATAAACAACAACTGTATTGCAGTATTGCAGCATCTACAGTATTGCAGAAACTACAGACAATAGTTGTGGACTATAATAATGGACCAATTTTTGAATTCTTACATGGTATAGCACACAATATTCAAATGTAACTTCATGATTGTCTAAAAATAAATGTCCATATATGTACTTGTTTTGCAAATACATGTAAATTACTGTCTGTTTTTATTAAATTAAAATTTTGTGATTAGATTGTAAATAAATGCATTTATTTTTAAGTGTCTTTTTAATTTTTCATTATTAACTACTAATTAAACCATGACAAATCTACAAGTGGTTCATGTGTTTTAAACCAAAGATTAACTGATTTAAGTTAAACTGTATTATGTGTTATGTGGGGGTACTTGACCTGGGGGGTATATAGCCTAGGGAGGTATGTGATCAGGGGGTAAATGATCGGGCGTATATGGCCAGGGGGTAACTGGTTAGGGGGTAAGTGACCTAAAATCATTGAGCATATATACAGAGATAGGCATTTTAGGCTGATAGACAAAAGCCATTTTGTATTGATAGATGCACAACGGTTTTGAAATTGCAGAGGTCCGAACAAGTTAAATATGAGATGTAACATGAAACTTTTTAGCCTCAAAAAAGAAAGATTAGTTGTTATTAGTACAAGTCCAAATAATCTACTGTCAAACCTCTTTTTAAACGCAACCTTTATTTGAACGCCACCTCTATTTAAGCGACGTTATAATAATCTTTAGATTTCACAAACCATCAAGTGGACAGTGAAAATTGGTTTACAAAATGATATAAATACTTTACAGCATAATTTAATTGTAATGGTAAAATTTACATAAAAACTTTTTTTTTTGTTTTTCTTATTAAATTTTTTTATTTAACTCCAAAGCTTTTGGGTTTTTCACTAAAACTTTGAAGGGCACACCATAGAAATAACTAATAACTGTGTTTGGTTAAGAAAAGGTTTTTTTTTAACACGATTTTGCAAATTTTACGTGTGTGAAAAGTAGACGTTTAATATTTATGTTGGAATTTGAGTATCAGTATTGTGCTAACCGTGTTTGCAGCTATAAGCTTCTCATTTTCTAATGAGAAGTCTTTTAGGTAACATTACGTAAAGGTTTTTGCTTTGCTAACAAAATTGTTTGAGCACTGTTTCGTGTAGTTAAGCTGTGCAAAAGAAAATTTAAGATTAGCAGACATAGTGGAAAGTATTGGAGAGTCGAAAAAAGATGAAATAGTTCCAAATGAAAGCAACAGTCAGAACACCACTAGCCAAGCAAACAGTGCAACCATTTTTAGTGGTAATTTTTTTCTGCAATTATTTTAAATACGGTTTGTTCTACCATTTGTTATTGAATAAACATTTGTAGTATATCTAGATTATCATTTCCATATAACTTATAAACTTGCAGATTTATTGTACATTGTTTAATAGCATTATTAAATTTATCTAAACTTGACTTACAATGGATCGATGCTCTCAACTTCCTTTATGTTGCGCATAAAATGCCATTTATGATTTGAAACAGTAGCAAACATCAACGAGTGTAAAAAACTTTGATGCAATCTCCTTAAAATGATATACTGTATATAAATCTTAAAGTCTGTTGTGTGTATGTCTATAGCTGTAGCAAATTAAATCTAGCGATAAAAAATCTACAAAGCAGAGCATTTGGTGTTTTAGCCTCCAATTCGCAGAACAAACAGCTAATCCATTAGGCCACACAAAGTACAATGGGTTTATTAAGCAGCTAGTCAGTACTTGGATTAAAATACAGATAATGTCATTGCATTACGTGCAATGTCACTAGAGCTTGCTTGCTCGGCTCATAAAAGTAAGCTTTGTCATAGGAATGCGAGCCTACTCAAATAAGTAAATAACAACTACATTACCTGCTATTGTTTATAAGTTGTTTTAATACTCGTGCAATGCAGGGCATTGGTCTACTGTACAGTAGGTATGAAATAACAATATGCTTTGAAAATGGAAAAATTATCAGCAGTAACTACCAGTAGCTCGATGTTGTCTATTACTAATCAAGTCGATAGTTGTTTTCATCTAACACACACCATTGGTTGTTTGCTATTCTTTTTTATTTTGAGCCGGTTTTTGACCTGATCTAATGCAATGTTAGATTTCTATTTTGATCAAGTGTATTTTTAAAGTGTATAAAGATATTTTCAAATTTTGTTGTGAAGCTTTTCTGTCGGTCCACAAAATTTATTGTTCTTTTGTTTTCATCGCCGCAATTTTAGTAATGTTTCTAGAAAGTATTTGGTATGACCTTTTTAAATGTCAGTCATTACAATGTAGTGTTTTTTATTTTGCCTAACGTTTGTCAGCTTAAAAATGTTTTCTAGAAGTGCTCAGAGAACCAGATAATAAAAAAACAATGAGAGGGATCTAACTTATGCCAATTACTTTTCTTTAACTAAAATAACTCTGGTTTGACAATTTGTATTGTAGTTTCAGAATTGATCTACTCTGATAGGTTGGGGAACCACAAAAAGAAAGAAAAACCAGACATTAGTGGAGAGCAAAATCTTACGTTTACTTTAATTTTTTGGTTTTTTAAAACCTGCTCACAGACACTTTTTGATATAGGGTTTTGTTGGAGACTCTCAACTTGATTTAATTCATAGCATTGCATGTGAGGTGATTTGACTGGATATTATGCAGTCACAATCTTTATTGATTACCATGAAACCTAACAAGACATGTCAGTACTATTCCCTTACCAACTTGTTAAGCACAATAATTATGAATGCAATAAAATATAAAAAATTACATTATTATAGAAAGTAAAAGCACTGAATATCAATTGAAATGTGACAAGAAATAATATAACAAAATATATTAAAATAAAATAGTATAGGCAACCAACCTGTAATCTTTAGTAAATAATCCTATGGTAATTTGTAACGCTAAATTGGCAATTTGACAATATACTAATTTACGCTATTAATTGATCAAATCCAGCTGCTTTCTACAAAGCTAGTGAATTTTAGTGTTATGACTCAATCAAAACTTTATCTTAGAACTCAATGCAGGCAACTAGTATTGGTTAGCTCGGATTAGGCCATCCTGAGTCAGCACGAGCTCCAGAATTGCCTAAGCATGACCACACTGACCACCATCAGTAGACTGCAGATGCCAAACCAATAGCTATGGTTTCATCAGGCTAGCTAGATAATTATGAAACACCACTCTATAATATTGTTTTTTCATTTGCTAATAAACTTTTGCTACAGTTGTTCTGTCAAAATCTTTTTGTTAATGTCAAGCCGCCTCGACTATTAATGCAGCCAGCTCCCACAGCCTATGATGTCTGAATTCTTTCATACGAACATGACAATCAACAAGAAAAGCTCAAAACGGATGATGCTCACAAAGAATAATGCTTCATGAAACTGGTCACTAGTAAATTCAAAGCTAGAACTCACTAGGGAGAAATCAGCGCTTCCGTGAATTGGAAAATTTTTGATATAGATTAAAAATATTGCTATTGAGCACTTGATTTCAGTGCTGACCTTGCTTAACAAAATCTAAATAACTGTTTATAACAGGCATAGAGCTCAAGAATTTAAACTAATAGCATAGAATTTTTATTGCTATTAACTGTCCTATCGATCGATGAAACCATATGTGTTTGGAAGTGAAACCATAAGTGTAAAGTGCAAATTTGAGCAAAATTTTCAAGGGAATATTTTACAGAACAACTTGCAAGCATTATTTTGAATTTGTCATTATTTTTTTAGAATGGTTTTTTTGCAAATGATTTTGACATAATAGCACAAGTTTACATTGGTTGATTGCAATGAGATGCAATGCACAGCGTAGCACGATGGTACTGCAAAAGTCGATGTCATGATGCAAACAGCTGCAACTGACCTAACTACATTTGAAAAAAATATGTTTTGAGGAAATTTAAAACATAGCGGAGACACACAAATATTACCCTGATTTTACACACTACACTCAGGGGCAGCTGCGAGCTAAAAAATCTGAATACAGCTAAAATAGCCTCAACCTCTTGTATGAATAATTCAGTACACAGCAGTCATCTACCATGTATACTTTTTTAGATACATCATAAAACAATTCTATCGAATATGTACAAATAAATGTGAATACTTGTGTTAAAACTCATGCATAATTGTAGGACTTACTTTCAATTATCATTCATTTAAAACACTTGCAAAGAAACAGTGAACTAAGAGAAGGGACTAGTGCAACTAAACAAAACTAACAATAAAACCAAACTAGACCAAACCATGGAAGTGGCTTTAGTAGCCGGTTAACCCACTTTGAAAATTGTTAAACAGTTTTTCGTTTTGCCAAGATACATTAGAGTAATTTTAGTGCTGCCGATTGACTGAATTAGCACGAATTCATCAATCATATTACCTAAAATTCTGTTCACATTTAACTGATAGCTTTTGGTTATACACACTATGATTGTATCAAAATCAATACATCAACTGAATTAACACAAAGTTAGCAGCCATAATGCTTAAAACGCTGCGTACGTTCAGTTGATAGCTTCTGATTTTACCCGCTATTATTGTATCGAAATCAATACCCAAATCTCTTGGGTAAAAAAGATTGAGTTCAACAAAGAAACTTGTGACTGACACTTGATAACCTTTTCATTTGGTAGACTCTTCACTTATTGCTTCAAACTTTAGACTTTATCATTTAATTATTTTGTATGTGTTGCTTTCATACTTTTATAGCATGTGGCTTTATCCTAAAGGGCAACATCATAATCCTCAGACTATTCGGTAATAAGTCTCTGAGTAATCTTAGAAGGCAAATCAATGAGAACGCTGAGCCGGGTGTCCCTATAGACCAGACTCGGATATCCAATAATGATAATGGCTTTCCATTAGCTAAAGCTAAACAAGAAGTTAAACTATTATCATAAAATGTGTTGATATTTTGGTTGCATTCATTGGCTTCCACTGAATCAGTGTGACATACTGAATCGGTCTTGACAAGGATACTAAAAATGAAGTTCCCATCGTAATTCACAGTAGCAATGGACTGCCTTTTCCAACTTTTCCCAAAGTTTTGGCACATACAAGGGTACACAATACAATAATGCATTAGTAAATGTCGGCATAATGTAGCAACTACAAGTTGTAAGAATTTGGCCGACATAGAAAGCGACTATAAATCTACATGCGACAGTTGAATATTGCTCAAGATATGAGTCTACCTCTCAACAAGCCAGCAATGTTATAGCTATCCCTTGTTGTACTGCTATACATTTGCACATTATGAAATAAGAATATCAACAATACTTTCACTACCACTACTTGATTAGATTTTGTTTTATGAATTATTACATGAAATGAATTTTTTACAGTTTGGAGAGGTTACTAATAAACTTGATAATTAGGCAATGGGAGCCGATGAAGAACTGCAGTAAAGAATGGAAGACTTGACTGCTTTTTAAAGCTGCATTCAATTTTTGAGAAAGTTCTTTTCGGAATGTTCATAACTTCTAGAAAGAATGATTTTTACATGAATCTAATACATGAAGTCAGTCAAAAGCATATTTTTTGAAACAAAATATTTTTCAGAAATGCTAGCAAGAAACTGAGTGTTTTCGCAATGTGATTGATTGTTAAGATTATGACCAATAGAGCTATCAGATTCTGCCCAGTCTCAATGTTGAAGTGAAAGGTTGGTTTAGTTTGAACAGCTAAAATGCAGAATACTATTTTTAAAGCAATAGTTTAAGCATTTAAAATCTAAAGCCAAGAATAGTACAACTAATTACTACTAATGGTGCACCAGTTATGGGACCAGTGCAGACGGGGTCGTGAGATCTCTGACTCTAAAATTAATAGCCACAGCACTAATTTTGATGCCAAACATCAGTTGATGTTGCTTTTTATAGTTAGTCTAAATTGAATAAATTTCAGACATTCACCTTAAATGTCACACTTTCACCTTAAAGTGAAAAGGTTACTTTTTAAGTGACTAATGGTGACTTTCACCTTTGATGATTAAAAAAACCCAAGTTAAGATGATTAAGCAACACATTAATGCTGAGGATGAACTATTTAACATGGTGTTCAATATACACCAAACAAGGGTTCCATTAACACGGTTGGTGCAAACATGCATGTTGATGTATACTGAATATACACAGTAATAAGAAAATTTAAATTGAATCTGTTACCGGTTGTAATAAATTTGAGAGAAAATTATAACAAATGTGCAGCTATGAATATTAAAATATACAATAATATTATAAAACAATTGCTAAAGGAACCTAGCGAATGTCAGCTGCTGACTACCTTACTCTCAATTAGAGGCTCTTACCACAATCGCATGCTTAAGGAAAACATGTTTCTAACTCAAAGGTGTAACAGACAATCTGTATTAACAGAAATACATTACAAGATCTTTTTCATAGTAAAACTTATAGAGGGTTAGAAAATAAAGTAATATGCTATACTAGTTGTGCGTATGTAGCGGTTGATGAATCTTACTGTTTGGGCAAGGGATAATTATTTGATAAGTTTACGCTGTGCAAAACTATAAAAATACTACAAAAGATATATGCTATCTTAAGTAAAAACAGTTTTTAAAAAAAGCAATATCCAAAAGTACAAATTTATACATCATATACATGTATGCCTTAAAAATAAATACCAAGCAATACTTAAAAATAGCAGAATGCAGAACACATGCGTGTGGATTAACATATTTTCCCCAAGTCTCCGATATTTTTACTAAAAACAACTAAACTGACCTACGATAAAGGTAGAGATAAAATGATAGGATATCTGAAAGTTTTTAGGTTTCGTATGCTCAAAGAGTAGGCATAAGACATTGCCGTTAGAAATCTGTTTAGGGAAAATGATCTTAATGGTCCACCACAATAAACTGGATTAGAATGACATGACCAAATCAACTCTTAGCTCGTCCACAAAAATGTGAAAAGAGTCCCCTGATCCAGTCTTGACATCTCATTCATAATTTTTTGCGCAACCGGCAATGACATAAGTGATGTTTCGAGCTCCAGAGTTTATTCCATTGCAAGCACCACTGATTATAAACATATCAAAACACAATTAGAATTTACCTGTACATTACTTGTTCCTAAAATTAGTTCAACTGCCTCCTGTGGTTTTTTAAAATAGATTTAATGGTTCAACTTGGTGTGCAATGTTAAGAGTTATGTTTAAAACAGCAAAAATTCAATGCCCATTAAACGTCGTAGCACAAGTTTCAAAATGAAAAAATTAGAACTGGGGAAAATGTTAAAAAAAACTATTTTTTGTTATTTTTTGTCTTGCATGTATAGAAAATTTGGAATACCAATCAATAGAAAGACCTGTAATGCCTGCTAATTAATTAGACACTAGAAAAGTTTCAATTAGTTTGTCAGTTAAGATGATCTTTTGTTTCACATGTGAGAATATAGGTCGCTAAATTGTCAACTGTGAATGACTCACTTGCATAAAAAGTTAACATTGATATTTATATAAAAACAATTAGTGATTATAATCTAAGAACAGTCTACCTGTCATGAAGACACATTTGATACAAAATTCCAATTAGACTTTTTTTCAAACCAAGATGACAGATTTGTTACATTACAGTAATGTGTCTGATAATGCTGGTTGTATTATTAATTTCGCGACTAAGAAAAGCAGAACTATTGTGTCACAGCTCGTGGTTTCAATCTGATTTAAAAGAAATTATAAAAAAAACAAAAAAACATTAATTAGGTTATTTAGAAAACATGTTTGAGTCTATGATCAAAATACTAATTGGTTGATAATTTCCAAATTACATGTACATCTGTTCTGAAACAACAGGCGGCAGTATCTAAAGTACTGTCGCCAATTAAAAAAAAACTGCATGCAAAGTAAAATTGATTTGTGAAATTTTTAAGATATTGTGAACGAACCTGTTATGTCTATTTTCTTTTTTACAAGCATCACACATCTTTAGTACAAAAACATTAAAGTCAATAAAGCACGGTAAAACATAGTTTCAAAAAACTACTGACTGCTAACTAATCTACTTTAGGTACACATAATTTTCTTTTAAATTGCTATAATTTTGGTTACTACCACAAAAGACAAAAGTAAGATAGATTACTCATTCAATTTCCCCAATAGTCAGCTAGGTCATTTCTTTCGGATAGTCTCAATGTTGCATAAAGAGTTCATATTACGAGATTGAATACTTGTATCTCATTTTAGTTTTGTCTGAACCTTTTTAAGATATGGGTTCACAAAGTTTTTGCAATAATTTGGTAATGCAAGTTAAATGTTTATAATGACAAACTAATACTTCGCAAATTTAACCTGGTACTAGTATTGGAGGGCTTTAAAGCAGTCAATCCACAGATGACTAGTAAATTACATTACATAACTAATTTTAGGAACAGCAAATAGAGATTATTGGGGCTTTGATAAAGATGTCATATCAACTAACATAAGTCTAAGTAAAATGTAGATTTGTAAGTTAAAAATCCACAGGTTGTATTAGTATTTATCAAAATATTTTTTAACAAACATTCACCAGCAGTATTCTTTGTATCACTTTAAAAAGAACATTTGTATTTTGAAGTATAAAATAAGATAAAATTTCTAAAGAAAGCACTCAATTCAAATAGATCGCAAATTTGCTATAAAGCACCATATGGGATACTAATGTATGTATAAATATTTTTATGAATTTTAAAGATTGTAAACTAGATTGTAAACTAAGATCTGAAGGAAAAGTGCTTTTCTACAGCTAGAAATTTCTAGAATTTCTAAAAATTCTAGAAATTTAAAAAAAAAAATTTTTTTAAATCTAAAAAAAACAAAACTCAGAATTAAATTCAAAATAAAACAAAACTAAAAGGAAAAAATAGTATCGTACAAAAATTTCCAATTGTAAAAAAATCAACTCATTATTTTTACCTGTTTGCAAGTTTATTCTAAAAAGTTCAAGAAAAAGTTGATTTGCTCAAGGCTTATAGCCTACACCATGATGAAACCTATATTAATAGCAATACTGCTTCAAATAAAATCAAACCATGAAATTTTAAATGTTAACACAAATGCTACTACCATCATAGGCTGTTCAAAATTTAGAGTTAAAAATCACATAAAAGGTTGTAAATCAGCAAAAAATGTCTTGGAACTAATTAACTTTTAAGGAAACTTTGAATAAGTGCCATTGCTTTTGTCCCCTAAAACAGCCAATTGAGGTAATACTATTTTGCCACTTGGCGCCATTACGCTACAGCACCCATTTGTTATAGATAACTGCAATTTACAATGTGCATGAACAATTTTGTAGAGAAAGCTGGTGACACCATTTAGAGTTTTATATTAATAAACAACATACCTTGCATTGGTTCATACAAACGAGAGCAGCTAGTCCGAAAACTGGCAACTGTTATATCTCCAGGATTTTTGCATGGTGAGTTGTCAATCAAGAAGTACCTGCAAAGATTTGCCCAAATATCAGCCAGTCTCAGCACACTTGTATTTCAACTGTAGCAAAACATTTAGTTCATCAGATTGCTAAACTTCTAAATGACTTCCGAGTGCCAAACTATTCAGTTAAGTTCAACACATCTTAAAGTACTTACTATAGCTAGTACATGTATGTAAACCAAGTTGACTTACCGCCAGTGCAACTGAAAGCCAATACTAGACACGATCAAGTAGCTATAAGCTTGACTGACAAATAAAGTAAAATCTGAGGTTATTTTTTATATATAAATAGTTCTTTTCAAAAGAAATAGTTCAAGCTGTTTTTAAAACTTTTCAAATGTTTAAAATAACTTATTAATGCGCTTACTTTGCAAAACTTTAGTATTAAGTCAATCTACAGTTCTATTTTAAAACAAATTTAATTAAGAGATGTGTTTTACCTTAGCTTTTACTCTTGTTGTCCTATATTTTATTGATGGCAAATTTAGATATGAATTATCTACATGTAAAATATAATTAGAGCTCATTGTAAACCACCCAATTTTTTAAACATATTTGGTTGATTATTGTGGCTTTTGTGGTAAAAATTCTTATCATTTGTACATTAAAATGAAATAGATTTTTAAAAGTTTTTTCTAAACATGAATTTAACTTTTGAACCTTCTTTCAGCAAAAAGAAAGTTTAGTGAAATTCAAGCAAAGCACAGATTTGTCATGTAGTTTCCTTGTTTATAATGACAAAAGGTTTTTAATTTAGATATGATAAAACATAAACCCATGATTATTGGTGCTTCTACCGCTTAGTGCAAGATTTGCCGTTAGCAATTGTGAATGTTGAATGATTTCCGCTCGCTGTTAGCCTTAGAATGGTCTCATCATAATGTTTTGAATAGAACACGGTGAGAAAGGATCCTTCATCAGTGTTATCATCAAAATTGTAGTAGTGGTATCTGGTAAGGTAGTCTGTGAGAATTCTTTGGACGAAATTTTCATGGCTGTATACTGAACCAAACAAATTTTTAAGTTAAGCAAAGAAAATACAACATCATTCATTGTGAAAGATTTGTAAATAACTACATTGCTATGGCAAGACCTACTTTATTGCTATTTTCTGGTGTATTAGATGAAGGAAGTTTACTCAAAATGTTATAACTTTTCTAAATATGAAGTCTGCTTGTGCTATATTGCTATAGCCAGTACACAGCATACTATGAAAAGCGTTTGTATAGTGAAATATTTTTTTTTGAATCCGTTAGTTAATTTAAAATATTTAGTGTACCTACATAATTTACCTCCATGTATTTCAAACTAATTATTTGTACTATACTTAATAGTACTATTTGCACTTAGAACCGCTAGATATTTAAATGTTTTAGTAGATTCACACTGTTTACCTCCATCAAATTTCTTCTCCTTTCTTACTTCCTCGATGTGAAGTCTTGAAGGAGAATCATGAGAGTTGACTATAAAGTTAGTTGGTTCAGTTTGGTTCCAGTAGCACTTTCCCATGTAGATCTCAATGCAGTGTAAACCTGTCTCCCGCTCATTGTCACAAATCCCCTCAACTGAAACAATGTTCAGAAGATCACATTGTGTAAATGAACACTTCATATGACCTGCTGTTTGTGAAAAGTCCTAACTTAGCATAACATTTAACACCAATTTGAAAGTGTCACATAATATAATTTATAATGAACTCTTTGTAAATATAGAGAGTTTCGTCAAGTCAGTCAGGATCATCAACAAGTCAGGATCATCATCAATATCATTGTCGCAAATCCCATCAACTGAAACAAGGTTCAGATGATCACATTGTGTAGCTGAACACTTCATATCACCTGATGCTTGTGAAAGGACCTAAATTAGCATCGCAGTGTGAAAACCATTGCAAAAGCATTATAAGGTAGTTTAAAATAAACTTCATGTAAATATACAGAGTTTTGTCAAGCCAATCGTGATCTGATTATTGTCTGTATATGTGTGCATGCGTGTGTGCTTGTTTGTGTGTGTACACATGTGCGTGCGTTTGCATGTGTACGTGTATGAATGCATGAGTGTGCGCGTGTGCGCGCGTGTGCGCACGTGTGCGTGTGTGTGTATGTGTTTGTGTGCGCGCAGGTACGTGTTATGAGTGTCTAGAGAGAAGCAAGTGTTAGTGAGAATGATAATGATGTATAATCATTTGAAAAAAAACTTTGAGTGTGCTATAAAGAGGATTCTGTACTGATAAAGTTTATTAACAAGTAACACATGAAGCTGGACAAACAGGGACAAGGATGCAGTCAATGGTGAAGTTCTTAGTTACTTTTTATTTTGCTTTATCATAACAGTTTGGCAGCTGTGAAGCATTAGATAGATTTTAAAGTTTGCTGTTAAATGTAGATGTTGACATTGATACAATGCAAAACATTGATATCGGTGTAGTCGTCAAAGCAATATTGGTAAAAATCCTGCATTGTTACAGAAAAGAGCGAAAAACTGAGTTATAGTGTAACCTTGTGTTAACTGATAAGTTCTAGTTCATCTGTTGATTTTTATAGTAAACTCTATAATCTCTACAGAGTCTTATCAACAACAATACAGCTCTTCGATTTACTATACTTATGTGTGTAAACTCTAACATGGTGTGTCCAGTGGTCGTATGCATTAAAATCACCATGGCTGATTATGACATCAGCGTTGGATGTACACTCAGTTCCATTTATGGTTTTATACCTTGATAAAGAATATGAGAGAATCAATCAGTAATCAAGCAAGAATCTATAGCTGCTATCTTTATAACCCATAAATAGCATATTAGCCAGGATCACAAAAACTTTCTAAATTTGGCGCTTCACTTTTATAACAACTAGTGACAATTAATAGATGCCGCATGTCAAATTTAACAGTATGACGCAATATATATTGTACTTCAATGAATAGAAGTTTAGATTTGCATAAAATGAAGGTAGATTTCACAAGGTTTTGTGAAACAGACCTACCTTAAAAGTTGAATGGAACAAATTATAAAATGGATTTGGTTACAATCAGAGTAAAGAGTGACTATCACCTTTACGCGTAAAAAAGTGTTCTTCATTGTAAGTAAAAGGTAAATGGCTAAATTATTAATGTCAGAGAAAAGGAAGTTTTACCACCAAACACTATGAAACTTGTAGGTTAGCTACATAGCAAGAAGAATAAAATTTAGAAAGGCTGCATACTCCAACCAACCAATTAAAGTATGCCGAGAATGTCTAAACTAAATGGCAAAATATACTGGCAAAAATAATGTTTTTATTCTAAATCAAAGAGAACTCAAAGCAAGGAAATTTTCAACTTTGGTAAAGAAAGTAATTTTATCAAAACAACAAAAGATCATCTCATAAAAGCTCTAATTGGTTATATGCAACTACAATTTTGAAAGAAAGAATTTTCTTACAAAAACTATTAAAGTTTAAGAAACTTGTCTACTTCAACCAAAACAACCAAAGTATGCCAAGTGTTTCTAAAACTGAAAAATCATTGGCAAAAATAATCACTCTTCTTCGATGCAAAAGAAACTCACAACGAGTGAATACTTGACCTTGATGAAAAGCCCTTTTACCGCAATAACAAAGAATTATTTATGGGAGATCCTGTTTATTTCTATGCAATTCCCTATTTAAAAAGTAAGGTACATGTATATAGTACTATATGTAGTTATATTTCTAAAATTATGCATTGCACTCTCAAACATAAATTTTTAAACGAGTCACTCTGTTTACACAACATCAATATAATAGAACTTGTCAGAGGCTACTCGCTGTGGTAGTTTTCAGTAGCTACAATAGCTTCAGCTGTTTATTTTTTCCCTAAGAAACTAGCATGTTGTTAAAGATGCTGAATTGGCATCCAAAATTGAAATTCCATTCAACGAAATGGTGTATTGAGAAATAATGTGATACAGTCTAACTATAGCTTCACTAATGTACAATAGTGTATCGATCACAGAGAATAACAAAATTATCATCGCCTCGTAACCATTTTTGTATAAATAATTGCACATACAGTATGCTATGTCTGTACATAATGTATTGCAAGTAATATCATAATAGTATTAGCTATCTTAGTTAACAGAAAATTACAGCTAATTCAACTAAATTTTTCATTAAAGCAAAGTTTTTCAAATACATGCTACATCATACAAATAATGTTTCCCTATATAGGTTGCAAAATATTCCCTTTTATACAAAACCGAACATTGCTATACATTTGGAATTGCCATCGACCACAGTAACTAGATCCATTGTTTGTGACTCTTATACCAAGAAGTGCATTGTATTTTATTATCAAGCTTGTATCATCAGCCAACTTGGTGTAGGTAACAGCCTACAGAATAAAAGGGAACAATATCAAAGTTCTTAAACAATAAGTCTCGTGGTGAGATATATACTTATGAAGGTCTTGAGGCAATTTTTTGAGGTCATTGTAATGTTGTTTGTATATCAACACTGCAGTTATTTGTCACTCGCTTGCATATAAACCACCAATTAATCAGAAACAAGATGAACTCATTTTAGTCTTATTTTATTGCCAATTAGAGAAGTTAGTTTAACTACAAACAATATTTCTCATCCCTACCAATGTTATTTTAAAAAGTCACTGGTTTGTCAATAATTTTCAGAACAAAAATTATCTCAAAACAAAGGGTAAAAAGATTTGTTTACCGTTTATGTATTTCATCCAAGCTTTCAATGGTTTTATCGCAAAACCTTTTTTGATGAAATGGAAGTTTTTGTTTTTTTATTGCTACTGTAATGTTATTTCTAATTTATACAATTGCTTTTTTTATACCTACTTCCATTTTCTTTCCATAATTTATCTTTAGTTGTCACAAAGAATTGTAAAGTTTTGAACTAAGTTTTAATTTCGCAATAAAAAATATTGGTAAGCGTTTAGTTTTAAGTGATGTGACAATCAATTCACAAAAATCATTTTCTACTTCACATTTTCTACTTTTCACCAGTCATGAACACCTTTGAAAAGGTTTTGATCTTAAAATTAATAATCTGTTTATGATTTTTAGACGAGAAAAAATTAAGATAATTTCTTTTGACTGGCCGAATAATTTGGATTAATCATGTTGGTACTATTTGTAAAGGGTCACTAAATCATTTAGCATACTCGACATGTAGTCTTGCATGCCATACTTAAATTCAAAATTGGCCATTGTTTTTTATTGTCCATTTAACTTTAGCTATATTATTTATGGCGTACACATTTATTATAATTTTACTCCAAATAATGTCACAAGTTATTTTTCTTTGTCACAAAGAACACTATTTCAACCATTGCAAATCTACATCATATTCCAAAAAATTTCTTCCAACAACCAATCTTCCCTGATTTTTGCATATTCAAATTTTGCCTGTTTTTTATGTATATTTTACCTTAATTAGAAGTTTTAACATTTAACGTTGTTTGTTTTGTTACTATTGAGTAAAAATTACAGATCTCCAAATATTTTTAATTAGCATAATATGAACAAACTGCACGCAATCTAAACTAAATTTTTTTTGAAAATTCTATTGCGAGCTCCATTAACATTTTCCATTATCCGTTTTCCAAACAAATAATAGTATTTCAAATATTATATTTAAAACTATTGATTGCCAAACCCACTAATTTTTACTTTTCTTATGGGTCATTTATGGCATAATTTTAAAGTCATTTTTATTTTTGTTCAAAAAGAAATTATTGTCAATAGAGTAATAACAAAACTTGTGGTTTAAGGTAATACTTTTCTTGACAAGTTCTGAGGTAATGGCGGTGTTAAAAGTCATGTATATTGCTTCATTCCAAGACTGGTACTAGTAGTTGAAGACAGAAGAGTGATGGCAGGCTTTTGGAGCTGCCTTTCCAGATACTAAACATAAAACTTGTGTATAATTATGCAAAACTTGCCGGTATGAGGTAAATACAGATAGTTCGCTTTTGTGTTTAAATACAAAAACATTAAAATATGTTTTTGGTAAGATTTTTTGTTTATATAAAGTAAATCATATATACATAATAACACTAAAAGTTTGATTCTTGTATGGAGCAGTTTTTTCCCAAAATCCAACTGTGTCTTTAAACAAAAAGACACAGTTCTTAATATAGTAAATATTATAGAAAGCCTAATACCACACAACATTGTTTTATTATCTGAGAAACTCACAGGTAGATTAGTTCATGAATACTTCCAAGAGTATATGCCCAGGACCACCTGTTTTATTAGTTTTTTTGTGCAGCACCTAATAACTGATAACTGATAACATATATTTTTCATGAATTGAAATAATTTATAGCATTACTCTAACATTTAACATTTAGCAGACTGTTGTACCACTGATAGATTTTCACATTTATTTCTAGAACCACTGCACCACGAACTATAGTGTGAAACCAAGTACCATATCAGTATTTTCTTGAAGCACATGTACAACTTCCATGATAATCATACTGCGTGGAGATTCCCATCCACTTCTGCTTACCATTTTAGTAGCAAAAAGAAAAGCATTAAAAAATAAAAAAGGTCATCAACTATCCAAAGTAGGGAACTACAAACCTGATGCTTAGAAGTTGCATGCTCAATTTTATAAGCAAAATACACAGACTATTAATGTAAAACTATATTAAGTAGAAAGCAATGCTTATTTAGCATTTGTTTGTCAGCAAAAATAATTTTACCACATAAAAACTGACATATTTATCTACTTTTGTGATGCAATAAATCAATTCTGACTTACACTGCAAGTAACTTTAATAAATTAAATCCATTGCAGGGCTTTTTCTTAACACATTTGCTACAGTAAATAAAAGGCTTTTTCTAGTGCCATCAGGTGTATAATGTATGGAAACTTCAAAAGTACAATTACCATATCTATGTGTCTCTGAAACTGCAAAAAAGGTCAATTTTCTCTCAAACTGCAATGCAGTCAAAACAATGCTCAAGTTGTAATTAGTAGTATCAGAATCTGAAGGCTTCACTAGAATCCAAGATGCCCATCATGATTACCAACTTTGATTACCAATGTATTGATCAACATTTTCAGATTAAACATGAAGTAACAGAAAATGGCAGAGTTAGGCCTACTTCAGTGCTCAGCCAACATATCATAAAAGTATATACAATGTACTATATAAAAATATATAACTCGGTATAATTTCAATTGATTACCTAATAATGGAAGCCAAATGTCTAATATAGTGCACAACCTACTTAGAAAGCCATTTTTCACAAATGAGGTGACAGACCAGAGGTATGAGAGAAATATGAAAACTTATTTTTTGCCAAATTTTTCATTATTGCAGTACAGTGTATTTCTAACTCACATAGTTAAGATAATGACCATATCAGTTGTCATTAAAACACAAAAAATACGATTCTTTCATTTAGGCTGGCTTAACTAATCTTTTTTTTGTTTTAATACCCTTCAGTAGCTTCTATCTAAAAATTGTTGTTTGCAACTATCAGCTTGGGCTCGTCACATTACTTTTATTTTAATTTTATACATGACCAAAAAATAATTGTTCTAAGCAACTCACCAGATCTAAACAAAACAAAAAAAACTTGAATAAATCTTGTCACTTCTCGTTTTGAACTAATTCAACATATTTCTTTGTTTCATTCACAAACACTGCAAATTATGCTGATTATTTATTTATTTAATGATTTCAAAAGCGTGTATTGTGATGGAAACGTTATGTTGCCATCCCCTTTTTCTTTATATCATTCGGAGTTGTGCTCCCTTTTTCATTTATGTAACCACGCCCCTAAAAGAGGCTGGCATTTGCTACCTAATTTGCATAATTGAATGTATTTAAGGCAGAGCCTCGGCTCTTTTATGTTGTTCAATATATGCCTTGCATTTGGAACCATACTCTTCTGTTACCTTGCGCGATAGCAGAACCACACCAAGCACTTGACTAACTCCAAAGACCCAGTCCATGAACTGTGCTGTGGGAGTAAAGTCACAGAAACACTGTCGACCCCGTCGACCTCAAGTCGATCCCGTCGACCTCAAGTCGACCTTGTCGAACTAGTATAGAACCACTCTGGGAGCTATCCCTTGTGCAAGGTGGTTGATGTTGACCGGTGGTGTAAGTCGACCTAGTCGCCTCCGCGTGTTGGTCACGGGCAACCCGCACACAGCCCCTGTGAAGGGTGAATGCAGACCGGTAGAATAAGCCGACCTAGTCGCCTCTATGTGTTGGTCGCAGGATCCAACACACTGGTGGCAGCAGTGGGATCTGACTGCGGTAATTAGGACTTATAAGACGAACCTTGTAACCATGCCAAACAGCCGACGGAATGCTACCAGAGATCTGGCTGAGGCAGAGTTACAGCAGGTCGACCAGATTGGTCAGCTGACAGAGGCTATCACTAGAGCCTTACAAATGCCAAAGAAGGAAGCTAGTTTCAAGCCACCGAAGTTCGATGGGAATGAGGATGTGGAACTGTTCATCTCCCAGTTCGAAGAGGTTGCAGAAGCTAATGAGTGGAATGAGAAGGCCACTCTCCTCCACCTGCGTGAGACATTGAAGGAGGGAGCCAGAGGTTGTAGTCGAGGAGACTCGCCTGCTTCCATCTTCTCGGCCTTACGCACCAAGTACGGGATCTCCCCGAGAGAGGCTAAGAGCAGGCTCCACCTCAAGAGCGAACCCAAGACTAGCCTCCAAGAACATGCAACGGAGATGAAGCGTCTAGTGAAGATCGCATACGCTGACCTTCCGGAATCCTACCAAGCCAGTATGGCCATGGATGCGTTTTCCCTGACCCTAGGAAACACGCCCCTCCAACGCCATCTTCTGGCAATAAAAGCCCAGAGTTTAGAGGAAGCAGTGCAGGCAGGGAATGAGTTCCTGCAAATTCAGCCCACTCTTCCTCGGCCTGGTGCCCGACCCATAATAATGACAGTGGAGGAGGAGGAAACTACCCCTGCTACAGTCGCCCCCGTCCACTCGGATCCCCCATCAGCCACCCTGAATGACGTCCTGATGGCTATAAAAGGATTAGCGGATGGACTAAAGGAAGGAAATCTGTTGGGATGACGGGGAGTGGAGAAAAGGGGACCAAATTGTTGGGTTTGCGGCCAGACAGGGCACACACAACGCCGGTGCCCTCAAGTCACCCAAGGACAATTACCTCAAGCCACGAGGTCGGGAAACGGTTTCCATCCACAGCAGTAGGGGGAAGCGCTGACTGTGGATCTACTGTACCAATGCAAGGCCAGTGGCAACGGCCACGACGGACTAGGCGACACAGGCTCCCCCCTGCTCGCCACCGGTCCCCTTGCATAACCAGTATCAACCCTTACCTGAGTGTGCAGGTCTCCCACCCTCAGAAGCCAAGGACGAAACGTACGTCTGGCCAAAGCCGTCTCGGCCTTCCCGAAAAGGCCCCCAGAGAATGAGCCAAGCCAGACGAACTCATGGAGATGAATTGTGGAAGCCACACAATAGCAGCTATTTCTTGCCAGGTCGCATCGGAGGTCAGCCCGTCCAGTTTCTCGTAGACACCGGGTGCACCTCTAATCCGTTGGGACGACATGTCTTTGAGCGCTTACCCAAGGATGTCAAGAGCCAATTATAGGTTGGAGAAGACTATGGGCGGATGGCAGATGGTACCTGGCTGCAGTTTCACGGACTCATCACTCTCCCAGTCAGAGTCAGGAGTGTCCAGGTCACTGTGTCTCTAGTGATGTGTGCCCTGAAGGAAGATGCCATCCTGGGCATGCCCTTTTTGGTCGACCACCACTGTGAGATGAACTTTCAGCAACCCACGTTGGTGTTAAATGGGCAGAAATTGACTTGCACTGACAGAGAGGGTCGACCCCTGACAAGTGGAGTTCAAATAATGCGAGCCACAACGCTTCCCCCTCGAACCGAGGTCCTGGTTGCCGGACGTCTCACGTCCTCGTCCTATCAACCAGTCGGGTTAATCGAGGGAGTGAGAAACGGTTATATGGTGGCCGCTAGCCTACATCAACCCGGTGAGAAGGGGAGAGTGGCCATCCGCTGCATGAATCCTACCGACCATCCAGTCAGCGTGACGGCAGGGACGGTTGTGGGACAATACACTGAAGTCGGGCCGGACGAAATAGGGGTCCCCTAGACAGCGAAAGAGGAGGCCGAGATTTCTAAAGAACCTCCCCCTTCTGCTTCCAGCGTACCTCCCCATATGCTGGACTTGCTCCAACAGGCGGCGCCACATTGTTCGTCCCCTACCGAGCACCGAAGGATGGAAGACCTTTTGGTCCGTTATGCGGATGTGTTCAGCCAAGGAAGCGAGGACGTGGGGCGTACCACCATGGTACAGCACAAAATCCCCCTCCTTCCAGAAGCGCAACCCGTCCGTCAACACCCATATCGAGTAGGGCACGAGAAAGAAACCGAAATCGAGTGGCAGGTTTCGACCCTGGAGAAACAGGGCATGATTGAGCCCGCTCACGGGGCCTGGAGTTCTCCGGTGGTCTTGGTGAAAAAGAAGGACGGGGCGTGGCAATTGTGTGTGGACTATAGGAAACTCAATAGTGTCACTCGCCAGGACGCCTACCCCCTCCCCCGGATTGATGAGAGTTTGGACGCCTTGTCCGGCAGCAGGTTTTTCAGTACCTTGGATATGATGAGCGGATATTGGCAGGTACCCCTCTCTCACCTTGTTGACAAGCGAGGGGGTCCCCTGGAAGTGGGAGGCAGAGGAACAGGAAGCTTTCCTTAAGCTCAAGTGGTCACTGACGCACGCTCCAGTACTGGCATATCCTGACCCCTCCTTACCCTACGTGCTTGATACCGATGCTAGTAACGTAGGAACCGGGGCTGTGCTATCCCAGGTCCAGCAAGGCAAGGAGCGACCTATAGCCTACTATAGCAAGACCCTCTCCTCCGCCGAACGCAATTACTGCGTGACTAGGAGAGAGTTGCTGGCAGTCGTGCTGGCTGTCCGACATTTCCGGCCCTACCTATATGGCAGAGAATTTACTATCCGGACAGACCATGCCTCCTTGGTTTGGTTGCACCGGAGGAAGGAACCCTCTTGCCAGGTGGCCCGGTGGCTGGAGAGCCTAGCCGAGCACAAGTATCGAATTATCCATCGAAAGGGCGTTAAGCACGGTAATGCCGATAGATTGAGTCGACGACAGTGCATCGACTGCCGGCAGTGTGCAGCCATTGAAAAGCGGGATCGGGGACCAACTAGGTCACAGGTGTGTGACTCTCTAGTAACTCCAGGGACAAATGGGGAAACTACTGTACCAGTGGACCAAGTTCCAGTACAGCCACCAAGAGGTACAGGAGGACCCAGTCCCAGCGCCCGCCAGTTGGATGAGGATGAATGGCCTCGACTACCCAGCAGCAGACATACATCAGGGCCCGACCTCCCGACTCCCACACCAGCCAGCCCAGTTCCAGTACGGCTGCCATGCGGTGCGGGGTCGCCGGGAGTGTTGGACGACCCCCTCAGAAAGTTTCAAAACCCTCGGTTACAGGCCGTCAAGATGACAGGTGAACCAGGACCCGTTGAGGAAACTGATGAAATCACGGTCCCAAAGGTCCCGGAACTGTTGGCGGTGGTGCAGACTTCGCTAGATGAAGTACGGGCATTGCAACAGAGGCCCGCTACCGACCTAGGGATTATTTATCAGGCCGTCAGGAACCGGAAAAGAATAGAAGAGGCCGTGCTACAAGTAGGCAGCCCCGAGTTGCAGCGATTGGCCCGGATGTTCCACCAGCTCCAGCTTGACGAGTCAGGTGTATTGACCCTTCATCTCATCCAGAATGGACGAGAAAGGGTGGTGGTGGTATGCCCCCAAACGCTGAGACAGGAGATCCTGTGGAAAGCCCACGAACAAACACATTGCGGTGTGGAGAGGACCCTGAAACGCGTCCAACTGGATTGGTACTGGCCGGGCATGGCTGGAGATATCAGGAGGGCAGTTCTCTCTTGTGAAGTTTGCCAGCGGGCCAAGACGGGAAAGGGCCGGACCTCCGGGAACCGACAACGGCTGTACGCCGGGAGGCCATGGCAACGTCTAGCCGTAGACTTGGTGGGACCCCTACCTCAGACCCCTCGAGGAAATAGCTGGGTGTTGGTGCTCACTGACCATTTCAATCGGTGGTCAGATGCCTTAGCTATCCCCGACGCTACCGCCCCAACGGTAGCTCAGGTCTTGGACGAGAGAATATTCAGTTACTTCGGTCTGCCCGAAATTATCCACACCGACCAGGGGAGCCAATTCGAGTCCTCTTTGTTTCAAGAGCTATGTGACTTGTGGGGAGTCGACAAATCTAGGACCACTCCGTACCACCCCGAAGGGAATGGTGTGGTTGAAAGAAATAATCGAGTACTGGGTGACTCCCTACGAGCCCTTCTACTGGGCAGAGGACAAGAGGATTGGGATCAGTTATTGCCACAAATCATGCGGATGCTGCGAGGTTTACCGCACTCCGCCACTAAGGAAACACCCAATTACTTGATGTTGGGTCGAGAGCTTCGTCTTCCTGACCAGTTGTTGTATGGAAACAGGCTGGAATCATTTACGAGCATACACGAGTATGTCCAGACTGTTCACGAACGGTTGATGCAAGCCCATACTGGAGATTGTATCAACCGATGTGAGAGAGCCTCCGCTATTCAATGAGAGTGACCTCGTATGGTTACTAAGCAAGCGGCGAAGAAAAGGGGAAAATCCAAAATTAGCGGCCAAGTATGTGGGACCCTATCGCGTACTAAGGAGTCACGAAAATCATACTTACGAAATAGAAAGATATGGCCAGCGATCCACTCAAGCTGAAGGAAGGTTAAGGCTCTGTCGCCCTAGTCCGGTGCAACAAGGACGAGCCCCAGCTGAAATCGAACCTGCCCGGCGTCCTAACATGAGAGGTCACCCCCGGAGACGAGTATTACGAGAGAACGGTAATCCAGATGTCGTTATTCCAGAATCACTCCTGCCTAGTCGACTAATGGAGTTGCCAATACTACAATCGCCGGGAAGATTGGAATCACTTCGGTTTCCAGGCGAGGATTCCTCGGCCTCTCCAGGGGAACGCAACCCTAACTCGAGGGCTGGCCCCGACCCTGGCTGCGGATTAACGACCGAGGAAGCAAGAACCACGGGAAATGTAGGAGCTCAGGCTAGCACCGCCGGGACTGGAAACACCCCACGACCCCAACGAAACAGGAAGCCTCCTGCGTACTTAGCCGACTATGATACTAGCGCCGTCCAATCAGGAGAAGCCACCAGAGGTCAAGGTCAGAGGGCGGCCATGTTGGACACCAGAGAGAGCGCGCTCATTGCTTGCTGTCAACTCGAAGCGTATACATCTGCACCTCCTCTAACCATGGAAGTAACGAAGGAAACAATAAAGAAGGCTTCTCCAATTATCGGAGCCTTGCCTTTATTACCCGAGTTAATAATTCCTCTGGAACTCCACCCAGCTCCTAACGAAACCCTGGACGATACGGAGCCCGACTCAGTGAAAGAGGATTCCTCTCCAAACTCTCACCTGCCGACCAAGTGGGTCTCTGAAGAAACGGCTAGGAAGATACTGAGGTTATGCCGGGAAGGTGGTACCAACTGCCCGTTGTGTCAGCAGCTATTGTCCACTCCCCGGCGGCGCCGTATTCATATCGCGCAGCATTTCACTAGATTCTTTTGTAAATGTGGGAGGAATTCAACTTCCAGGGACACTATCTCTAAACATCAGTCCAGAATAAGGGATGTGGAGATACGAAAAGCCCACGGTGGAACGGGCATCAACTTTTATGAGGTCGACCGCGCCAGTTACCCCACGTGGAGCCAAAAGGTCCGACTGATTAACCCTCCGGCTTTCGAGAAACCCGCACCCTATGGGCCGGTTAAAGCGAAGCCGCCTGTGAGAAGAGGACCCCAGGCGCCCTTTCCCTCTCCTCCGAAGAAAAAGCGGATAGGCCAGCGGTGTAGTCCGCTCAAAGTGGAAAGACCCATACCAGCTCCCAGGAAAATATTAACAACGGTCGGAAGCGTCCAGAGCCGACTGGGAGACATTCGACCCCGAGTCACGGTGGACGCCCTTCGGGAAGAGGCCTCTAATCTCAGACGGACGGCCCGTGGACTAGAAGAATTGGCAAACCGGATGACGACCCCATAAAAGATGCGACCGAAGTCCGTGAAAGACATTGTTTATCCTTGGTATGCTTCAGTTAGTTTGTGTTTTCTCATATTATTTTATTTTTCTTTTCTTTTGGTTTGTTTTTATATAGCCGATGGTCGTCTATAGGGGCGGCGTGTGTGATGGAAACGTTATGTTGCCATCCCCTTTTTTTTTATATCATTCGGAGTTGTGCTCCCTTTTTCATTTATGTAACCACGCCCCTAAAAGAGGCTGGCATTTGCTACCTTATTTGCATAATTGAATGTATTTAAGGCAGAGCCTCGGCTCTTTTATGTTGTTCAATATATGCCTTGCATTTGGAACCATACTCTTCTGTTACCTTGCGCGATAGCAGAACCACACCAAGCACTTGACTAACTCCAAAGACCCAGTCCATGGACTGTGCTGTGGGAGTAAAGTCACAGAAACACTGTCGACCCCGTCGACCTCAAGTCGACCCCGTCGACCTCAAGTCGACCCCGTCGACCTCAAGTCGACCTTGTCGAACTAGTATAGAACCACTCTGGGAGCTATCCCTTGTGCAAGGTGGTTGATGTTGACCGGTGGTGTAAGTCGACCTAGTCGCCTCCGCGTGTTGGTCACGGGCAACCCGCACACAGCCCCTGTGAAGGGTGAATGCAGACCGGTAGAATAAGCCGACCTAGTCGCCTCTACGTGTTGGTCGCAGGATCCAACACAGTATTGATGAAAACATGCAGTTGCTCCCAAAACTTTTCATTGACGTGTGTCATTGCTTGTACTTAATTTATACACACGAAATTCCAAAAGTTACTCATACCAACTCATGAAATTTAAATAATCTACAGTTTATAACTTATTCTTGTGACCTATTTTATTGGAATACACATGATTACAGACAAAACTAGCAACTATAGCGTAAGGTTATTAAAGACTGTTAAGTAATAAACAGGTTTTGCTAACAAAACTAAGTAAGAACAGTAATATATTAAACAATATTCCAAAGTCTTGAGATAATAGCAGTAGTAATAGCAAAAATTGAGGAGGTAATAATATGCATTTTACCGTAGAATATCTACATGAGGGGGAAACTTTTTAAACAAATAAAATTTAAGGCTTGCAAGTTCAGTTCTCAAAGTTTGGTAAAATGGAGGTTATATATGAACAACAAATAAAATCAGTGATTTTGTAATCCATCTTAGAAAATCAAAAGCTGTCTATGCAATTCAACTGCAACATAAGAAATGCAAAAAAAGAGATTATACTTTGCAGATGTCTGTAGAACCTGCAGATACATTAGCAGACTGGTATCAAAGGTAATCAACATTTTCTATATCTAAACCATTGTTGCGTTATCCGGAATTGGCTTAGTGTTTTGCCTGCTTGATAATTAAAAGTGAATTTGAACTGAAAAATGACTTTAGGGTATTCTTTTTAAATTGTATGAAATATTAACTAGAATTCTAAACAATTGAAAATTTAAAAATATCGCTAGTTATATAATCAATGCTTTGTCAAAAGGAAAAATACTTCACTACACAGAAATTAGTCATTATGCAATGAAACCACTCATGAAAAAAAGAGCCAGCTGCAAAGTATTTGATTCATTGCATTCAGCCCAGAAGTATCTTAATGACACAGATGAAAAAATTGCCTTCAATGGTTACAATAAAAAGAACTTCGAGTCCAAGGAAGCACTATCATAAATAAGTATGAAGATTAGATTGAGACATGTCTGATATGGTAAAATTTATAAATCAGCAAATCAACAACCGCTTTTCTCAGCAAAGCCCAATGCCACCTTAGATCAAATATCTTCTATGGATTATGTTTCTGACACTCTAAAATCATGGTTTAAATAAGTGGACAAGCAAACATTCTTGTTTTGTTAAGTGTTGTTTTGTATTCTCAGATTCACAAATATTCTCACATCTGCTTAACTCTTGACAACCAATCAGACACTCTATGTCAGCTTGTGCATATTGTGTTTAGTTATTGAAAGATTCAAAATGAGATGCAAACGTCTTTTTCAATTCCCCTCTTCCCATAACCAGATGGAAGATCTTAAAAACAAGAGAGCGTGCTGCTGTTAGATTATAGTTATGAGTTAAATGATTGGAAGATTTATAATAAATTATAGTGGTGACCTATTGCACCGAGCATTGCTTTTATTAACTATATCCTACAGAAAGTGAAGATCCATGCGGTTTTTATTTTCAGTCTTTCACTTTTTTTATGTGCTAAAATTTTACTGGTGTATGTGAATATTTGCTCAAGCTCTCCATAAAATCTTTTATTTGGCTTTATTTAACATTATTTGAGCATTATGCCAAGTATGGTACTGTTGTTTCAGCTTCTCAGAATGGACTAGTGCGTTTAGACTGGTATTTTGGGATGATGCTGACTAGTGTTATTAATAGCTGTTTAATACTGAAGTTTTCAGCATATCACTATTTCAGTTTAAAATGTTCAGGAAATGTTGTTATCTAAAATTAGTCCATATGTAACAGACAGAATAAATAAATAATCATCATGTCATATGCAGAGCAATGCAAATAATTTTTTTCAATCAACTAATGTCTTGTTTGGGTCTAAAAAGCAGCACCTTATTTCTCAGTTAGAGCAAATCAGGTAAAATATATCTACATTATTATATGTTACTTAAGGTAGACAGCTAATAAAAATAAAGCTAATGCAGCAGTTTCAATTGCATTAAATTCAATTTAATTTACTTTCAAAACTTTTGTTTGCAAAATCTGTAAAACTAATAAAAAAAGTGCAAACCCTCAATCATGGGAAAATAGTTTTGCTCCTTTGTAACTTATGATATAAAATGTGTTGTGATTTTGTCATCAGTCATGTTTTTTCATCTTCTTTCTTTTCTGACATTTCAGAGTTAATGCTGGGCCATCACAGACTCTTAAAAGGTTGCAGTCATGATTAGTCAAGGCAATATTTAAGAGTACAGTTTGTCGTCGACTTACAGTTTACTAAATTTGAGCAACTTTCTGACAGCCTTGACCACTTTATGTTTTAATTAAATTACACAGAATTATTAGCCTGAGTAATATGTCATGTGTGGCATGCAGTATAGTCATGCAGCATTATAAACAATAGTTTGGTGCGCTGCTAGCTACGAAAGCTTCAATCAACCCTTGCAGTACTAGGCAGTGTTATTTAGTAAGTTCGTTAGTTCGCTAAGCTCAACAGACATGCGTTTCAAAGGATTATTTTATAGCATATGAGCCCATGTTTTATCTTTGGATTTAAGGCTAATTATAAAACCTCCTTTTGCTAAGATAAAGCTGCAACAGAGGCATACACACTGCTAAACTGCTGAATGATTTGTTAAATCGTTCTTTTATTGAGTTAGTAGCTTGATTTTATTGACGGCATGCCTTGAATTTAACATGATATTTGCCTGCCAAAATTGAGTGACACTGGCTCATGAAGATTGGTTGAACTGGCAGCAGCCACCAGAGCCTCTCATGATACTGTGAATAGATCAATTTATATTTTGAGCAATATATTTGGCAAACCAATTGGGAATCCAAACAGAGTTTCTTTGCTTGAATAAAACATGCATGGTTCAGAGCACTCACTTTATTTATTTATAACAATCAGACAGTGTGTTCTTCAACGAGATGCAATAATATCTCACATTGGAAATATCTCTCGAAAAATCTTTTAAAACATTTTGCTGGGCTCTTAGAGATAACTGCAGAGTCCCGAGATTTATTTTTGCAAAAATACTCAAAACATAGTTGTCCTTTTAAAGCCATCAAAGAAAGTGCTAGTGTGTTGGACTCCATGACAGATAAATGTATGTACAAAGTTTATAGATTTGTTTAAAGGTTAGGTTAATAATTTTTCTGTACTTCATGGCAGCAGAGAAATTGTTTAAAACAATTTTTACAATTGGAAAATAATTTTTGGTCAGTGCTCTTTTTCGATTATAGGAAATAAAAGGAATCAAAAAGTGATTGACCCAAAATGTGAAAGACTTAATATTTGAAGATTTATTTATGTTTGAATATGAATAAACCGCAAAACAAAAAAAGTGGTGTTGATGAAAAAAAGAGCAACACAAAAAGTTCACCATTGAGGCTGTTGATCAAATGTAAAATTTTTAAACGCTTTGCTTGGGTTGAATAAACTGTGCTAATTGCTTCAGGTTGATTTAGAAAGATTTACGAGGAATAAGAAATCATTCAGAAAGAGCATACAGGTTGTCAAATTCACTATAGAAATATTTTTCCTAATGTAAAATAGATGCGGTTGCAGCTGCTGATTGATATGCTAAAATGTTTGTTATCGAGTTAGTATCTTGATTTTATTGGCGACATGCCTTTAATTAAACATGAGATTTGCTTGTCAACAGAACGAGTGACACAGTTTCATCAATATTGGTTGCTGAAGAGCCTTCTGGGTTCTTTCCCAGCAGAGCCTCCCATGATACTGTGAATAGATTGATTTTTATTTTGAGCAAATTATTTGGCAGACAAATTGGGAATTAAAACAGAGTGTCTTTACCTAAATAAAACACGCATAGAAGGTTCAGAGTTTTCACTTTATTTATTCATAACAATAAGACACAGTGTTCATCAACGAAAGGCAAAAATATCTGAAGTTGCAAACATCTCTTGAAAAACCTTCTGAAATACTTTTTGCACTCCTAATGACAAGTGAAAATCTAGATGTAACCGAGCATGTTGTGGTAAGCAAGTACTAAACTTGCAAAACTGAATTTAGGCTCTATAGAATTCAATGGCTTCAAAATTTATTTTTAATAGTTGTCAGTTTGCTTAATAATAAATATGACACCAAACAAAGTCACAGAAAAAGGAAAACCAATAGTCAAAAGTAGTATTAAAAATAAATTATAGATTATTTGCAGTCGTATAAAATAGGAAATCAAACAGTTAGCACCTTAGCTAGTTACATTAACAAGCAATGTTTATACAGCCGCTGTGAATTGTTACTCATGTACTGTTGACATCTGCACTAGCAGCACCACATGTCTCAACTGCTGCGCAACTGTCAAACCCGGGTTAACTTAATTACACACTAGCTCTCATTTTGAAAGCCACCTAACATTTACCCTATAAACACAATAATCATTTTTAACTTTTAGGACAGTTTGCAGTGATGTAAGATTTGTCAAATCAGTTCTGCTAGCTAGATGTTTTATGGAGCAGCAATATATCTTAATTTATAGATTAGGGAACAATAAGATTCTAAGTTCTTTTTAGGTCAAAAAACAAATATCATCTGTCATGTTACCATTCTAGTAGCATAGGTATTGGATTAAATCATATGAAAGTGTGCCGTGTTTTAAAACGGAGGACCAAAATCTGATGCTCACAATCAACAGGTTAATGGTAAAGTTTTATGTCAGTAAAATTATAAGCTCTTCATAATAAACCTAAGCAGACTAGAAAATGATGCAGATTTTGCCATGGTAGGCTAGCAAAAGGGTAAGAAATAGAGAGCTGACATATATCTACTCTGTTGCTGCATAAATTCATTTTTGATCTGCAATGCAAGTGATCCTAGTAAAAAGTTGCATTATGTTATGCCAAAAGTGCAATAAAGAGTCTTGCACTTACCAAGATTGCTGTCTTTCACTGCTGAGGTGAGAGCCCACAGGCATAAAAACAACGCCTGCCAATTCTTCATCGTTGCAGGGTGTGTCTAACTTGCAGGGTTTATGGGATGACTATTATAGGCGTTGTCATAAATCAGTACAGACATATTTTTCATCCGCGCTAATTTTACAAATTTGGTTGATTATTGACTTACTTTGAGAAAAGTTTGGGACATGCTAGAAATTCTATCTAACTACTGTAGAATTTTAATAACTTTATGTAAAAGTATACAAAATAAAAATATTAAACACTGCATAGGTAATTTAGTACTTACCTATTGTGTAATAAAGAGTGTTTATCTAAAGTGTGATTTATCTAACAAATGATTTATCAAAGTGGTCCACATCTATGTATAAGCCATGCTAATTATAGAAGGTGCTTAATAATAAAAGAATTCATGACATATGTTGTAAAGGATTTTGCCAGTCTTTACTCAGACTTGACCCACAGTGCCAAGTGCCAGAGTTTCTGCATGAAATGCAAAAAACAGCAGCGATGTAGTGCTACCCTAACTCTCCCTACGTAAGTTATGGTTAGAAAGTTTGTGTTTTTAAGTATAACTATACTTAGGATTAAGAAATTTTAGACTGCCAATTCTCAAGGTATATTATAGCTCTACTTAAATGATTTAAGTACACTAATGTCATTATAGTCAACATTCAAAGGCCATTCAATATAAAGGCAGCGTACAGTACAGTGATGTAATGTTCATGTAACATGACAAGATTGTGATCATAATTAGTTGCTTCAACTTATTCATTACTATAAATGTGTTCATTTCTCATATCATATACATGATTTTATAGCCCCAGGCCTCCAGCTGTTCCAACCACCACATAGTTAGAACAACCAAATGGTGAAGTCACGTTGCGACTCTTGGTCGCCCACATCCACTTATTTCAACTTTAGAGTTATGGTTAAAAAAGGTTAGCGGTACATCACTGAAGAAGAGTAAAAACGATTTCATTCATTTTATTCTGATGAATTCCTATTGGTAGCGAAGTCATAAATATTCTGCCTATATGTATATATATGTATATATATATATGTATATATATATATATATATATATATATATATATAGGCAGAACATTTATGGCTTCGCTACCAATAGGAATTCCTCAGAATAAAATGAATGAAATCATTTTTACTATATATATATATGTATGCAGTAAAACATGGATAACTCGCCCACGCATAGCTCGAACACATGGTTAACTTGAACAGTTTCTTTAGTCCGTTCCCATGTGATGATAAATTGCTATAGATAACTCGAACTCAACACTGTTAACTCGAACTGTTTTTTGCCCAACGGCTACCGAAACGGTTGTTATCGCTTTAGAAAATCGCTTTATTCCAAGCCATAGAGGTAAACCTCAACTTTTCGTAATTCATAAGCGTCGTTATTACCACCATCGGCAAAATATTTTTGTCAACGACTTTTCTAAAGGTTTGGTGAAATTTGATTTATACTAAACATCCGCTTAGCGATTGCCCTTCAGAAGCAAGGTAAAGTAAGGTAGTCTTTGCATAAACTTCAAGAAAAATCGGCAAAATTGATCATGGGTAAAACACTGAAAAGAAAAAGATGTCTTTTGTTTTGAGCATTTCAACAATGATCAAGTTTTGCCAATGTCAATCTAGAAAAGACGTCCTGGCAATAACATCACCTCAAACAACAAACCAATCTCAAGTGAAAGAAAAATCTCTACACTTTTTGATAAAAACGTCTTAAACTTTACATTAGAAGCATTTAATTTGAAACAAGCCATTTGTGCTTTTGATTTATATTATAGTTTGTATATGTACATGTATATACTAATAAATAAGTAAATACATGGACTTGTGACAGTGCTCTGATAACTTGAACGCTGTGATAATTCGAACACTTTCGCTCGGTCCCGTGAAGTTCGAGTTCTCCATGTTTGACTGTATATGTATATAAATATATACAGGATGGATAGCGCAGTTGGTAAGGTGTCGGGACAGTGATCATTAGGTCCTAGGTTTAAACCCCAACAACTGCACCTTTCTGGTGGTCCTTAGACAAGACCCTTGCTTGTATAATGTCTACAACCTCTATGATGAGTGCAATAACCAAAGCCATGCCGGCTCGGACGTCGCCCGGTCAAACAAGGTCCGCGCTGCCTGTAGCTGAACCAGGACAAGGCAGTGAAAAATGGGCTACTGGTTCAAAACGGATGAAATGGACTCGAACTGGTAACACGGACCTCATGCACTGCTACATTATGAGTGAACATCAAAACATGGGAAGGATGCTTCAACTGTGGATAAAAATGCGCCCTGAACTGCCACTAACCGCTGAGCAACTTATAGCTCAGAGGAGTAATATAATCAAGCGGCACCTCATATCAGAACTTGAGGTAGATGAAATGGGTGAAAAGTTCACCCAAGTAACCTCAATCAATGAGAAGTGCATATCATCACACACCGTCACTCATACACGATCTTGTGTTGATTCACAAGTTGAAGAAGACATGCACTTTGACTTTGACCCAAAGGTGAAGGAGCTTGCAAAAGATATCATCAACAAAATGTCAGCTGCTAATGATTATGGAAGCAGGGTAACACTACGGAGAGTTAGCAAGATCATACCCAAGAAGCTGTTAGAAGACAATAACTTGGCACCGGAGTCGATCTCAACTCAAATGGATCAGTGAGACTAATACCTTAATCTACAGTACGGCAGTCGTCGTCTTGGAGGAGATGGGTATTAAGCCACTGTCAAAAAGGTTTCAAGCCATTCTATCTTGGCAGCTGAGGCTACAAAATAAGAACAAAGACTTGCGCAAAAAAGTTAGTAGGCTCAGTGAGAGATCTAACCACAGTTTGGAGCGTCCAAAAAGGGAAGACACAATAGAAGCTCAAGAATCTGCCAAACAGCAGCTAGTAGCACTCTCGGCACAACTGAAGCGGTACACCAAAGAGCGGAATAACAAGAGAATGAACAAACTGTTCATCAATAATCCATTTAAAGTGTATTCTCAGTTCAAAGGTGAACTGCGGAGGCCAATGTCAGATGCTACCCGATCCAGCACCTCAAAGTTCTGGAAGGACATCTGGGAGAGAGAGACTACTCATAACACCACTGCAAATTGGCTGAAGAGGCTTAAAGAGAGCCACCAACACACTGTGGCTCAGCAAGGATGTCCACATCAGCGAAGTGGACATCAAGTGCAGAGTGCAGCGTATGAAGAACTGGGCAGCACCTGGCCATGACATGATTCAAGCCTTCTGGTTAAAGAAATTGACATCATTTCACACTAGAATGGCTAAGCAGATGGAATGCCTAATAGAAGAAGGCGACCATCCGGAATGGCTGACCAAAGGATGAACTGTACTTCTAATAAAAGATCCAAAGCAGGGTCCAATTCCCAAAAACTATCGACCAATAACGTGCTTGCCCACTACCTGGAAACTGCTCTCAGGAATAGTTGCAGACAAATTGGAAGAGCACATGAGTCACTATATGACCAGTGCTCAGAAAGGAATTGGGCACAACACCCGAGGAGCCAAGCATCAGTTACTGGTGGATTGGACGGCCTGTCAAGACAGCAGGAGAAGGCATACCAATCTTGCCATGGCTTGGATCAACTACAAAAGGCCTATGACTCAATTCCCCATAGTTGGATACTTGAGCACCTCATTATGTAGAATTTTCACCTTGCTCTTGTGGCATTCATCAAGATGTCAACGACCAAATGGAAGACGGAACTGGAGGCTAATGGCAAAAAGCTGGCGAGTGTAAAAATTAAGCGAGGCATCAATCTAGGTGACTCATTATCACTGCTGCTCTTCAGCATATGCCTAAACCCTCTAAGCAATAGGCTGGAGAAGACTCAATATGGTTACCAGTTTAAGAGTGGCACCAAGATAAATCACCTCTTCTACATGGATGACATCAAACTGTACGCTAACAAAGAAAGGGACATTGATTCGCTAATACACCTCACTCAGGTATACAGCAAGGACATCAGAATGACCTTCGGTATTGAGAAATATGGAAGGCTAATTCTTAAGAAAGTCTATTCTATGCTCACAGATGGCCTAAGAATGCCAAATGGTACCATCAAAGATATAGAAAAGGGTACGAGTACTTGGGGATTATGCAAAGCAACATTAACCACGAAGCCGAAGTACGCCTCATAGCCATTACTGAATACAAGAAACGCCTTCGGCAGGTCCTATGGAGCCAGCTCAATGCCAAGAACCAAGTCATGGCAATAAATACCTACGCACTGCCAGTAATAAGATATTCAACAGGCATAATAAAGTGGACTGAGGAAGCCATCAAGGAAACAGATATAGCAACTCGTAAACTGCTGGCCATGCATGGAGCACTCCACCCAAAATCTGATACTACTAGATTGTATCTCGATAGGAAAGATGGCGGTAGGGGACTCAAAAGTGTACTGCAGAAAGTGAAAGTGAAAAAGCAAAGCATCAAAGCCAATGCAGCCTCCATGGCCACTTCATATAAGCTGCTTGCTGAAATTCAATCGTCTGCTCTTACAATGGACCTTCGCCCTGATGATGAGGAAACTGACTGGCACACAAAACCTCATGGTGCTCACCACCGACTAATATCTAAGGTTGGCAATCTTCACCAGACATATACATGAATGTGGCTGAACAAAGGAAACCAAACGGTTAATACAGAGTCACTAATCATGGCAGCCCAGGAGCAAGTTCTCTCAACAAGGCAACTCCAGACAAAAATCTATCACACTAGAAACGATCGTAGATGCAGACTATGCAAAGACGCACCTGAGACCATCCAACACATCATCAGTGGATGCAAGCAGCTAGCAGAAAACGCATACACTGAGCGGCATAATCATGTTGCAGGTGTTGTTTATAGAAGTCTATGTGACGAGTATAGCCTTAATAAACCACAACAGTGGTGGGAAGCTCCTGGTAAGGTCAATGAAAATGACTACGCTAAGATCCTCTGGGACTTCTACATCCGGACTGAAAAGTATGTCCTGGCAAACCAACCAGTTATAGTGGTGGTGGTCAAGGAAAACAAGAGAGCTACTATAATAGATATAGCAGTACCCAATGACTACAATATAGCCAGCAAAGAAAAAGAAAAGGTAGAGAAATATCTCCCTTTTGGAGAAGAGATTGAAAAATGCTGGGATGTAAGAACAACTGTAATCCCAATAGTCATTGGGGCACTGGGTGCAATAACACCGGCACATAAAATGTGGCGTGCCCAGATACCAACAGCAATCAACTCAAGTGAGTTGCAGAAAAGTGCGCTATTGGGAACAGCTAAGATCTTGAGGCGAGTACTCAAACTCCCAGGTCTCTGGTGGGAGACCCGAGTTAGAGCAGAAATTACCCCTCATACGGGTTAACCGGGGTGAGGGAACAACTTTTATATATTTATATTGAAATTTATCCTACTTAGAACTAAAATCAGAGTGCTCAACATAAGATGGAACAGTATAAATTGTAAAATTAAATAGTTCACTTATCTTTTCAGCTACTGACAGTTTCCTGCTGTTGCATTCTTCAGGCTGTAAACTTCAACTGGAGCAAGATAGCGACTTTTCAAACATCCCTCTCTTTCACGTGATTGGTGGATTTTGTCGCGCTCTGATTAACTTGTTACTAAAATAGCAGAGAAGATAACTCTTAGAATGAAGACAAGATGAGGCAATTTCTGTTCTTTTATTAAGGGTTGACATGTCAGGTTTTTTAATAATGTAATATTTTTCAGAAATACATATATTGCTATTTTTTCTTAAGTTACTGTAAGATTTAGCGTGTTTTAGTATTGTCCAGTCAAATTTGAAGTTAATTTTTTGGTCTTTTTGTGCCCATATGTGTTTGCTCAGTTCTGTAACATTTCTTTTCGAGCTATTTGTTATACTGTTTTTATGGTTACGGTGTCTAGTTTTAAAGTCGGTTTCACAAAGTCCTACATAGGTCTCAGCAGTGTTGTTGTTTATTCTTGTCACTAGTGCTTGGTACACTACGCTCTTCTAAAGGCGGTTTTGGTTAAGCAGACAGTCTGATTTTGTTCTGCAGTTGCATTTTTTGGTTTCGGTAGTTGGCGGATTTAAAACTAGCTTTTTGTTATGGTATTCTATTTTGTTTTTAGTGTTAGGCATAGTAGAGTAGCCCAGTTTCAGGGTATTTTTGTTAAATATTTTATGTAGAGGATTTATCTTTTGGAAGCACTTTTTGATCAAAGTCAGGAATCTTTTTCCTATGTTAGTTTTTCACTTGAGCTAAATGGTGGGTTATACCAAGTTATGGTTCATTGTCTAGTTTGTCTTTTTTTTGTTAGTTGAAGTTGTATTTCTAAAAGTAAGTATATGGTTGCATCCACTGTTTGTCAGAGCTGTCTGGTATGGTTGTACCGCCTTGTCAAAAATCTGTTTGCTAGAAGAAAGTCTGTCCAGTCTTTTATTAATGGTAAGGGGTAAGTTTTTAATTTTGCAAAGTGTGTGGTTGCTCAGTCTATGTACATATAAAATAGTGTTGTTAGGTTTGGTGTATGAGCCGTATGAGCCTTTGGCTAAGTCAAGAGTCACGTCTAAAAAGTTGACAAATTTTATGTTAGCTTCAATTGCTATTTTCAAATTGTTTACTTTAAATATAATGCGAATTGTCTTTTTCATGTTTTCAACATGTTTAGGTGTGTCATTGCATATTGCCAGTCCGTCATCACGGTAGAGTTCAGTATTGCTTTTTAGTTCATTTGGTAGTAGAGATAAGATGTAAGTTCCCACGAGTTCACAAGTCTCAGCCCCGTCAAAACTACCCATCGTCACGTCAAACATGTTGGCAGAGTCCTTTTCAATCCAGGTGGCCTTGTTCTGGCTGAGATAAGAATTTTTTGTGTGCATTATTATATGTCATTCATCACTGCTGACTTTGGCGTATTTTGAGGCAAAAGTTAGTGCTTTTTAGAGTTCTGGTGTAATAGATGGGTAGAAGTCACAAACGTCGAAAGTAATGAAGGAGTGTTTGTGTTTATTTTTAATTTCTTTAAACCAGCTGGTAACTTCTGTAGTGTTTTGCCATAAGGATTCTGTAGTTTTTTGCCTGAATAACACCTGAACTCTTACAAAAAGCACTAACTTTTGCCTCAAAATACACCAAAGTCAGCAATGATGAATGACATATAATAATGCACACAAAAAATTCTTATCTCATCTATAACAATGCCACCTGGATTGAAAAGGATTCTGCCAACATGTTTGACGTGACGATGGGTAGTTTTGACGGGGCTGAGACTTGTGAACTTGTGGGAACTTACATCTCATCTCTACTATCAGATGAACCAAAACGCAATACTGGACTCTACCATGATGACGGACTAGCAATATGCAACGACACACCTAAACATGTTGAAAACATGAAAAAGGCAATTTGCAATATATTTAAAGCAAACAATTTGAAAATAGCAATTGAAGCTAACATGAAAGTTGTCAACTTTTTAGACGTGACTCTTGACTTAGCCAAAGGCTCATACAGCCCATACACCAAACCTAATAACACTATTTTATATGTGCATAGACTGAGCAACCACCTTCCTTGCATAATTAAAAACTTACCCCTTAACATTAATAAAAGACTGAAAAGACTTTCTTCTAGCAAACAGTTTTTTGATAAGGCGGTACAACCATACCAGACAGCTCTGACAAACAGTGGATGCAACCATATACTTACTTTTAGAAATACAACTTCAACTAACAAAAGAAAAAGACAAACTAGACAACGAACCATAACTTGGTATAACCCACCATTTAACTCAAGTGTAAAAATTAACATAGGAAAAAGATTCCTGACTTTGATCAACAAGTGCTTCAAAAAGACAAATCCTCTAAATAAATTATTTAACAAAAATACTCTGAAATTGGGCTACTCTACTATGCCTAACATTGAAAACAAAATAGAATACTATAACAAAAAGCTAGTTTCAAATCCGCCAACTACCGAATTCAAAAAATGCAACTGCAGAACAAAATCAGACTGTCCGCTTAACCAAAGCTGCCTTCAGAAGAGCATAGTGTACCAAGCACAAGTGACAAGACTAGACAGCAACACTGCTGAGACCTATGTAGGACTTTGTGAAACCGACTTTAAAACTAGATACCGTAACTATAAAAGCAGTATAAAAAATAGCTCGAAAAGAAATGCTACAGAATTGAGCAACCACATACGGGCACTAAAAGACCGAGACATCAACTTCAAACTTGACTGGACTATACTAAAACACGCTAAATCCTACAGTAACTTAAGGAAGAAGTGCAATTTATGTATTTCTGAAAAATATTATATTATTAAAAAACCTGACATGTCAACCCTTAATAAAAGAACAGAAATTGCCTCATCTTGTCTTCATTCTAAGAGTTATCTTCTCTGCAATTCTAGTAACAAGTTAATCAGAGCGCGAAAAAATCCACCAATCACGTGAAAGAGTGGGATGTTTGAAAAGTCACCATCTTGTTCCAGTTGAAGTTTTCAGTCTGAGGAATGCAACAGCAGGAAACTGTCAGTAGCTGAAAAGATAAGTGAGCTATTTAATTTTACAATGTATGTATATAAATATATATAATTATATATAGATTATATATATTGTATATATATAGCTATCTATATATGTATATATATGTAGATTTTGTTCAGCTTTAAAGCTAAAGTGCCAAATTGATTTAGTTAGTTTTGGCAGCTAAAATGCATAATATTTTTTACTTAAAAGCAGTAGTTTGAGCACTTGTCAAATCTAAAGCCAAGATTAATACAACTGATTACTATTGGTGCATCATTTAAGGGATCAATGCAGACAAGGCGGAGATGTCTCTGACTCTAAAACTAATAGGTAAAGCGATAATGTTACTGACAAACATCAGTTGATGTTGCTGCTTATAGGTAGTCCAATTTGGATAAACTTCAGAATTGATCCTTACATGTCACGTTTTTTCACCTCAAAGTGAAAAGGTGACTCTTCAAGTGACTAAAAGTGAGTTTCACGTCTGATGATTAGGAATACCCAAGTTAAAATAAACAAATAACGCTTGAATGCTGAAAATGAGCTATTGAAGGTAGTTTTCATGGTACAGCCAACAAGGGCTCTGTTGATATTCTAAGTGCAAACATAAATTTATTTGTGTATTGAATATACAGAGTAGTAAAACAACGTGAATCGAACATGTTAACGACAGTAAAAAGTATGTGAGAAAATTATAACATATGTGCAGCCGTGAATAGTCAAATATAGAGAGAGACCTAGAAAGACCTAGCGAGTGTCAGCTGAAAAGTCATTACCTTTATCTCAATAAGAGGTTCTTACCACAATCTCATGCTAAAAAAAAAACATTATTTTAACTCAAAGGGGTAACAGAAAATCTATGTTAACAGAAACACATTGCAATATCTACTTCATAGTAAAGCTTATAGAGTGTTTGAATATATAATAATCTGATATACCAGTTGTGCATATGTAGTGATTAATTACTCATACGGTTTGGCTATAACAAGATTATCTTATGGGTTTAGGCCATGCAAAACAAAAAGAGTACTGAATAATTTTAATGTTATCTTAGATGGATATAAAAGCAGTTTTACAGAAAAACAATATTTAAGCATACAAAGTTTACGACATCTGTGCCTTGAAAATACCAAGTATTGTTTAAAAATAGTAGAATGCAGAACACATGCACGTTGATTAACATTTTTTCCTCGAGGTCTCAGATAGTTTTACTATAGACAACTAAACTGACAGATAACAAAGGTAAAGATAAAATGTTAACACATCTGATAGTTTCTAAGTTTGTTCTGCTCAAGGAGTAGACGTAAGACAATGCAGTTAGAAATCTGCTTGGGAAAACGGTGTTATGGTCCATCACACTGAACTGGTTTGGAATGGCATGTTTTTACCAAATCAACTCTTAACTCTTCCACAAAAATGTGAAAAGAGGCTCCTGATCCAGTCTTGGCATCTGATTCAAAATTTTCTACGCAACCTGTGATGGCATAGGTGATGTTTCTAATTCCAGAACTTATTCCATTGCAAGCACCACTGACTAGAAAAATATCAAAACACAATTAAAGTTTACTTGTTCCTAGAGTTAATTCAACTGTCTCCTGTTGTTTTCTAAAAAAATTCAATGCCGATAAAATGTGGTAGAATAAGTTTTAAAATAAGACTTTGGAGCTTTAATAAAAATCTTAAAAAGTAAATGATTTCATTATATTTTGTCTTGCATATATTGAACGCTTGAAATATCAATTAATAGAAAGAGCTGTAATGCTACTAGCTAATTAGACTCTTGGTAATGTTTCAGCTAATTTGTCAGTTCAGATGAGCTTTTATTTTACATGTAAGAATATAGGTCACTAAATTGTCAACTGCAAATATCTAATTTGCAAAAAAGGTAACATAGCTATAATATAGCAATGTTACCTTTTTAGCAAATTATATATAAAAACAATTAGTTATTATAATCTAACAACAGCCTATCTGTCATGAAGACACATTTCACGAAAAATTCCATTTAGACTTGTTTTCATTCCAAGATGACAGATTTGTTACATTACAGTAATGTGTCTGATAATGCTGGTTGTATTATTAATTTTATGACAAGGAACAGCAAAACTTTTGTGCCACAGCTTTTATATTGTTTCATAATTTCAATCTAGTTAAAAATAATCTAAAAGAAAAACTAAAAGAGAATCAATTAAATCATTTAGAAAACATGATGGAGTCTATAATGGAACAACTAAGTAGTTGAGAATTTCCAACTTACACTTGTTCTGAAACAACTGGTGGCGGTATCTAATGTACTGTCTCCCATTTTAAGAGAAAGTTTCCTGTGAGGTAAATTTGGTTTGTGAAATATTGAAGATATTGTGAAAGAAAGTGCTATGTTCATTTACTTGCTTTTCAAGCATCCCACCTCTTGAGTACTGAGGCAATAAATTTACCAAAGAGAAGTAATACATTGTTTCTAAAAACTAATCTACTTACATGTATAGCAGAAATTTCAATGCTCACCTGCATTGACTCATTCGGAACTGATTAACTTTTATCTAATTTACCTTAAAGGTTGACATGCAACAAAATTCACATTACAGGTATTTGATATCAAAAGATTTACTATGTTTTACTCTGCTGGGTAGTAGGTGAAAAATATGTAGAAATATGATTACACGCTCCTGAAAGCTCAAAAATGAACAGTTAATCGCAGTCATCACAGAAACGCCATAGGTTGGAATCCCTTTCCAAAACGGCTCAAATGGGATGTAGCCGAACAAGATGGCTTATGTTTACTCTTTCATGCAACCTCATTCATTAAAATATTTTCACAAATAAACTTAACCCATTCAAAAAAATCATGTCTATTGTCCTTATGCGTTTATTTCATTATTGTAATGCTGTCACTTTGAGCACTGATATATCAAATCCTTCCATAAAAAATCGTTTAAATTTGTAACCTTAGCTCGAAGAATTGCATATCATTTTCTGATAAACATGAGGAGCCTGTTGATCAACTGTGATAGTTGACAAATGCTGCAAAAAATTGCTCGCACTATTTGGAAAGAAGTATGTGTCACATGATCAGATTACGACTAGATGATTAGACCAAACTGAAACGAAACTGTAAAGTAGTGAGCATCTATATTTGATAAGGCACTTTTGGTAAACCCCAAAGTTTTTGTCATAAACTAGTTCTACGAAACGTTTTATATTGAGCCTTTAATTGGTCTTTCATTTCACATGGTAACAGCACGTGTCAAAACAATAACAAAGTTGAGTACGCCATCAAAATAAAGGGATTTTAAACTAAAACGTTTCCGTGATGGCTGCAGTTACCTGATCATTTTTGAGCTTTTAAAAGCTTGTAATTACACTACAACATATATTGCACCTTTAGCACCGCAGAGTAAGACATGGTGAACCTGTTGATACCAAATAACTGTAATGTGAATTTTGTTGGAAGTCAATCTTTAAGTATCAGTCATTTTTTTCAAATTGCTATAATTTAAGTTAATACCACAAGAGACAAAAGTGAAATAAGTTACTCATTCAACCTTCAAAATAACTAGCCAAGTCTTTTCTTTCAGATGGTCTTAAAATTAAAAAAAGAACTCATATATTACCAGAATAAATACTTGTGGCTTATAAAATCTTTGTCTCAAACTTTTTGAGTTAATGAATTAACATAGGTTAGCAGTAGTTTAGTAGTTTACGTTACATATACTAAAAAGTTTATATTTCACAACTTTAACCTGATATTACTGGTTGAAGGCTTTTAAACAGTTTATAAACAGATGGTTAGTAATTTACATACCTAAGTTTAAAAACCGCAAGTAGAGATTATTGAGGCTCTGATAAAAATGTCATATTAACCAACATGAATATAAGTAAATTGCAATTTGGTAAGGTCAAAATTTGCAGGTTGTATTAGTATTTATCAAAAGTATTTTGCAAGAAACATTTACAAGCAATATTCTTTGCATCACTTAACAAAAAACAGTTGTACATAAAAGTATAAAATAAAGTAGACATTGTAAAGACTGTAAACTAGATGTAAGATCTGAAGGAAGTGTGATTTTTTACAGCTAAAGCTTAGAAAACTTAAATTTTACAGCTATAAAACCTAGAAAACAAAACTAAAAACTAAACCTACAACTAAAATAAAACTTAAAAGGAAAACTATTATGGTACAGAATATTTCTAATTGTCCAAAACTCAACTTATAATTTTTACCTATTTGCAAAAATTCATTCTAAAAAGTTTAAGCAAAAATTTTTAATGAACAAGTCATGGTGCAATATATACTAGAGATATATATAATATATATCAGTTTATTTTCATACAAAAATAATGTGTCATTAATGTAAGCAAAGAACAGCAAACAAATAAATAGCGCGCTAAATTTACGGTAAAACCATAACTTGATTACGTTTGATGAGCGTTACCAAAACAATTTCTGCTTGAGTAATATATTTAGTAGAAAGTTTGATCTGCTCAAGGGTTATACACCAGGACAAAGCCTTTATCGATGGCAATATTGCTTCAAATATAATCAAACATTAAGTTACGGTAGTAACTTGTGATGGTAGAGTTAAAAGAGTTCAAAAACTAGAGTTAAAAATGACATAAAAGGTTTGTAAATCAGCAAAAATATTTTGGAACTAATCAACTTTTCAGAGAATTTTGAATTTTTTTATTTATTTTCATCCCTAAAACAGTCAATCGAGGTAATATTATTTTGCCACTTGATGCCCATTAAGTTGCAGCACCCATTTGTCATGGGTAACTGCAATTTACAATATGCGTTAACATTTTTGTAGAGAAATCTGGTGACACCATTTAGAGTTTTATATTAATAAACAACATACCTTGCATCGGTTCATACGAGCGGGAGTAGCTAGTCCGAAAACTGGCACCTGTTATATCTCCAGGATTTTCGCATCGTGAGTTGTCAATCAAGAAGTACCTGCAAAGATTTACCAAAATATCAACCAGTCTCAGCAAACTTGCATTTGAACCATAGCAAAAGATTTAGGTCATCGGACTTGCTAAACTTCCAAATGGCTTTAGAGTGCCGAACTCTTCAGTCAAGTTCAACACATTTTAAAATACTTACTATAGCTAGTATGTAAACATAATTGACTTACTGCTGGTTTAAATGAAAGCCAATACTAGACATGATCAAGTAGCTAAAGACTTGGTTGACACCTACAGTTAAAATTGATGCTGAAATTTTTTTTTAATAATAGTTTCAAAATAAGACTTTGAATAGAAAATAAACTAGTGCGAAATTATTTAGTAATGTGCTTATTTGGCAAATTTTGGTATGAAAGTCAATTTGCAGTTCAATTTTAAACAAATCCAACTTATAAGATGTGTTTTATGTTATTTTTCAATCCTGTTTAACTAGATTTTATTGATGGCAAATTTAGTTAAGGATCATCTAAACTGTTTAAACATAATTGATTGGTTATTGCCGCTATTATGGTAAAAATTCATACTATTTGTACAATAAAAAGCATTAAATTTTTTAAACATAAATGCAACCTTTGAACTTTATTTCTCCAAAATGAAATGTTTAGCAAAATTCAAGCAAATCAAGCAAAGCACAGATTTGTCATGTAATTTTATTGTTAATAATGACGAAATGTATTTAATTTACAAATGATAAGAATTGAGCTCATGATTGTTCGTGCTCCTACCACTTGGTGCACATTTTGCCGTAAGCAACAGTGACCGCTGAATGAGTCCCGCTCGCTGTTAGCCTTAGAGTTGTCTCATCATACTGTTTTTGATACAACACTGTGAGAAGGAATCCTTCATCAGTTTCATCATCAAAATTGTAGTAGTGGTATCTGGTAAGGTAACCTGTGTGACTTCTATAGACAGAATGTTCATGGCTGTATACTGAAACAAACAAAAATTTTATAGAAAGCAAAGTAAATACAAAATCGTTCATCATGAAAGATTTGTAAATAACTACATTGCAATGGAATTACCTATTTAATTGCTGTTTCCTGTTGTATTAGATGAAGGAAGTTTACTCAAAATATTATAACTTTTTCAAATATGAAGACTACTTGTGCTATATTGTTATACTCAGCACGCAACGTACAATAAAAAGCGTTTATATAGTAAAATGTTTTATTTTGAATCCTTACTTAATTTAACATATTTACTATAATTATTTAAACTGTTAACTTCCTTGTACTTTCAGACTAACTATTTGTACCATAATTAGTAGTACTATTTGCACTTAAAACAACATCGAATCACTAGCAGCTAGATATTTGAATGTTTCAGAAGATTCACACTGTTCACCTCCATCAACTTTCTTCTCCTTTCTTACTTCCTCTATGTGAAGTCTTGAGGGAGAGTTATGAGAGTTGACTATGAAGTTAGTTGGTTCAGTTTGGTTCCAGTAGCACTTTCCCATGTATATCTCAATACTGTGTACACCTGCCTCCAGTTCATTGTCACAAATCCCCTCAACTAAAAATAAGGATCAGAAGATCACATTGTGTAAATGAACACTTCATATCACTTGCTGTTTGTGAAAAGTCTTAAATTAGCATATCATTTATCACCAATATGAAAGTGTCACATAATATAGTTTATAATGAACCTCTTGTAAGTATAGAGAGTTTCGTCAAGACGGTCAAGATCTGATTATTTTGTACAGATTCAGTACATTTGTGTGTGTGCACAAGTGGGTGCAGGCCTGTTTGAGTGTGTATGTGCATGTGTATGTGTGTGCATGTTTGTGTGTGCATGTGCATATATATGCATGTGGGAGCCTGTGTGTGTGCGCGCGCGTGTGTGTGTGTGCGCGTGTGTGTGCGTGCGCGTGCGTGTGCACGCGTGCGTGCGTGTGTATGTGAAGGTGCCTGTGGGTGTGTGGTCGTGTCTGTGTGATTGCGTGCTCACATGTGTGCGTGCACATGTGTGTGCATGTGTGTATGTGTGTGTGTGTGTGTGTGAATGTGTGTGCACATGTGTGTGCGAGTGTTTATGTGTATGGGTGCATGTGTGTGCGTGTATGTGCCCATACTCGCACACATGCACAGACACATGTTTGCATGCACCTGCACACACACATACGCACACATGTGCACAAATGTACACATGTGTGCGTATGTGTGTGTGCAGGTGCATGCAAACATGTGTCTGTGCATGTGTGCGAGTATGTGTGTGCATGTGTGTGCATGTGTGCACGCAGGTGTCTGTACATATGTGGAGGTGTGTGCAACAGTGTAACAACAATTTAAAAGCATCATATAATGTAGTTTATAATGAACTTTGTGAAAATATAGAAAGTTTTGTCAAGCCAATCCTGATCTAATTATGCTGTGTGTGTACGCGCGCGCGTGTGTGTGTGTGTGTGTGTTGTGTGTGTGTGCGCGTGCGTGCGTGTGTGTGTATGTGTGTATTGGTGTTTGTGTGTACGCATGCACATGTGTGTATGCATGTGTGTATGCATGTGTGTATGCATGTGCATGAGTATGCGTGAGTATGCGTGAGTGCGTGTGTGTGCGCGTGTGAGCGCATGTGTGCTGGTGCGGGTGCGAGTGCAGGTGCGGGTGTGTGTGCATGAGTTTGCGTATATGTGCTTGGTTGTGTGTGTGTGGGTGCACGCGTGCGCATGAGTGTGTGCATGCATGTTTTTGCAATGTCTGCACACAAGTGTGTGCAAGTAGGCGTGCACATGCGTGTGTGCACACATGTGTGCACATGCATGTGTTCGCAGGCGTGCATTACCGTGGGTGTGGGTGCACATACGTATATGTGGGTGTTTTATTTTATTGAGTTTTTTAAAATTTATATATAGCCTTGAGAAACAAACAATATAGTTGAAATATTCACTAAATAAAAAAGTAAACGTAATTTTAATTCCTCGATATTACGGTAGGATGAAACCAAGTTGGCAGTAGCGCTGTATCTAGCCTACTGCACTGTGGATAGCGAGCTTCTGGACCTACCGCAATTGACAAAACTTAGCAATGTTGACAGAATTCACTATTTGGTCAAACTTAGAAAAGCGCTGTAGGTCCGTCTTGATTACTCTCAGCTTTCCAAATGGCTCTTGACATTTTTTAAGAAGTTACTAAGTATAGAAGATATACTTAATTTCATTGGGAGACTGTCTCATTGAGATGGGACTTTATATTCAATGTTTTTAGCAAAATTATTATGAAATGTTGTTAACAGTAGACATGTTTTCAAAACTTTAGAATTATAGTGAGAATGAAAATAATGTAGAATCATTGGAACAAAACTTTGAATGTTCCATCAAGAGGATTCTGTACTGAAAAAGTTTATCAACAAGTAACGCATAAAGCTGAACAAACAGGGAATAGGATGCAGTCAGTGGTGTCATTCCCAGTTACTGTTTATTTTCTTTTTATCATAACATCTCTGCAGCTGTTAAGCACCAAATAAATCTTCAAGTTTGCTGATAAATATTGATGTTGAAATTTATGCATTTCAAAACACTGATATCAGTGTAGTTGTTAAAATAATTTTGGTAAGAAGCATGCATTATTACAGAAAAAGAGAAAAGCTGAGTCATAGTGTAACCTTGTGTTAACTGATAAATTGTAGTTTACCTTTTGATTTTTATAGCAAACTCTTTAAGATTTACAGCCTCTTATCAATAACAATAAAGTTATTTGATTCAGTGTACTCACGAGTGTAAACTCTAACATGGTGTTTCCAGTGGTCATATGCATTAGCATCATCATGGCTGATTATAACATCAGCTTTGGGTGTACACTCAGTTCCATTTATGGCTATGTACCTTGAGGAAGTATACAAGAGAATCATTCAGTAATCAAGCAATAACTTATTATAGCCCTATTTTTAAACCATGAAGATTTTTTAGCCATGTTGACATAGGAGTGTTAAGTTTGAAGCGCTATTCGGCATGTCGTGATCAGCTTTAGGTGTACACTCTGTTCCATTTATGGCTATGTACCTTGAGGAAGTATACAAGAGAATCAGTCAGTAATCAAGCAATAACTTATTATAGCCCTATTTTTAAACCATGAAGATTTTTTAGCCATGTTGACATAGGAGTGTTAAGTTTGAAGCGCCATTCGGCATGTCGTGATCAGCTTTGGGTGTACACTCTGTTCCATTTATGGCTATGTACCTTGAGGAAGTATACAAGAGAATCAGTCAGTAATCAAGCAATAACTTATTATAGCCTTATTTTTAAACCATGAAAATTTTTTAGCCATGTTGACATAGGAGTGTTAAGTTTGAAGCGCCATTCGGCATGTCGTGATCAGCTTTGGGCGTACACTCTGTTCCATTTATGGCTATGTACCTTAAAAAAGAATATGAATGAATCAGTCAGTAATCAAGCAAAAGCTATGAGTTGTCAGCTTTATAACCTATGAATAACACAACTTTAATGCCACTTTATAACAACTGATGAAAACAAATGATACCATATGTCAATTTTTAAACATATGTCACAATAGATTTATAGATATGTCACAATAGATTTATAAATATGTCACAGTAAATTTGCACTTCAATAAATCAGAGTTTAGGTTTGTGGAAAGTAAATGTTGAACTTACAAAACCTTTAAGGCAGATCTACCTCAAAGTTCTAATTAAACAAAATTATAATATGTGTTAGGTTACAGTCGGAGTAAAGAGTGGCTATCAATTTATGCGTGAAAAAGTGTTCCTCATTGTAAGTAAAAGATAAATGACCAAAGTATTAATGCTAGAGGAAAAGGAGTGTTAACACCAAACATTATGAAACTTAGAGGTTAGCTACATAGCAAGCAAATTAAAATTTAAGAAGACTGCATACTTCAACCAACCAATCAAAGTATGCCAAGAGTGTCTACATTAAACAAGCAAAAAACAGTGGTAAAATCCTTTTTTTCTAAAGCAAAGGGAACTCGCAGTATAAAAATATTCAACCTTGGTAAAAAATTATTTTATCGTAACAACAAAAAATCATGTCAAAAGCGCTGCAATTTTTTTCTGCCCAGTTGATTTTTTGTAAAAAGGGAATTATCTCACAAACACAGATTTTTAAAAGTTAAAAAAGTTTGAGAAGCTTGTCTGTTTCAATCAAAGCAACCAATACATGCCGACCATTTTTACTCTGGTAGGAATTACTAGCAAAAATAATCACGTTTTTCAAGGCTAAGGGCACTTACAGCAAATCATTATTTGACCTTGGTGAAAACCCTTTTACTGCAATAACAAAGAATCATTTATAAGAGATCATTTTTTTCTATGCTTTTTAATATTAAAGAAGTACTGTTAATTAGATATCTAACTAGATTCCAAATTAAATGAAACATACGTCAGAGGCTACCATCTTTGTTAGCATGCGTTTTAAATTTCATTTTTTTAGTAGCTACAACTGCTTCAATTGTTCATGCGTTTCCTGAAAAACTGGCATGTCGGTAAAGGTGCTGAGATGGCATCCAGCATAGTAAGTCCATTCAAAGAAGCAGTGTATTACGAAATAATGCAATACAGTCTCATTATAGCATCATTAATAATAGTAGAATGCTGTACTCCACCACAGAGAATAACAAAGTTATTAATGCCTTTAAACTATTTCTGTATAAATCAATTATACATACAATATTCTATACCTGTACATAAACTATAACAATAAATACCATGATAGTATCAGCTATTTTAGTTAACAGAAAATTGCAGTCAATTCAACTACAATTTTCATTAGAGCAAAGTTGTTTAAATACATGATACATTATACAAATAACATTTCCCTATATAGGTTGCAAAAAAGCTGCTTTTTATACACAACTAAATGTTATTAAATATTTGTATTTACCATCGACCACAGTAACTGTATCCATTGTTTGTGACCTTCACACCAAGAAGTGCATTGTATTTTATCCTAATGCTTGTATCATCAGCCAACTTGGTGTATGTAACTGCCTGCAGAATTAAAGACAATAATATCAGCTCCTAAACAATAAGTCTTACGGTGAGATATATTTATGAAGATTTTGATGCGTTGGTGATTTTATGATAGTTTTTGTGGCAAATGTTATAATTTGTTTATATATCGATACTGCAGTTATTGCAAGCAGCACTTTCTTGTGTATAAACCACCAATTAATCAGGAGCAAGATGAACTGCTTATAATCTCATTTTATTGCTAAGTAGAAAACTTAGTTCATTTACAAACTGTTAGACTTGATAAGTAAAAAATATTGTTGCTTATTATGTTGAGTAAAAAAAAATTTGTTATCAAAAAGAATGGATATCGGTATTCCATAGAATTTCCACCTTATGTCTGTATCTTCTGTTGTATATAGAAAGTAATGAGATAGGGTAGATCTCATTACTCGGTGGATCAGTTGAATATGTCCTTTTGGGAGATACTTTTATATATACTCTCGCAAAAGTTTTGTAAATGCTGTATTTCAAACTATTGATTGCCTGATTGTTGCCCTTTTTACAAAGTTTTTATGGCATAAAATCAAAGGCATTTCTATTTTTGGTCAAAAGAAAATTATTGTCAATAAAGTAATAACAAAACCTGTGGTTTAAAGTAATACTTTCCTTGACAAGTTCTGAGGTCATGCTGGTGTTAAAAGTCACGTCTATTGCCTCATTCCAAGAATGGTACTGGTAGTTGAAGACAGCCGAGTGAGGACACGTTTTTGGAAATGCCTTTCCAGAAACTAAACATAAAACCTGTGTATAAGCCGGTATAAAGTAAATTGCGCTGGTATAAGGTGAATACAGATAGTTTGATTTTGCGTTTAAATACGAAAACATCAAAATAATTTTTTGCTAACATTTTTTTTGTTTATATAAAGTAAATCATATATACATAATAACACTAAAAGTTTGATTCTTGTATGGAGCAGTTTTTTCCAACATCCGACTGTGTCTTTAAACAGAAAGACACAGTTCTTACTATAGTAAATATTATAGAAAGCCCAATACCACACAACAATGTTTTATTATCTGAGAAACTCACAAGTAGTCAGTGGATACAGTTTAGTCTATGGATACTGTGGTAAGTTCAGGACCATCAGTTTTATTAGTTATATTTGTGTGGCACCAAAACTGATAAATAACATATTTCAATTAATTGATTAACATTACTTTACCATTGAAAATTTAGCAGACTGCAGCACTACTGATAGATTTTCACATTTACTTCTAGCACCATTGCACCACAAACTAAAGTGTGAAACCATAGACCATACCAGTATTTCCTTGAGGTACAACTTCCATAATAATCATACTGCGTGGAGACCGCCATCCAGTAGAGCCATCTTTTAACACATATCCATCACAAGCATCAATAACCAGGTTGATAACTCGATTTCCTTTCTCCAACCCATAACAGGTTCCATCAACTGAAATAGTTTTACTTTTGTGACATTTTATACCAGTATAAAAATTAATGATTTTTGAAGCCAATATGATACTTCTAGTATGTTTTACATATTACATACTACATCTTTAAAAGTTGACCAAACTTATCTATTATTTGTTTTATTGATGACACAGATGTTAGTGTCATCTAAAAATTAAACCTCATCATACATATTTTATATATTCAGAGACCAAACGCTCTTTGTATATTTTGTATCAAAACGGTTTGCTTTTACTTCATAAGAAATAAAAATGCGCGTTGTTTAACTTGAGTTCATCGGACTCACCGTTCATAGCCCTTTGGTATTTTCTGTTTTTTTTACTTGAGTCTAGGTGCTCAATACTGTGAGGATTCGAACATTTTGAACCATCAAAGGTTAAAAACCAGTGATGGCAGCCACCAGGAGCATCATAATGACCTCCAACATTCAAATGTAGTATCACTCTGAGTCCACTAGAAGCTCTCTGTTTGGGGTAGGTGACTGTCTAAAAAGTTCACAAAGCTTAATAACCTTTTTGCAAATTAAGCCCAGCTAATATTTCGGTATTGTTTTGTTATTCAGTTTTAACTTCTCTGCCTATACTTATGTCTAAAATGTCCTGCTTTTAGTTCTCATTGAAATACTTCTTTTCAGACAATGAGCGTCTATTGAAGTAATATGTTAGTTTTACTTTTACAAAAAGTCTAGAAAAAATAGGCTTAATAACACTCGGCAACTTTGCGACTAGTACACTCGTTGTGAGTTGTATTCTCTTGTAAATCATTATATTTTACTAAAAGAAATTTTAAAACAGAGTGAAACTTTAATACCTTTTGATTTTATGTGTTCTTTATAAGCTAAATGACAGATGTGGTATTGCTAGAACCCAAAAGTAAATAAATAAAACAAATTTATTGGATGGTATAAAATATAAGGTGTAAAACAAATGTTCAGATGAAACATTGCTAGCTATAATGGTTTGACATCATGGGTATATCACAGCAAGTTAGAAGCAAGCTAATAGCAAGCAAGCATTCAATCTTTCGAATGACGCTTCAATTCATTAAGGAGCTCAACTTTCAAAGATTCTAACATGTCCTTCAAAAAAAACTAAAAGTACGCCATGAGAAGGATGAAAACCTCGCCTTCGTCAAACTGCCCTTCATTCTATCAAAACTGTAGTAGAAAACATTGAACTATGTAAGGTAGCCAAGAAAGCTGTTTTCTTTGTAATTTAGTAATTTCTGTAATTTTAATAGTTATTACAGAGTTAATAGCTTTATTATGCTGTTCTCTAAAAAGGGCAATAATTAGAAAATGAAGGTAAGTAATAAAAAATATTTGCTCTATTTTTACTCATAGGAAAATTATGGCACAAATAAAAAGTACTCAGGAAAAGTATAGGAGCTTTATCTTGCAATTTTTTTGTAATTAACCTATAATATATATAGTAACAAAATTTAATTTTAACGTATATTGAACAATACTCCAGCAAAAGTTTAAAAGCAAGCAATAAAACTTACGCATTATTTCGCAGAAAGTAAAATTTTTCATGGCCAAACAAAGTTTATGAGGATTGCAATGACATGCATCAGGTTAATGCATTTGCCCAATTATGTTATGTTATTTTTTACTTATTGATATTCATACCGCTGATACATTATATGCAAGGTCACACTCATAAAATCGTTACACCTTTCAAGCAACAAAACTGCAAAGTGATGACTACTTTATATTTGTTTTCCTTAACGTTTATTGTCACCGTCAAAACAATTGCGTGTACATGGAAAACTAGTGATTTGTGATCAGATAAGATCGAATTTTTTGATAATGTCTGTTTGTATTAATTTTATTGGTTCTTTTCCAATTATCCTTTAAAACGTGACATTTTTGTATTTTTTTTGGATAGAATTTCTGTTTTATAGCGAGTGCTTATGATGTTTTACAAAACTTACTTACCATCACTGTACCAGAGTTTATGTCATCTCCTGTTTCCTTTACCCAATAGTACCGTGCATTGGCATACTCTTGGCCAAGTTGACAGTTCTTTCTTGCATCAGCTTCAAACCATTAAAACTTATTCCACCATCATACAGTACTAGCTTATTCTTCAACCATGTGGTGTGATACTACCAGGGGTAACAAAACTGGCTGGCTGAATGGTTTTACTATGCAGTGATTAGAGAGAATCAGCACACTCAGGCTAGTTATGATTCCCTCACTGTCTGTTTATTTCTTGCTCAACTTATAATGGTCAGATCTCATCAAGAACATTCACATGCAGATTGCATCTATGCAACAATTATGTAAGATCACTCCACCAACATTCTAATTACTACAATGGAAAAATTCTTATGAATATATTAATCCAGCTTTTATTTTACCTTAAAAACAAGAATTTAAATATTGATAACATTTTGGATATCAAAGCAATTATCCGTAAGTGAAGTTCATACCAACACAGACAGAATCATTCAGCATATTTTTTTGACAGCCTTGAAAGCAAACCTCATCTTCGGAGCAATTATACATCTTGCTACCACAGCTGTCAGCCTAGAAAATTCCATAAAGGGCTAATTGTTTAGCTGTAACACTGAAACCATTGCTACGTTATACTAAAATACTATTTATTTGATGAGTTTGAATACTAAGTTGAAAACACAAATACTTAGCATTTGAAATGAAACTAGCAACAACTTGATACAAAATATTCTGAACTGTTCAGTCATTTGATGTTTATCAGAAACTTACATTAACTTCTAAATCATCCAATGAGTCAAAGACATTGCCAATATTCGCCAAAATTAGAAATAGCAGTTTTAATTAGACAAGGAATGTGCAAATTTACCAAGTTTTCTAACGATTTTTATAGGTAACCATTTTTAGATATGACTGTATTCAATGCTTTACATAAGTTCTCACATTTCCAGTCTGGATAAGTTTGAAATGACTGCCGGTTGAGATACCCATACCTTTCTCAACCTTATCAACATCAGTTGAGGACAGCTCATAGCAGGTACCTGCCAAAAATACACTTTAATGAGATAAGCTATGAAGAAACTATCAGATGTATTCATAAAGCTAAATACATCTTTCTCGGCGCTGATAACTCCATAATTTCATATACAAAAAAGGCTTTTCTCTTTAACTGTAGAATGAAAAAGCTCTAGTTTACAATCAATTCAATAAGGCAATGTAAAACATTTATTGAGTATAAAAACATTTTTTTAAAGTGAGCACTGATTTCGATAAAAAGAGTTTTGCAATGTTAAACAATCTCAAGAAAGCCAGCTCTTTGTATAAAAAAACAAATAAAATGGTTTGTATCAAAACAAACACGAGGAGAATATAACAAAAATTTAAAACAGTTTAGAATCTAAGCAAAATTTTCTACACTAAAACTGTAAATAAATCTCAAAGTTAGAAGAAAGGTTTTGCTTGTTAAGATTAATTCAAAAAAGCTAAAATTAATACCAGTTATCCACAAATAACAAGAACTGTTGAAGTTCATTTTCAGATCTTCTAAACTTGTTTGATTCGTTATGTTGACCGAGCAACTAAAACTTAAATTGTTAGTACAGCATCTTGTTGACTACCTCAATGTATTCCACACACCTTCAGTATTTCTGAAGACTGAGACACAGCTATTCAAGTTTTCACAACCAAGTAGACACTCTATGTCTGTTCTCGCGAACCGTGTTTTAGTTATTGAAGGATTTGAAGGGGAGATGCAGACATTTTCTTCGAATCCGCCTTTTCGACAGTCGTCTGCAAGGTCTTGAAAACAAGAGCACAGATTACTGACAGAACATAGAAATAAGTTGAATAGTGATTACCTATAACAGCAAAGTCTGCGCTGAGTCACAACTTACTAGAAAAGGTAAACATGCAAGTGTAAGTTCCCTTTTCATACTTTTGCTCTACTTTATGCACCAAACGTTTGTTGTATATGTGATTACTAGCTGATGTTCTCTGTGAATTTTTCTGTTTTGTTTTGTTCGGCATCATCTTGATTGTAAGTCTGTTTTTTTGTTTGGATTCCTAACATGGGCTACTGCATTGACGCGGTGCTTTATAGTAGTTTCAACAGTAATCTGAACGATGGTGAGTTTGGTGTTTCTTCATATTCCTAAAGTAGATTATTGTGTTTAGGCTTTTATTTTAAGGTTGGGCAAATGGAGCTAATTCAGCAGTTTCAAAAGCATTATAATCATTTTACTTTACTTTGTAACTTTTGTTTGTAAAACTTGTAATTAAGAGGAACACCTTTACTTTAGAAAAAAAGTTGCAATTTTTTTTAACTTGTTGCATAATTTATGTTACTATTTTGCATCAACCATGTTCATTTTATCGCTTTGATATTACAGATTTTGAACCAGCTGTAGTCAAAACAAGGTTCAATAGTCGAGTTTGCTTTCAATTTACAACTTTTTACCTTTTTTAGCAGTTTTCGACAGCTGCGGTCATAAATTATGTTTCAATACATACATGTATTTAGTAGAGTAAGGAGTGGATATGTCATATCTGGCAGTGCAGTAAAGTCAAGCAGCACTAAGTGCGCTAGTTGGACGCACTGTCAGCCATGACAGCTCTAACAAACCTTTGCAGTATTTATCAGTGTTAGTTAGTTTGCCAAGCGTGACAAGGTTGAGTTTCAGAGGAAGAATTTCATAGTATTTAAATAAAGGTTTGATTACATTCAAAGCCAATTATGAAACCTCAAGTTTTGCAAGGCTACAGCTGCTACAAAGACACGCAAAGATTATTCTTTGTCTTTTTTTAAATAGGTCAATAAAAACATAGCTATGGCTTTGGGCTAAATAATTAATAAATGTATGAATGGAATTTGAGAACCTGCACTTAGAGTTATGTAATACTTTTTAATTATAATAGCAGAAAAGACGGCGACAATGATTCAAAAAAATTTGTTTTATTTCACAATCTTTCACAATTACATAATACAAAAAACCAAAAAAACTTTTGACCAAAGATGTAGAAAAATTAGCACATTAAAATCAAATTACTTTGTAAAAAGAAAGAGCTACAGAAAAAAAACGAGCAACGCCGCTGAAAGAAAACACACAATTTCCACTGCTGAAACTGTCGGTAGGTTTCACTTTCAAGCCGTCAAACAATGAATGGCAGGTTTTCATAACATTTTTCAAGCAAAAATATTTTGCCTAATGTGAAGTGGTGGTGGATGAAATTGTTGCATGACACGTTCACATGCTTGCTAATGAGCTTGATTTTATTGACGTCATATTTTTAATTAAACATGAAATGTGCCTGCAAACAGACCGAATGACCTCGTTTCATCAATATTGATTAAAAACAATTTGTTGAGTGTTGGTTGCTAAGGAACTTTGCAGGTTTTTTCTCAGCAGACTCTCGCAGAATGCATTGAATAGATTGGTTGTTGCTTCAGCAAACTAATTGACACATCAACTGAGAATCAAAACACTGTGTCTTGCCTTGAATAAAACATGTATTGATGGTTCAGAGCGGTCATGTTATTTATTCATAACAATCTGATATTATTTTTTAACAAAATGCCATAATACCTAATACCTATCTATAAGTTGAAAATACTTGTAAAAAAACCTTCTAAAGCACCGTGCTACATTTTCTAATGTTAAAAACTCTGTGCAAGCCAGTTGTGATGGTTTCACTGTTCATGTCAAGAGGCAAAAGCGATTACCTTGCTTGATTGTTGAATTGGATAAGTATGTTATTAATTGACAAGCGCCTGCTATTTGCTATTACTCAAATTCACTTTTAAAACAATGAAAAAAACCAAATGAACTAAACGCCAAACTACTTAAAAACACTTAAACAAATATTTCAGCATCGACAAAAATGTATAACCTTTATAGTACAAGAGACCAAAATCCTTTGCACCCTCTTAATTCCAAACAATTCATCTCAATGAAAGGAATATCATTTATATCTGTTAGGAGAATTTTTACATAGCAACATGCCTCAATTAGTAGATTATGAAAAAAATCCGATTTTACACCTCATCTTACCATTCTAGTAGTAAAAGGAACTGCAATAAAAAATAAAAAAATTGTCAACTAACCAAATTAGGGGATGAAAGACTTGACACTTACAAGTTGCATGCTCAAGTTCATATGTAAGCAGAAAACACAGACTCTTCATGTAAAGTGAAAAGCAGCACATATTGCGCATTTGTTGGTTAGCAGAAAGAAGTATACCAGATAACAAACTGACGTAGTTATCTACTCTTGTGATGCAATAAATCAATTCTGATGTACACTGCAGGTAATTTCAGTAAAATATATTCATTAAATATATTTTTTTTAACACATTGGCTGTATTAGATGACAGGCTTTTCGCAAGAGCCATAAGGTCTATAATGTATGAAGAGTTTAAAAGTATCATTACCAGTTCATATATACGTGTCTCTGTAACTATGAAAACCATCAAGTTTCTCTCAAATCGCAATGCAGTACAAACATTGTTCAAGTTGTAGCTGGTAGTATCAGAATTTGAAGGCTCCACTATAATCTAGTATACCCATGATGATTACCAATTTTGATTACAAATGTATTTATTGGCAACATTTCCGGTTTAGGTAGGAATTAACAGAAATTGGCAGAGTTACTTTTAATTAGTGCTCAGCCAATATATCATAAAAGTTTATACAACGTACCACATAAAGATATATAACTCATTCTAATTTTAATTGATTATCTAATAATGAAATTCAAATGTCTAAAAAAGTCTACAACTTACTTAGACAGCCAGTTTTCACAGATGAAGTGGGGGACCAGAGTTATTTTGGGTTTAAAGTGTGTGGGCATTTGTCTCAGTAAAACAAATATAAATGGTTGTATACATGCTCATAAAAAACTGATCTTGACTGAAAAACACATAAACAAAATAAAAATGTAAAACCATAAAAATCATATTACCTAGAAAAATTTTGATTAAGATATGACATACACTTGAATATGAAACAGTGTTTGTGTAGGTTCACTCTAACTTTTATTGTAGACAGAGGTGCTAAGGGTAGTTTTGTCAAAACTACGATTAGTGTGGCTTCTGATGTTTTTAACCTTAAAGGTTGACTGGCAAAAATGGCACATTACAGTTATTTGGTATCAAAAGATTCACCATGTCTTACTCTGCTGTGTTGTAGGTGCAAAATATGTAAAAATGTGATTACAAGCTTTCAAAAGCTCAAAAATGAACAGCTAATCGCTGCCATCACAAATCCGCCGTTGATTGGAATCAGCTTATTTTTCTGACGTAGTAAGTCCATTAGGTTATTGCTTTGACACGTGATGTTCTTACGTGAATTGAAAAGCTAATAAATTGCTCAATATAAAACTTCTCCTAGCACTAGTTTACGACAAACACTTCGGGTTTTACCAAAGAGCCCTTGCCAAATATATATGCTCTCTACTTTACAGTTTTGTTTCGCCTAGGTCTGACCGTCTAGTCATAATTTGATCATTTGACCCATACTTCTTGCTAAACAGCATGAATAATTTCTGCAACATTTTTCTACAATCACAGGTGACCAACAGGCTTTTCTTGTTTATCGGAAGATGATATGCACTCCTTCGAGCTAAGGTTATAAAATTATACAAATTTTTATGGTAGGTTTTGTGATATCAATGGTCAATGTCACAGTATTAGAATGATGATGAAATAGACGCGTAAGAACAATATACCTAATTTTATTGAAGGCGTGAAGTATATTTGTCAAAATACTTTGACAAATGAGGTTGCATGAAGGTGGAAACAGAAGCCATCTTGTTAAATTACGTCCCGTTTTAACCGTTTTGGAAAGAGATTTCAATTTAAGGCAGTTTTGTGATGGCGGCGATTAACTGTTCGTTTTTAAGCTTGTAATTACATTTTCACATGCTTTGCACCTACAACACAGCAGAGTAAGACATGGTAAATCTTTCGATACCAAATAACTGTAATGTAAATTTTGTTGCATGTCAACCTTTAAGCTTTTTGTGGCTAGGCGGCAGTCATATAGTTGTTGGACATACTGCAACTGATTTGCTACTAAGTTTCAAAGCTGATTTGACATGGTGTGGGAAACATATAAAAAAAATTTTTTGCGAACGAGCTCATTATTACGAAGTAGGTCTGACTGACATGATTTAAAGAATTACCTAATCAGTTGTCATGAAACATGACAGAACCAATTATTTAACTTACGCTGCCTTTACTAATCATATTTTTCTCTGGTTTATTACCCTTTAGTAGCCACCATTTAGGAACTGTTGTAGTAACAGTAACATACTGCACAATAAACAAAAAACTTGAAATATTAGCAAAAGTAACAGCAAAAAAATGTGAAATGCTGATAGTCACGCTTTTGTAGAATACTTACATTAAGTAAAAAAGAATTTAAACAGACTGCATTTAAGGCTGGTAAATTCAGATTTTACAGTTTAGTAAAATAGAAGTTATATATGAACAGAAAGAAAGGCTTCGGTTTTAAAAACTATCTTAGAATATCAAAATATGTCTGTGCAAGTCAACTGCAATGTTTTTGTTACACAAAAAAAGAAATTAGAATTTGCAGATATCTTTAGAACCTGCAGATACATTAGCAGACTGGTATCAAAGGTAATCAACATTTTTTATTTCAAAACCGCTGTTGTGTTGCCCGGAATTGGCTACACTTACGCAACGTAGCATTATGTCTGATTGTTAAATGTGAAATTGCATTGAAAACTAGCTATTGAGTTTTCTTTCTATATTTCGTTAAATGTTAAATAAAATTGAAACAGTTGAACATAAAAGGATTTCCGCTAAATATATGATCAACGCTTTGTCAAAAAATAAAGTAAACTTCCCTACACAGAAATTGGTTGACATGTAATGGAGCCACTTGTGGAGGAAAAAGAGCCAGCTGCAAAGTTTTCAAGCATTGAACTAAGCTTAGAATTATCCTAATGATGCAAATGATAAACTTGCGTCTAACAGTTACAATAAAGAGAACTTTGAGCCCAAAGAAGCATTCTCATAAATAACCAGAAAGAGCAGATTCAGATATGTCTGATATGCTAAAAATGATAAAATGGGAAAATTAACAACCGCTTTTTTCAATGAAGCCCGATGCTATTTTAGATCAAATATCTTCTATGGATTATGTTTCTGACACTCTAACATCATGGTTTAAATAAGTGGACAAGCCATCAAAACAAATATTCTCAGTTCATAATTGATTTTCTCTAAAGACATATACATACAAATCTGCTTAACTATTGACAACCAATCAGACACTCTATGTCAGTTTGCGCATATTGTGTTTTAGTTATTGCAGGATTCAAAATGAGATGCAAATGTCTTTTCCAATTTCACTTTTCCCAAAGTCAGGTGGAAGATCTTAAAAACAAGAAAGTGTGTTGCTGTCAGATTATAGTTACAAATTAAATGATTAGAAGATTTATAGTGTTGACCTATTGCATCGAGCATTGATTCTATTCACTATGTCTTAAAGAAAATGAGCATCCACGCATGTTTTTATTTTCAATCTTTTTCTCTACTTTATGCACCAAAGGTTTATAGTTATATGGGGTTAGTCACTCGCGTTATCTATAAAATTTTATATTTTGAGTTTTTGACAGTACCTAGCAATCAGATTTAGACAGCGTCTTAAACTGGACTACTGTGTCTAGGCTGGTATTTTAAGATGATGCTGACTAAGGTTTTGCATAGCTGTTCAGTACAGAAATGTTCAGCATATCACTCATTTATTTTGACGATTTCAAGAAACTGTCAATTTTGTTATTTAAAACTTGCCACTGGGTAACAAACATAATAAATAAACAACCACCATGTTTTATGCAAAGCAAACCTAATATTTCCTTAACCAATTTATGTTTTGTTTAGGTCTAAAATGGAGCAGGCTAATTCTAAGTTAGAGCAAATCAGGTAACACATATATCTACAGTATTAGAATTTATGTTGCATACATGTAATGTAGACAACCAATAAACATAAAACTAATGCAGCAGTTTCAATTGCTTTAAATTTAGTTTAATTTACTTTCATAACTTTTGCTTGCAGGATCCTTGAGAATAATCATGAAAAAACAGCTGCTGTTTCTTGATAACTTTTGATATGATATCTGTTGTGATTTCGCATCAATCAGGTTCTTTTTATCTTCTTTTCTTTTTGAAGTTACAAAGTTAAAGCTTGGCTATAATCAGTAGTCATGATCAGTCAGGGCCATGTTTAAGATGACAGGTTGTCATAAACTTACAGTTTATCACATTTGATCAACTTCATGACAGCTTTGTCCACATTTATGTTTTAATTAAATTACCCATAATTATTAAAATAGCGAGGAAATATGTCATGCCTGACTCCAGCTCCAACCAACTTTTGCAGTACTTACCAGTGTCAGTTAGTTACTTAGATAGTTAATTTTCTAAGCTCAACAGACTTGCATTTCAATAGAATAGTCTCATAGTATAATAACTTGTGTTTCATTGTTAGGTTCAAGGTTAACCACAGAATAGCATTTAGCTAAGCTGCAACGGAGACATACACAAATGGTTTTTTGCAAAAAAAACTGCAAATGCTATGATCCTTTTCATGCCACCACGAACATTGCTAGTGCATAGAACTTAATGGAAAATAAATGTATGAACCAAATTTATAGTTTGACTAAAAATTGATGTTAATATTATTTCTGTATTTGATGGCATCAGAGACATTGTGTAAAACAATTTTTTTTAAAAGAAAGATTTTTTGGTCAATGATCTTTCTGAGTTGGAGAAAAAAAAAAGCAAGGAGTGAATAAACTAAAAGTTAATGCGTTAGCAAATGAAGATTTATTTACTTTTAAAAATGGATGCGCAATAAAAAGTAGTACCTTTGAAGAAAAAAAAGCTTCACAGAAAGTTTACTGTTGAGACTGTTGGTAGGTTTTCCTCAAACAAACAAGTTTTAGACCAATTCGCAGCTATGGACCAAACTATTGAATTTTTTACTTAGATTGAATAAATGGTATTACGTTTTTTATTGACCTGTAAAAAAATCTATGAGGGGAAAAAATAAACAATTCAGACAGTGCATAGCAGGTTGTCATAACAGATTTATTATAAAAATATTTTACCTAATGTAAAAGAGACGGGGTCGAAGTTGCTTAATAATTTGCTGAAGCCCTTGCTATTGAGTTAGTATATCAATTTTATTGACGTCATGCCTTGAATTAAACATGATATTTGCCTGCCAACAAAATAAGTGACATAGTTACATCAATATCGGTTGAAATGACAACAAATAGCCGAGCCTCTCACAATGTTGTGTATAAATGGATTTTTACTTGGAACAAACTATTTGACAAACCAATTGAGAATCAAAATAGAGTCTTTTTGCTTGAATAGAACACTCATTGATGGTTCAGAGCAGTAACTTTAATTATTCATAACAATCAGACATTGGTTTCTTCAACGAAATACAATAATAGCTCAAGTTAGAAATATCTCTCGAAACCTTCTGAAACTTTTTGCTGCATTCTTAAAAATAACTGTAAAGTACACAGAATTATCTTTGCAAAATACTGCAAGCACTATCATCCTGTTCTAGCCACCAAATACATTGCTACAGTATCATACTCATGACATATAAATTCACGAACATAACCTATAGAAATTGCTCAAAAGTTATGTTAATAATTTTTCTGTATTTGATGGCATCAGGGGCATTGTTCAAAACGATGTGAATGAAAGCCAAACTTTTATTGTCAATGATTTTTTTTAATTATAAGAAAAAATAAATTGAGGAGTGATTGAAAAAAAATGTGAAAAAAATTAACATTTGAGAAGTTGTTTTCTCTGGATATTGAATTAGCGGTAACACTAAAAAGCTAATGTCCTTGAAGAAAAAAAGAGCTACACAAAAAGTTCACCGTTGAGGCTGTTAGTAGGTTTTCCTTAAGCAAACAATTTCTAGCACAATTGGCAAGTATGGACCAAACTATTGATTGCTTGGCTTGGATTGAATAAATTGTACTAATTTTTTCGTTTTATTGTAGAAAGATATGTGAGAAAAACAATAAACCATTCAGATAGCAAATAGCAGGTTGTCATAAAATTTTTAATATAAAAATATTTTACCTAATGTAAAAGAGATAGGGTTGAAAAAGCTGAATGATTTGCTAAAGCTTTTGCTGTTGGCTTGGTATCTTGATTTTATTGGCGTCATGCCATGAATTAAACATGATATGTGCCTTCCAACAGAATGAGTGACATAGTTTCATGAATATTGGTTAAAATGGCAACAGCCAGCAGAGCCTTTCATGATGCTGTGAATAGATTGATTTTTATTGCAGCATTGCATAGGGTGTGTCAGAATCCTTAAAGCCTGCTATTGCGGCATTTACACAACTTTGTTTAAAAAAGCTGTATTTAAGTAACAGCAGAAACCAATAAAATTGATGTTTGCACAAGATGTTAGATCGAAATTTTCTCTTTCATTTGTAACCGTTTTTAAATATCTTTACCCACTGCCTCCATTTTAAAAACCAATTTTATTAAAATGATATCCAAAAAGTCGATACGACTCCTTTGTTGATAGGTCATAAATGATTGTGATGCAAATAAATAATTTTATGATACTAATTATAATTTTTCAGCATATTTTAAGTCATGAAATGATGATAAACAAGGGCACAATGGATATGATGCCACTGTAAATGTTTTTTACATGTTTTATAAAATCGTATGAGCTTTTTATAGTTTTAGTCCGAATAATGGTGAAGTACTGTTTTTTCTGTTTGATGACATTTGCTGTGGGCTGCCCGATTTTTTTATTAGGGTTTTGCCAAGTATCATTGTATTATGAGCCCTGTTTAGATATATTTATTAAAAGTTTAAAAACTTCGGATCATGGGACAGATCGCCCAGGAAAACTGACAAGCATTGACAAAAGCGGCAAGGGTTCAAAGGTCTAATGATAACTGAAAAGTTCAGCTGTGACTGAGCATGCTGTGGTAAAGAAAAACTAAAGCTGCAAAACTGAATTTAGCTTTTATAGAATTGAATAGCTACAGTATTTATCTTTAATAGTAGTGAGTTTACTCAATGATAAATATGACACCAATTACAGTCACAGAGTAAGGGAAACATACAGTTAAAAGTAGCGCTAACAATAATTAGTACATCATTTGCCTTGATACAAAAAAGGAAACCAAACAGTTAGTACTAGCACCTTTTATTTAATACCTTAACCAGCAATTCTTATACAGCTGCTGTGAAATGTTACTGTTTTACAGTTGACATCTGCCCTAGCGGCACCACATTTCATAACTGTTTTGCAACTGTCAGACCTTGGGTTAATCTAATTGCATATCATTTTAAAAACCGCCTAATCTTTACTCTATAAACACAATAATAATTCATAACTATTGGGACAGTTTGCAGCGACGTATGATTGGTCAAACTAATTATACTAGCTGAGTGTTTTATGGAACGATATTACATCCTAATTTATAGATTAGGGAACAATAAGATTCTATGTTCCTTTTTATATCAAAATATATATGTCACCTGTTGTTCCCATTCTAGTAGCATTGGTATTGGCTTAGAGAATACAAAAATATGCAGTGTTCTAAAACAGAGGACAAAAAATCTGATGCTCACAATCTACAGGTTAGTTAACAGGTCTTACATACATGTAAGTAAAATTTACCAGTTCTTTATATTACATCTAAACAAACTAGGAAATAATGCAGATTTTGGATTTGAAGGTTAGCAAAAGTGTGACAGATAGAAAGCTGACATATATCTACTTTTGCACGGCATAAAATTAATTTTTATCTGCAATGCAAGTCATAGTAGTAAAATAAATGCATTATTTCATGCCAAAAGTGAAATAGAGAGTCCTGCACCTACCAAGAACGCTGTCTGTCAGAGCTGAGGTGAGAGCCCATAGGCACAAGAACAGTACCTTCCAACTCTTCATTGTTGCGGTGTGTGTCTAACTAGCAGGTTTATTTCATGAAATGACTGTAGCCGTTGTCATAAATCAATACAGACATTTTTTCATTCGCTAACCTTACAAATTAGGTTGGTTATTGATTTACTTCAAGAGCAGTTTGTGACATGATAGCATTTTCATCTAATTTGTGTAAAACATTAATAACCTTATGTAAAAGCATATCAAATAGAATTATTGAACTTCTTTGCAGAAGTACTTTACTACTCATGTATTGTGTAATCAAAAAGGTTTATCTAATATTTGGTTTATCTAACATATGATTTATCAAAGTGGTCTAGATCTATTGGTAAGCCATTCCAATTATAGAGGGTGCGTAAAAATGGAAAATCTAATAACATACATTATAAAGGATTTTGCTAGCATTTACTCAGACATGACCTACTGTGCAAAGGTTTCTGCATGAAATGCAAGAAGAGTAGGAATGATTTTGTTCATTTTATTCGAAGAAATTCCTATTACAATATATTAAATATATTTATATATATACTGTATATACGTATATGTATACTGTTTATGTATGAATAAAAAACAGTTGTTTTCTCATCCCGGTTAACCCATATGGGTGGTAATTTCTGCTCTAACTCGTCTCCTACCAGAGACCAGGGAGTTTGAGCACTCGCCTCAAGATCTTAGCTGTTCCAATGGTGCACTTGTCTGCAACTCACCTGAGTTGATTGCTGCAGGTATATGTAGATATATATATATATACATATATATATATATATATATACATGTACATGTATATAATCATAATCATATCCACATATAAATATATATATATATATATATATATATAAGTTTGTCGTCCTGTGTCCGCCACAATATTACCTTATATAACACTACATTAAATACAAGATTTGAGAGCTAAAAAGAGAGTCTAGTACCTTCTAAGAACGCTATCTAATACAGCAACGGTCCTAGTCTAGAGACAGATTAATAGTACTTTTCCACTCTGTATTATTGTAGCATGCGTTCAATAGACAGATTTTAATTAATAGTATTAACCATCACAGTTGTCATAAACTAATACAGACACTTTCCTTTCTTCCATGCTCGCCTTTCGAATTATTTCATTTATTTTTATTTAATATCTTTTAATAACCTTTTTTCAAAAGCTGTAGTTTCCAAAAATTTTCTGAAACGTGTGTCATAACGCGCATTTTATTGTTAAAAGTGAAGTTCAGAGAATTACCTCAGCCCACTCATTGATCGTGAGCAGAGCTAAGGTCATAAATTATTCTTTTCACATAATTTCCTGAGTTGCACTTGTTTGCATAGAGCAGACTGCAGGGAGCAATAAAACCTGAGTACTATGTGATTAGACATTTTCGTTTGATAAAATTATAACATTAACCATTTGAACTAGTTTATTGGTAGATTAGAAATTTGTATAGCATAAAATATTTAATATTTCTATAACACTGAGTTTGCTAACACCTTTACAGATTTTGATAAAACTATCTACTTTCTACTAGGACAATACAAATATAATTGATTATGCTCTTGCTGAAGCTTCATGCCATTTATGATTGGTTTAAACAATATGAGCTCATTTCTATTCATCAACAAAAATATTCATAATATTTTAGAATGTTACGCAAAGGAAGTGTTATGACAATTCTATCCATGTGCTTATAGAGTTTATACCGCTCATAGTTGGTGAGAACTTGGATGCCCGCAGTTTATCGCTATCAATCAATAAAAACATATTTTGTAAGTTCTATGTGCCTTGTCAATGGTCAATAAAAACTCTATTATCTTTACATTACCTAAAAGTCACCATCAATAACAATTACTTGATTGGTTGTTTCTGTTCATATCAAAGTTTTTATTCTAACTCAAAAGCTTTGGAGTTTTTCAATACATCTTTGAAAGCCCATCATAAAAATAATTAGTAACTGTATTTGGCTAATTGAAGTTCCTCATTTAACACAATTCTGATAATTCGAGGTACCTGAAAAATCGTTTAACATTTATGGTGGAGTTTTGAGGATCAACATTGTGTTAAGCATCGCAGCTGTAAGTTTGAGGATCAATATTGTGTTAAGCATCGCAGCTGTAAGTTTGAGGATCAATATTGTGTTAAGCATCGCAGCTGTAAGTTTGAGGATCAATATTGTGTTAAGCATCGCAGCTGTAAGTTTGAGGATCAATATTGTGTTAAGCATCGCAGCTGTAAGTTTGAGGATCAACATTGTGTTAAGCATCGCAGCTGTAAGTTTGAGGATCAACATTGTGTTAAGCATCGCAGCTATAAGTTTGAGGATCAACATTGTGTTAAGCATCGCAGCTGTATGTTTGAGGATCAACATTGTGTTAAGCATCGCAGCTGTAAGTTTGAGGATCAACATTGTGTTAAGCATCGCAGCTGTAAGTTTGAGGATCAACATTGTGTTAAGCATCGCAGCTGTAAGTTTGAGGATCAACATTGTGTTAAGCATCGCAGCTGTAAGTTTTTAATTTTTTAATGAAAAGTATTATAGGTAGTAACACATACAAGTTTTGCTTTTTAAAAAAATTGTTTGAACATTATTCTTGACTACTTAAGCAGGGCAGAAGGAAATTGGAGATCAGCAGACATAGTGGAAGGTATTGAACAGTCAGAAGAAAATGAAATATTTCCAAATGTGTGCAACAATCAGAACACCAGTGGCCAAGCAAACAATGCAAATAATTTTTTAATTGTATATTTTCATTCTGCATATATTAAAAGTAAGGTATTTCACGCCATTTGTTATTGAATATGTTTTTGAAAAATTTGATAGGTTATTATTGTATAACCTATAACTTGGCAGATTTATTGCACATTCGCTGATAGCAATAATGAAGTTAATAAACTTGACTCACCATAGATCGATGCTCATAACTCCCCTTCTGTTGCATATAAAAAGCCATTTTTTATTTCAAACTGGAGCAAGCATCAATGAGTGTAATAAGCTATCATGCAACAACCTTAAATTGTTACACCATATATGAATCTTAAAATCTGTTGTGTGTATGTCTATACCTGCAGCAAATTAAATCCATAAATAAAAAACTGCATATCAGAGAATTTAATCTTATAGTCTCCAATTCACAATGCAGCAAGCTAAGTGATTAAGCTACAAAAAGTCAATAAAAGCATTGAGCAGACAGTCAGTACACAGATTAAAATACACGTGATTACACTGTGTTTCAAGAAACATCACTAGAGCTTGCTTGCACGGCTCTTACTAGTAAGTTTAGTGATACGAATACGAGCTTACTCAAATAAGTCGATACCATCTACATTATCTTGTATTGTTTATAAGCTGTTTTATTACTCGTACAACACAGAGCATTTAATTACTATACCCATGAAATAAAAGTATGCATCAAAATGAAAAAAAAATTTAAATCTTCAACAAATTTTAAATTTTAAGCTACAAGATTATTATAAGTTAATTGAAAGCAAGAATTATCCACTTGTAGAGATATTACTCAGCTTTCCGTTGCATAATTATTTAGATACCTACGACAAGTGAGAAAGAAGTTATAGTGAAAAGTAAATTTATTGCATTCAAAAGTGTTAATGTCGTTAAGACAAAATAAGGTGTGAAATATAGGCGGCATGCGCTTCGCCGGTAATAGAGTTAAATTTGTCTTTCAGAAATTCTGATGAGCTATTTGAAAAATAAAATTATTTCTCTATTTGAACGCTACCCCTATTAAAGCGCCGCTCTAGGATAATAGTTGAAAATAGAATGTTATGGTATTCAAATAGAGGTTTTATGGTATTTCTGGACCTAATTTTATGTTCAAATCATCAGGTATTTTCTGTTACAACTATAACTTATGACAGGAACTGTTCCCAAGTTTCTTTACCTTGGTGTTCAGAAAAAAACTTTTATTTAGGCATTCGTTCTGCTACAAATATCTAACCAGATTATTGTGCACTTTCAGCCAATTGCTCGGTCATGAACTGAATGATCTAAGCAACAATCACAAACGGTTGACCAATATTTTCCATGGTCATAAATGTGGTTGCCGAAAGGGTACTTGACATTCCAAATTTGTGTTTTATTATTTTGTTATTGTGACAATAGTTCATCTGTATAGCAACAAACCAATCTGACAAATATGTACTTTTATCATACGAGTCATAGTGTCAGTGGTACTTTACAGGCCAAATAATTGCAGATGCACACAGCAGAGAGCGAGTCCTGCGCATGATGCTACTTACCTAATAATCATGTTTGAACCAAAAACTAGGGTATTTTTGTTTATTTTCTGATACTAAAGCAAAAACGTTTAAAAGATGCAAAGAGATAGTATTTTTTTTTATTTTTAGTTACATTTTTACCATCAGTTCTTTTTAGCTATTGTACTACTGCCAACCATTCTGTAAAGTATTTTATCATCTTCCTATATTCGACTCTATTCGAATAGAACAAATTCATTTTAAATGTTCAAAATTATGTATGCAAAGTTAGATATTATAGTATAGACTTTTTTTGCCACAGTTAAACAAGATTTTGATTATTATCCTTTGACAAGCCTAAAACACTAGGTCATTATGGTTTTTTTGCACAGCTTAATTAGCTCAATTTAATTAACTGACTATTTCACTCTCAAACTGGCAGTAATGGCCTACCATCATAAATAGGACTAAATCTTTTGCACAGAAGCATATGCGAAACAGGCTCTGTCCTGTTTAAACTTGGCTATACTTCGATAAAGTCATGAATAGCAAAACTTTTGACAATTCATCATCATTGGCATTTGGCAATTGTTACTTTTGCAAAACTCTGCTACTATTTATTACAAACAAATATATCCAATGAAAGGGATCATAGCCAAAAATTTTTTACATGAGAGTACTTCAAAAAATTGTCCAGATCCAGTTCTACAACAACTAAATATTTATAGGGAAAATACTCAAAGGCTGTTGGAAAAATAAGCAACTGGTTTCTTAAAGAAGCTAATGTAAAGCCTTTATTTGAACAAACTAGAGCTCTATTTTACAAGCTTTGTTTTTAGTGCTTTCTTATTGGTAGTAACATTTAAATAGAAGGTGGTGCTGTATTTTTCGATTCGCCCATCCAAAGTTTTGAAAATTAAATTTGCCCTTCTCACAAATGCACTGATGCTAATGTTGCCTATATTTTGCACTTTTCTATGGAAATATAAAAGTTGATGCTGTCAGTCTTGCAATTTTTGCTAAGTTATTTTTCGTATATGTCAAAGTTTTGAGCCGAGTTGAACAAGGAACTTGTGGGATTGTAAACTTTTACAATGTACCGGTATTAATTACTTTCAGGGTAATGTTTTTATAGTTCTACGAAAAAAAACATGAAACTTTAGAATTAGAAAGCTCCAACTAAAGCCTAAAATATTTGTTTGATTATCTCGCGAAAGCAAAGAGTTTTACCCCCTCATCACACCTATAGCTTATCATTGACACACAGAATCAATAAATATTTTCTCACTAATCTGAGAGCTATACCTCTTTTGCACAACAATATACTCCCAATTTGCTTGAGTCTTTTTAGGTAGTACAGCTATCAACAAAGCATGCAGGATAAAAAATGGCTGTACTGGTTTACTTACGATAGAAAGTTTTTTGAATGCCTCCAAAGTGCATTTGTCCAAAGAGTTACAACTTTATAATTTTCAGCTATAGGTACACATTCAATTTAGGTGGTGGCTGTCTTGCTTTCTACTTACTTGACTTCATAAAATTAAATTTCGTTAGTTCACTTTTACCTTTTGGATTTCTGACTGACTTTGAATCAGCATTCTTAACTACCGTGTCAATTACATCATTGTAGTCCTCGAGCTCTGACCGAATCTATGTGGCTGCCTTCTCTCAGTTTCAAACAATGCTTTCATTGCCTATGCTATTCTCAACACCGCCTCCTAACCCATTATATCTAATATTTATTTATTTCCGTTCACTTTACTTACAGATTCAGCAGTTTTAATTAAAGTATATCTTAGTCTTCTCTGTATTGTCTACTGGTTTGTTTTTAACCTCTGCTAAACTTATATTTAATGACTGTTTCCGGCTTTGATTGCAAACTCTACTAAAATGTTTGCATCTAGCATAGACAATACTGACCAATGTTCACAGAGCAAATTTGATTTAGATGAGAGCTACCCCGGTATTCTTAGCCACTTTTTGTACTACCAGTAGCTCGATGTTGTTTGTAACTCACCAAGTCCAAAGTTTTGTCCTCATCTAGCTCCCACCACTTGTTGTTTGCTATTCTTTTTGGTTTTTTGAGCTGCTGTTGACCTTATCTACTAAAAGGTTAGATTTGTATTTTGGTCAAAAGTACTTTTATAGCAAAAAAGTCTTTTATCAGTTTTTTCAATTTTTTCTGTTGACCAAAAAAATTTTTTTTTCTGTTTTCATCACCGCCATTTTAGCGATGACCTATTTATGCGTTAGTCAGTACAATGTGGTGTTGTTCATTCCACTTACTGTTTGTCAGCATAAAAATCTTTTCTAGAAGCTTAAAGCCAAAAGGGCAGTATTTAATAAAAAAATGAAGGGAGTTGTCTAACTTCAGCTACCCAACTGTTAATAGCTAAAATAACTCTGGTTTAACAATTTATATTGTAGATAGAGGAATGCTCTACCCTGACGGGTTGCTAAATCACAAAAGGAGAAAAAAGCTGTACATTAGTTGAGAACCAAACTTTACATTTACCTTCACTTTTCCACGTTGTTATAACCTGCTTACCAATAACTTTTGCTATAGAGTTTTGTTGTAAACTCTTAACTTTATTCAATGCATAGGATTACCTGTGATGTGATTTCACTTTATAATATGCAGTCACAATCTCTATTGAGTACCGTAAAAACTATAAGTACTCGTCATTACTATTCCCATACCAACTTGTACAGGAATAGCACAATAATTATGAATGCAAAAAATGATGAAAAGCTACAGTGTGATAGCAAGTAAAAGTACTGAACATCAGTCGAAATTTGACAAAAATAACATTACATGGTATAATAAAATGAAATAATATAGGCAACTGACTTGTAATCTCTAGGAAATAATCTAATAATAATTGACTGCAATAAACTGACAATTTGACAATTTATTACTAGGCGGTAGTAATTTAAGTTGGGCTGTTTTCTACAAAGCTAGTGAAACGTAACGTTATGAGTTAATCATAATTTCAGCTTATGACTCAACGCTGGCAACTATTAGTGGTTGGCACAGATTAGGCAATCCTAACTCGGCATGAGTTTTAGGAATGCTAAAGAACAACCCCACTGACCACCATCAGCGGACTGCAGATGCCAAACCAATGACTGTGGTTCCATCAGGCTAGCTAGATAATTATGAAACACTACTCTATAATATTGCTTTTTCATTGACTAATCAACTTTTCCTACAGTTGTTTGATCAAAATATTTGGTTAGATTGGAGCGGCTCTGACTTTTAATGCAGCAAGCTGCCACAACCAATAAAGTCTGAAGATTTTTCACACAGGCATGACAATCAAAATGAAAAGCTCAAAACGGATGTTGCTTACCACAAAAATGCTTGATGATAATGGCTACCAATAAATGCAAGGCTAGAACTTACTATGGAGAAAATGGTGCTTTTGTGCATTAAAACAATTTTGATCAAAATCAAAATTGAATCAAATTGAATCAAAATTTTGCTGATAGATAATTGATATTTTGCTGACTTTGTGTAGCGCAATCTAAACAAATGTCTATATCAGGCATAGAGCTCAGGAGTTCAAACTAATAGAAAATATTTTTTCATTGCAATTGACTTTCATATTAATCGCTGGAATCAGGTGTTTGTAAGTAAAAGCAGAAGCTTCATGTGATTATTTGCACAAAATTTGCAAGCAATTATTTTGAAATTGTCATTTTTTTCTAGCATGGCTTTCATTAATGCTTTTGACATAATAGCACAACTTTACATTGGTTGATCAAAATGAGATAAAATACATAGCGTAGTGTGATTGCACTGCAAAATATGATGTGTTGATGCAAACAGTAGTAACTGACCTAACCACATCTTTACAGAATTTTATTTTGAGAAATTTAAAACAGCAGCTACAATAAAATTGTATACTGATTAGACACACTACAATCAAGGGCAGCTGTAAGCTATAAAATCTAAACAGCTGCCAAAATTGCCGTAATTTCATATAATGACACTTTTGTAAACAGCTGTCGTCAGAAAAATATAACTTTTTAGCCACATCCTAAAATAGTTCCATCGAATATGTCCCAATAAATCTGAATATTTGTGGTAAAACTCATGCATCATTGTAAGATCTGCTTTTAATTTTTATTCTTTTACAAAGCTTGCAAATGAAAAGTGAACTAAGAGGAAATACTAGCGCAAATAAACAAAACTAACTATAAAACCAAGCAAGACCAAACTATGAAAGTGACTTCAGCAGCAGACAAAGTCATTTTGTAAACCATTACTTATATGCCCGCTTAGCCAAGATACATTAGGGTGTTTTTAGTGCTACTGATTGAATAAATTAACACGAAGTTAGCGACCATAAGGCTTAAAATGCTGCGTACATTCAGTTGACAGCTTCTGATTTTACGCACTATGATTGTATCCAAATAAATACCCAAACTTCTTGAGTAAGAGAGATTGATTTCATCGAAGAGACCCGTGACTGATACTTGATAACTTTCCATTTAGTAGTCTTTTCACTTATTGCTTCAAACTTTAGACTTCACCATTTAATAATTTTGTATGTGTTGCTTTCATATTTTTATAGCATTTTACTTGCTCCTAAAGTGCAACATAGTACAGTGCAATAATGCATTAGTGAACTATATTGACACTATAGTACTGCCTTGGTTTCCATCATGACACTATGTAATACGGTATTAATATGGTATAATACTATAGTTCTGCCTTAGTGTGACCCTATTACTACGTAGTACTGTATTAGGATGGTGTGATGCTATTGTACTGCCTTCGTGTAACCCTTATACTATGTATCATTGTGTTGATGAACTATATATTACATTTAGTTGGGCTAAATTATTACAAGACATAATATGATGTATTGGCTTAGTGTGACTCTGCCGAAATATCACTTGGATTATGTTACTTGTAGTTGGTTAACATTTACAGTTTTAAAGTTCGTTATAAAATCTAAAACCAATACAGATTTATAAAATATGTGTTAGTGTTTTATAACAACTCGTTAATGTATGCCTGTTATATTTTCACTAGCAACTGCAATTATTACAAGAGTAGAATTAATGTGTCCGCTTGCACTTGCAACTATTATTTGTGTTGTCAAGGGTGTTACTAAGATAGACTTGTTAAACAGTTTCATGGTTATATGCTACAGTCATTCACTAATATGTTTCAGGTGACTAATACATATGGTTTGTTGCAATAGGCCAATTCCAAGTTTTCAACATTGGATGACTTTTTACAACCCTCTCCCACGACCTCTTGAAAAGTGGCTGCCCCTGTTGACAAAAAAGCCAGTTCTACCTTCATTGGAGCTCATGTCTTTCGTAAGTCATTCATTTACCCGCAAGTATTTTGGCGCAAAATGAGGCTTTTGTTAACTCATTTTGTGCAAGTATAATGTATTTGTGTACTAGATAAACATATAAAAGGAAATGTCTGTCAAACATGTTAATAATCGTAATAAATGTGGGTGAAAATTATAACAAATATGCAGTCATGAAAATTTGAATATACAATAATATAAAAAACAGCTAGAGTGATAACTTAATAATAAGTGATAACTTTTATCTTATTATAAGATTCTTACCACAATCACATGCTTAAAAAAACATATTTCTAACTCAAAGGTGCAACAGACAATATGTGTTAACAGAAATACGTTACAATATCTACTTCATAGCAAAACTTTTAGACTGTTAAAAGATATGAGAATAGTCTGATGTACCAGTTGTAGTAATGGCATGATTAATGACTCTTACTGTTTGGTCATCGGATAAATATTTGATAGGTTCACACTGTACAAAACTAAAAGATGCCAAGAAAATTATATATTTTCTCGAGTGAATGTAAAAGAAGTTTCACAAACAAGCAATTTTTAAACGACAAAGTTATACCATGTATGTGCCTTAAAAATAGCAAACTATGTGTAAAAATACTCAGATGCACAAAGTTTTCAAGTAGATTAACATTTTTTCTTGACGTTTCAAATAAGTTTACTATTAAACTGACAGGCATTAAAGGTAAAGGTAAGATAATAAAATATTTGCTAGACTTTATGTTCGGTACTCTCAAGGAGTAGACATAAGACACTGCAGTTAGAAATCTGCTTAGGGAAAATGGTCTTATGGCTTATCACACTGAACTGGTTTGGAACGACATGTTTTTACCAAATCTACTCTTAACTCCTCCACAAAAATGTGGAAAGAGGCTCCTGATCCAGTTTTGGCATCCGATATGGAATATCCACGACAATTTGTGACTTCGTAGATGATGTAGCGGGTTCCAGAGCTTATTCCATTGCAGGCACCACTGACTAGAAAATAACCAAGCATGGTTAGAAGTTTTTTCTTATTAAAATTAGCTCAACTGGCTCCTGTTGGTTTGTAAAATAGGTTTAACTGGGTCAACTTTGAATGTGACAGAGTTTAATACATTAGGCATTATGTTCAAGGCGGCAAAACTGCAATGCCTATAAAATGTCATAGTACAAGTTTAAAGATAAAAATCTGAAGTTTTTTGAAATTGTTAAAAGGACAAATTTCATTTGTATTTTGCTTTGTATATAGTATTAAAACTTTTTATATCAACTAATAGAAATTAATGTAGTGCTACTTAACTATTTAGGCACTTGAGAATGTTTTAGCTAGTTTTCCAATAGATAAAACATCATTTTTACATGTCAGTAAATGCTAATTGTAAATAGCCCATTTGCAAAAAGATTTATTATTACTATTTAAACCAAAAAAATCTGAGCCTAATCTAAGAATAGTCTATCTTTTAAAGAGACAAATTTGACACAAAGGTTCATTTAGATATCTTTTTTGGTGCTAGATGACAAATCATGTTGCATTGCAATAATTGGTCTAGCGATGCTGGCCATTTTTCTTAATTTCATGACAAGGAAAAGCATAACTATTGCATCACAGGTTTTCTATTGTTTTGTGGTTTCAATCTGGTTAAAAAAGTAAAAATAAAAAAGCATCAATTAGGCCGTTTAGCAAAAAGGATCTTGTCTATGATGGCGCAACTAAAAGGATGATAAGTTCCAACTTATGTCTTATGTAAAAAAACTGGCAACAGTATCTAATGTACAGTGTCTCATTCCAAAATAATCTTTAAGTAACATAAATTTGATTATTAATTTTTTAAATAAGCTGTAAAAGAAGCTGCTGTGTCTTTTTACGTGTTCAAAAAAGATCTCTCAGCTAGAGTGAAAAGACAATAAATTTTTGTTTATGCATAAACAATCAATGTATATACCTCATTCTAACGGATTTATTGCATCTGTTAAACGGTCATGCCAATTTTTGCATGCCATCACTGAAACGAACTAAAATCATATAATCGTATGCCAAATAATTTTTCATTGTAATAATAGCAAAACAGACTATATTTAGCCATCACTTGCTAATGATTTTATATTTACTTTTAAACACCTTTCAATTTTTTTTCTCCTAATTTTTTTTAACGAAACATTTCATTCCAGTTTTGAAATTTTAAATTTGCAGCTGTTTGAAAAACTTGCAAAACCTTCTCAATGGTTTTATTTTTTTCCTAGTTCATTTGAACTGCACAAAAATGTTTTTCTCATGATATAAAGTTTAAAAGTCATAATGATAAATGTGGTATATGTAAATAGAAACAATTTTTTTGTTTAAACATTGTTTTATTAGCCGTGCAAGGCCAAATAGTACAGTTAGTGTACTACATGATACACATGATTTGTTTATTTCACATTTTCCAGCAAACATTTGTAAAATTACTGTAAGATTATATGTTTGATAATCTGTAAGATTTACTGGGCTATCATGTGAGATTAGAAGTATCAGTCATTTCTCACTTTCTTATATTTACATTTATATCTATACAGACTAGCTGTGCTACCCAGCTTTGTCCGGGTAATAAAAAAGTCTTTGGCCATAAAATTGATTTGTATTTAACGTATAACAGCATTTGCCATTTGAGCTTTCAAACTGGGAATCATGAGAAAATTTTAGTGGATAGCTTTTGATAGAACATTAACCTCTTTTATACACGCACGTACACACACATACACACACACACACGCACGCACACACACACACACTTCTATGCAAGAATTGTTATTATTTATTCAACATATTCAGCATTTTTATTTTGTTTTCTCAGTTTGTATTATTTGTATCATTATCAAATCATGTTTTATTTGTACTCGAGGCAAAACTGACTTAATTTAGCTATTACTTGCTAATTATTTCACATTTACATCTAAACATTTTTATAGTCGTTTTATTTTTCTTAATTTATTCTACCTGCACGAAACATTTTTATCACGATATGAAGTGTAAAAGTTAGAATGGCCAATGTTGATATAATTATGTTAAATACAAATAAGTTTTCTGACCAAAGACATTTTTACTACCCGGGCAACGCCGAGTAGCACAGCTAGTATGTATATAAGTCTTACCTGTCGTTGTCTGTCGTCTGTCAACGGTTGTCATCAATCAATGTCGATCGTCATCAGTAAGTCGGGCAGTCGTCCATCAGTCGGTTGGTCGTCAGTCATTGGTCAGTCACCGTCGGTCACCATCGGTCATAATTGATCGTTGTCGTCGGTCATCATCGTCGATTGTCATCGATCGTCGTCGGTCGTCATCAATAATCGTCGGTCATTGTCAATCGTCGTCGGCCAACAAAGCTTGACGATGGTCAATCGTTGTCGGTCAACGACGATTTATTAGCTATAACTGAAATTCAGATGTTTGCTTGTTCAGTTATAGCTATTAAAATCATCGAATGAAAAGTTATCTGTGTGCCTGATTGAAACTTACGGAAAAATGCAACCAATATACTCAATCAACACATGTAACTGCTTAGCTATACAGTCCTTAGCAGTATATCGCTGTCATCATTTACCGTGGACTGTTTGCACAAGACCTTCACCTACTTTTTTAATACCTAATTTTTAAACGTGCCGTTTTAACTTCAAATATGTTGTTACACCACTATTTCCTATTTTTCATAAGGTTCGACTGCTAAATTAGTAAAGGCTAATACTTTTTACCTGGACAATTGCATTATCATGTGGACAATATATACATATATATATGTACATATATACAAATATAACACAAAAATAATTCACAATAGACTAACATATATCAGTTGGTTCTCATTCCAATTTTCAAATAAAACTACAACTCGACCATGTTTGATGAGCTTTACCAAAGCCATTTGTGCTTTGATACACATATCTAGTAAAAGGTTTGATACAGTCAAGATTCACACACCAAAATAAAACTTTTAGCAATGCCAATATCACTTGAAATGAAAAATAAAACATTATGTTTTAATTGTAAACACAAAGGATACTATCATCTTTGGCTGTTTAACTACTAGCGTTGACAACCAGATGGAAGAGTCATGAATCAGCGTAAAATGCTTTGAAACAAATCAATTTTTCATACAACTTTTAATAGTTGTCATTGTTTGTTATCCTCTAAAAACAGCAAATCCAAAAATATTATTTTGACACTGTTTTTTTTTCAAGTTGCAGCAGCCAATAGTCATAGGAAACTGCAGCACAAAATATGCATACACACCTTTTGCACAAAAAGCATATAACACCATCTATAATACTGAATTAAGAAACAACCTACCTTGCATTGGTTGATATGAGCGAGAAGAGATATCCCAATAACTGACACCATATATAGCTCCAGGATCTTTACATTTCAATTTGTCAATCAAGAATTGCCTACGAATATTTGCCCAAATATCAGCAAGCATCAGCATGCTTTATTCCAAAATAGTGGCAAAAGAATTAAGTTATTAGATTTGCTGAACCTCAAAACGAAATTGGAGTCTCAAACTTTTTGGTTAAGCTCAACATAACTTTAAACTCTTACTACAGATAGTGCACAGATGAGTTGACCTACTGATCCAGTTGAAGGTCAACTGAATCAGTAGTAGGTCAACCAGACTACATACTAGACACTATACTACTAGAAGAATCGATCAACTAAGAACTTGACTGAAAAACGACGTACAATATTGATCCTACATTGTTTATTAGTAGTTTTTTATATATGTTATTGAATAGAAAACAAACTCGTTAAAAATAATTTTGTTTTACCCTTAACTTGTTTTTACCATTTGCTGCACAGCTGTGTCGGAGTAATAGCGTCTGTGGAATGAGTCCCACTGGCTGTAAGCCTTAGAATTGTCTCATCAAACTGTTTCTGATACGACACGGTGAGCAGGGATCCTTTATCAGTATCATCATCAAGATTGTAGTAGTGGTATCTAGCAAGGTAGCCTGTGAGACTTCTATAGACGTGATGTTCATGGGTGTATACTGGATCAATAAAAGAAACATTTTTGATGGAATGCAAGGCATATGCAATATCTTCATCATGAAATATTTATGAATTTTACCATAACTTCAGTTGTACATTGCAATAGTTTTGCCATTGCATTGAAAAACTACATTGTTACGGCAAAGCCTGTTTTATTGCTACATCCAGTTCTGTCAGATGAGAAAAGGTCGCACAAGTATCAAAAATTTTCCTAAAATAAAACTCAGTTTTGCTATTCCGTTATAACCAGTACCTAACATATAATAAAAAGCTTTTATTTTGCAAAATATTTTCTTTTGTATCACTTGGTCAGTATAAAATATTTGGTAGTTTCACACTGTTTACCTCCATCTACTTTCTTCTCCTTTCTTACTTCCTCGATGTGAAGTCTTGAAGGAGAATCATGAGAGTTGACTATGAAGTTAGTTGGTTCAGTTTGGTTCCAGTAGCACTTTCCCATGTAAATCTCAATGCTATGTTCACCTGCCTCCAGCTCATTGTCACAAATTCCCTCCACTAAAGCAAGGTTCAGATGATCACAATGTGTAATTGAACACTTCATATCACTTGCTGCCTGTACAGAGGTCCTAAATTAGCATCACATTTAACACAAATTAAAATAGTCACATAATGTAGTTTATAAGAAACTTCTTGTAAATATAAAAAGTTTTTGAGAGTCAATCATGATGTAATTATTATTTATTGGTTCAGTGTGTGTGCCTGTATAAAATATTGGTGATGGAAAATTGATTTTCAAAAATTTAGTACAATAACGAGAATCTATTTTTACTCTATATTCATTTGGGAAAAAGTTTTAAAGAGCCATGATTAGAATATTGTCCTGATAAAATGTATCATTGGGTAACGCATCAAACTAAACAAACAGGGACTGAGATGAAGTCAGTGTGTGCTTCAGTGAGTAATTGGTCTACTGAACATCTCCAGATATTGTTTATTATGTTTTTATCGTAACAGTTCAGGAGGTATGCATTATTAAATAAATTTTCAAAGTTGCTAACAAATATTGCTGGTAACCTCGAATCATTGAAAAACATTAATATTTGCATAGCCATCCGTTCAATATTATTAAAAGTCCAGCATTCTCTCAGAAAGCAATAAAAAAACAGAAACGTAGTTTAACCTTGTGTTATTTGATAATTAATAGTTCGCCTGTTGATTTTTATAGCAAACTCTATAATCTCTACGCAGTCTACCCAGTTACATATCTACACAATTGTTAACTACTATCAATTAACACAGTTGTTTGGTTTACTATACTTACGTGTGTAAACTCTAACATGGTGTGACCAGTAGTCGTATGCATTAGAATCATTGTGGCTGATGATGACATCAGCTTTGGGTGTACACTCAGTCCCATTTATGGCTATGTACCTTGATGAAGTATACAAATGAATCAGTCAGTATTAAACAAGAACTCGTTCTTGTCATCTTCACAACCTAGAAATAACGCTTTAAGTAAGATTGCATAAGTGTTCAAAGTTCAGTGCCACTTTTATAACAAATTACGATAATAATGAACACAATGTGTCAATTTTTCGTATAACACCAAAAGATGGACTTTAATGAATTACAATTTGGCTTTGGTGAAAGTAAACTTTGATTTCCAAAATTTTGTGAGGAAGAATTTCTCCAAAATTCTAAATAATATACATAATATATATATATATATATATATATACAGTGAAACTCGGATAACTCAAACTTCAAGGGACCGAGCAAAAGGGTTCGAGTTATTAGAGCGTTCAAGTTATCATGACAGTCATAAGTATACGTATTTATCAGTAGATACATGTACATATACAAACTATATATAAATCAAAAGCATAGATTGCTTGTTGCAAGTTAAAGGGTCTCTCGTGTAAAGTTTTAAATATTTTTAATCAGAAAGTATAGATATTTTTCTATCACTTGAGATTGGTTTGTTGTTTTAGGTGATGTGACTGCCAGGACGTTCTCAGATTAAAATTGGCAAAACTTGATCGCGGTTAAAACGCTAAAAAAAAATACATACGTATTTATCTAGCGAGCGTTTTAACCAAGATCAATTTTGCAGTAAGTCAGTTATTACAAAACTGCTTTACTATTAAAAACCCATTATCAATTTTGCCGATTTTCCTTTAAATTTATCCGAATTTTACCTCGCTTTCCTTGCTTTCAGAGGGTTATCGCTAAGCGGATGTTTGGTAAAATTTGATTTTTGCAAACCTTTGGAAAAGTCGTTAATGAAAATATTTTGCCGATGTTGGTAATAACGAGGCCTAAGAACTACTAAAAGTCGATGTTTATCTCGATATTTATCTCTATGGCTTGGAATAAAGTGATATTCTAAAGCGATAGTAACAACCGTCACGGTAGCCGTTTGGCAAAAAACTGTTCAAGTTAACGGAGTTTCGGCCGAGTTATCTAAAGCCATTTATCATTGAGTGGGAACGGACCGAATAAATACATTGCATTAACCGTGTTTTCGAGTTATCCGAGGGCGAGTTATACGAGTTTCACTGTATATATATTATATATATAATATATATATTTTATAAATATATATATTTTATCTTTTTTTGTACATATACATAAAATATTTATATATACATATATATATATATATATATATATATATATATATATATATATATATATATGTATAAACATCTTTCAACTGTAACTTTCAAATTTCATATCACGAAGAAAATCTTTTGAGCAGGTCAAATAAATTAAAAAATAAAACAATTATAATACTATATATATATATATATATCTTAGGTCTATATATCTAGGTATATTGTATATCTTAGGTCGGTACAACATGCATACAAAGCACTTGCAACATATAAATATAATGCATTAAAAATATATATATATATATATATTTAATGCATTATATTTATATGTTGCAAGTGCTTTGTATGCATGTTGTACCGACCTAAGATCCACTGTTACCAAAAAGATTACGGTTACATCAGAAGCTATCCATCAAAAACTTTTTCATGATATGCAGTTTGAAAGTTAGTATGACAAAAGTTATATGTTAAATACAAATCTGTTTTTTGATCAAAGACTTTTTATTACCAGGCAACATCTGGTAGCCCAACTAGTACACATTCTATATTCTATAGATTCTATCTTGAAACCTTCAGATCTAAAGGCAAAACTAAACCATTAGGCTACATAAAATACAATAGTCATTACATTGGTTAAGATACTCACGCTTGACGCTCCTGTTTGAGGTTAATAACAAGCACTGTTGACCATTACGCAAAATGATTGTTAAGCTGGCCCAACACACGGGTGTTGTTTTAGTAAAAAATTTAGTAAAGATTTAGCTTTTTAGGTAAGTTGCTGCTTAAATCTATTACAAGTATGTAAATATTCTATTGCTTATGCAATGCTTGGCATTTACATAGTTTCTGTTCAAATCAATACTACTTACAGTCATTTATGCCTGTGCATAAACTAAAACAAGCATTATCATGGTAATCTTTATTGTTTTAGCAGAAAATTCAATTTACTTCAACTACCATTTTTACCAAAGCTGAGTTTTTCAAATACATTTCCTTAAATACGTTTCAAAAATCTCTTTTCTACGCACAACTGAACGTTGTTGAATACTGTTGTTGTACTTACCATCTACCACAGCAGCTGTATCCACTGTTTGTGACTTTAACACCAAGCAGTGCATTGTATTTTATCCTAAGGCTTGTATCATTAGCCAACTTGATGTATGTAACTGCCTACCAAGTGTAACACAATCATACCAGTTCCGAAACAGTATGTCTCAAAGTGAAACGTGCTCATGAAGATTTTGATGCTTTTGTGATTTCACGGTAACCTTTCAAGGCTAATGTAGCAAGTTGTATATATATCAATAAAGCAATTATTTGCAACTTGTATACATGTAAACCATCAAATAATGAAGGTCAAGGTAAACTGTTTGTAACTTTTTTGGGTGCCATATAAATAGTTGGTTTAATTACGAGCAATTAGGCTTGATTAGCAATACATTTTTATGAAAAACATTTAGTTCACAAGAATGAATACAAGTAATGCACCAAATTGCTATCCAATCACAGTACACCCTAGTTTATAGGGAAATTATTAAAAAACACCTAAATATCCACATCTACTCTCATTTTCTCCACAAAAATATTTTCCAACTTTAATTGTGTTATTTCAGAAATGTCACTCATGTACTGATGCCATTCACAAACTGATTTCAATCTGCTTAAGTCTTATAACAAAGTAGAAAAATGTTTATTAATGGATTTTGAATTTTTTTAAACTTTTGATAGTGCCATTAAAGACCACTATTTGATAAAATTAAATTTGATAGCATTAGAAGTAAATCCCTGCAATTACTTCAATCATACTTTTACAAAGTTTAAACTTTGTCGTAGAATGAAAAAGCATTTTAGATGCAAAAAAATAGATCGTGGCTTTTGGATTGCTATTCTATTATGATTCCTCATTTAGATAATTCACTTTCTCAGACCCTGATTTCCAGAATGTCTTTTTAGCCGTCACAAAGATTTGCAAATCTTTAACCTAAGTATTAATTCCTTGTGTGATTCATCAGCTGGTCGGGTGTTTGAAATCATTCAAATAATTATTAGTTTACAAAAGTCACATTTGCTATTTTACCCCTCTTATAAAAACCTTCGAACAGACTTTTCTCATGAAATCAACAACCGGTTTATGACTTGTAGATTGGAAAACATTACTAGTTTCTATTGACTGACTCTCATAGAGTAATCATGTTGACGCTATTTGTAATAGGGTCGTTAAATCATTGAACATACTCTTGTTTTGCATGTCATATATTAACTTCAAATCAGACATTGCCTTATATTGTCAGTTCAGCTTTGGCTATATTATTTATGACTTGCATATCCAGTATAATTTCACTCCAAATTATGTGGCCAATGATTTTTCTTTGTTACAAAGAACATAATTTTAACTATTGCTAATCTACAACATATTTTAGCAAATCTTATTCCAACAAACAATCTCTCCCAATGTTTGTATATTCAAACTCTGCCTATATTTAATGTTTATTTTACATCAATTATAGGTGTTATGATGTTAAATGGTTTGTTTTGTTATTATTTAGTATATTTATCAACCTCTGACTGTTTTTAGCTTATACGATATGAACAAACTGCGTACAGCCAAAAAGAGTTTTTTTTTCAAAAAAACACTATCAAACTAATTTTTTTAATATTATATAATACCTTTATCTAAACAGGGAGCAATATTTTAAATGCTATATTTAAAACTATTGATTAATTAATTGTTGCCGTTTTTATAAATCATTTATGAAATAATTTCGAAAGCTTCTCCGTTCATGTTCAAAATGAATTTTTTGTCAATAAAGTGACAACAAAATCTGAGGTTTAAGGTAATACTTTCCTTGACTAGTTCTGAGGTCATGGTGGTGTCAAAGGTCACATTTATTGCCTCATTCCAAGAATGGTACTGGTAGTTGAAGACAGCAGAGTGAGGGCAGGTTTTTGGAGATGCCTTTACGGATACTAAACATAAAATTGATGTAAAATTATGCAAACTTTGCATAACATAAATCGAATAAACACAGATAGTTTGCTTGCGGGTTTTCCTACAAAAACAAATTGTATTTTTGCAAATATTTAATTACTCAATTAAAATTAATCATAATCCTGTAATAATACTATAAGCCTGATTCTTGTATGAAAAAATTTATCTCTACATTTAACTACGCTACCAAAAGGACAGACACAACTCCTATTATAGTAAATATTACAGAAAACTCAATACCACATGTCAAAGTTTTATTATCTGAGAAACTTACTTGTAGTGTAGGCACTGATTACTTCTGTGACTTTATGCTAAAGCTATCAGTTTTATTACATTTACTTGTGTAGCACAGCAGCATATAAACAATATATAACTTTGTGAACTGGTTCTATAATGCTATTTTAACATGTAGGTTTAGCAGCCTGCTGTACAAATGATATATTTCTACATTTACTTCTAGCACCATTGCACCCCGAACTATAGTGTGGAACTAAATACCATACCAGTATTTTCTTGAGGAACAACTTCCATGATAATCATACTGCGTGTAGAGTTCCATCCAGTCCAGCCATCTGTTAATTCATACCCATCACATGTATCAATAACCAGGTTGATAACTCGGTTTCCTTTGTCCAACCCGTAACAGGTTCCATCGACTGTAAAAGTATTATTTCAGTGATATTTTATACCAGCATAGAAAGTAAAGCTTTGTGATCTCTACAAGATACACCTATTATATTTTACATATATATTGGAAACATAATATACATGGCCAGTATAGCATTTATAGTGTATACAGTACTTATATAGCATGTTGTAGAGGAAAATGTACAATCCTTTGTTTTCCACTAGCCAGCCAATCAATAAACACACCCAGTGTTGGCCGCCATAATATATATTTGAACAACATGTATAAATACATGTATATTGTTCAAACGTATGTCGATGCCTCAAACCAATGAGCATGCAGAGAGCGTCGGTGCAACACGACGCTGACGCAATAATCTAGACAGGCTCCTTTTATAAGGCTCTTAGTGAAAAGCCTCATCTCTTTTCTTATTTGTCGGTACCATCTCTCTTTTTTTTCCTTGGCATGCTGAGCCTCCCATTATAAGGAGGCTCAGCACTGTCCTGCTGAAGATAGTGAGGTTGGTTCTGGCAGATCTTGTGACTGCTTTCCGTTGTAACACGCTTTCCTCATTGCAGGCCCTAACGAATGTTTACTCAGCACTGGGAAGCAAAGGTAGCTTTGGACAGAGCCAGGACAGTTTGGCTGCAAACTCAAGCCTGCACAACTCGGTTTCGGCAAATGCTTTATCTTCTCCTCAAAGGCGCTTGACATGTATCAGCTGGCTTATCCTAACAGCTATCTAATGTCAGTGGTCGTTGTCATCTAGAGCCGAGAGTTCTGCCGCGTGGCTTCAAGAGCCTCTTTCTCCAAGCTGGGAAACCGGAGTGGCCAGGGCCTTTCGAGCTGGGCTAGTTCTACTGGAATTTTGTGCTCTGGTTGCTCCCCTTCCATTGGAGCTCTGGTAGCCGATTTTACTCGTTGCTGAGCATAGAAGTGGTGTAAGCCTTCTTTATGTCTTGTCAGCTTTAACATGGCTTGTAATTCCTGTCTCCTGGCTCTTTTCCCTTTTAGTTTAGAGCATCTCGAGGGTTCCACATTGGCAGGTGCTAGTTTGAGTTTTTGGGCTCAGCATAGATGACAATAATGGAAGGGTTTTAGCAAGCTCTAACTCCATCAGGCAAGTGTGGTTTTACCAGGCCTTTACACTTTAGAAAATCTTTAAAAGCTTAACTCAGAGTTGTCTAACAATGTTTTAATGTACGTAGTAGAGGCTTCTCCAGGTCTTTCTGCTAGATTGCCATTATCTCTCTTTGGAGAGCTGCATGTTTTTTCATCAGCCTTTTTAATATCTCTATAGCATATCCGTGAAAAAGTTGGACATTGAGGAGTTGTCCGTTTCAAATGTCCTATTACCAGCTCCAAATTTTGGTTCTTTCTCTTGGCAATTGCTGAGAACTGTGAAACTTGAAACTTTTGCACTTAGACTGTTGTATTACCTGAGTAGGAATTGCATCTACATTTCTTCCTATTTGGTCAGACAAAGCATTTGACAAAACAGTCGGTTATCTCATTTTTACAGTAGTTCCAGTATCAAGATATACCAGCAGCATCATATTAAAAGGTTGAAAAGATAGCTTCGATTACAACACTAACTTTTTATACACACACTTCTATGTAATCATTAATACTATTATTTCAACATTTGTACGACTTTTATTTTGTTGTCTCAGCTTATAATAATTTTATACTGATACTGATTTTGATACTAATAAAATAGTCACACAACAAAATTTATGTCAAATCAATTTTTATTGTAATCAACAAAACAAAACAAACTTTAGCTACTACTTCCTAATTATTTAACTTTTAAACATTTTTACAGTTGTTTAGTCGTCTTATTTCATTTGAACTGCAAAAAACAATCTTCTCATGAAGTTTAAAAGTTAGATTTGTGAATGCTGTATAAGTTAATAACAATGATTTTCTTTATTCAAAGATTTCCTTACTACCTGGAAAACGCTGGGCGTTCACCCGGTTAAAAATAAATCATAGACGCATAGTTCCTGGGCAATGTATATATAGCATTTATAAGATGGATATTTAGCACATATAATAGCACTTATAGTGCTCATAAACGTGGTATATATAACACATATATTTTTTAGATTTTAATATTATATATTCACTAGTTAGCCAACCCTAGTCTATCATTTATGACACAGATGTTTGAAGCTTTTAGAAATGAAAATCTTATCAAGCATCTTGTATGTATCAAAAGACCAAACCCTCTTTATATATTTTGTATAATTGCAGTATGTTTTATTTTATAATAATGGAAATGCAGATTTTCTCACTTGAGTTTATCAGACTTACTGTCCATAGCCCTGCGGTAATCTCCTGTCTTTTCACTGTAGTCTAGCTGCTCAATATTGTGAGGATTTGAACATTTTGAATCATCAAAGGTTAAAAACCAGTGATGACAGCCACCAGGAGCATCACTATGACCTCCCACATTTAAATGTAGTATTACTCTTAGCCCACTAGAAGCTCTCTGTTTAGGGTAGGTAGCTGTCTAAAAACATTACAAAGTTTAATAACCCCTTGGCAAATCAAGCACAACTCAATAGTTTTGTATTGGCTAGCTATCCGGTTAAAACTTATTTGTCTATATTTACAGATGAGGAGGAGGCAAATCCTACTTGTCTAAAATTTGCTGTTTGTAGTTTTCTTTTAAATACTTCTTTTCTGATAATGAGAGCTAATAGCAAAAATACATTTATGTTAATTTTACATGAAGTCTCGAATAAATATCATTAATAACACTTAGCAAAGTTATGACTAGTTTAGTCACTTCGAGTTGTCCCCTCTTTTCAGCTCACACAAACATTATTATCAGATCTTGAGTAGTCAATTTATTCTATTAAAAAAACTCTACAGTGAAGTGAAACTTCCGATCATTTTTAATTTTATGCATGGTTTGCAAGCTAGATGATATCTGTGGCATTGCTAGAACCAAAGCTTAAAGTCACAATGGTTTATGTAATGGTATTGAGAGGTAAGTAGTTTGATATAGTGACAAACCTCAATACACTTGTAAAGATAAAATATATTATCTGTCTTTGGGTGTTAAAATTTTAATTGCTGTGATTCACTAAAATTCACTCTTTTTAATGATTCAAAGTTCATGATTGCTACAAGCACTCCAACATGGAATTACAAATTGGCAACCTATGCTGTTGTTTGTAAATTTTTAGTTACCCATTATAACTCTATATTAATGTTGAAAGTGATTATGAAATAGTTTTAACAAAAATGCAATTAGTTTTCTTAGTTACCCTTAACAAAACTAAGGTATACAAAAAGTTCAAATGGAACATCGCTGAGTATATTGGCTTTACATTGCGCTTATATTTTAGCAAACAAGCTTTTTAAAATCAATTTGAACCTGAGATCAGTCTTTCAAATGATGAACTTCGTAAGTGGTTTCACTTTTATGATTTCTAATAGCTGCTTCGAAATAGCTAAAGCCATGAAAAGAATGACAAATATTACGCACTAAGTTAAACTTTATTAATTGTTATAGTTTAAATAATTGTATTATGCTGTTTTTCAAAAAGGTCGATATTAAGAAATTAAAGATCAATAGAAAAGGAAAGAGTTTTTTTCAATTTTAACACAAAAGCTCATCAAAGCGCCGATAAAAATGCTCAGAAAATATATATGAGCCTTATGTTGCAATTTTTTACATTGTGCATTTAATCTTTAGCAACAAAATTCCAATTCAATAAATATTAAACACTCCTTTTTAGAGTGGGATGTTGGCATCTGACAGAATTCAGCAAATTTCTATTTTCTATTTCTATGTGATGTTTATATCATTGATCATTTCTATGCAATTGTATATTCATAGTATAAATACGCATTTCAAACACAAAGCTGTAATGTGATACATGCAGATTAAATAATTTGTGTTCGTTTTCAACGTTATTTCGTTGTGATCCGATAATTACATGGTAAACTAGTGATACATGAATAAAGAAAATTCTAACTATTATCTTATTTGTGATCAGATAAAACCCCACTCCTTAACAATGTTTGTTCGTATTTATTTTACTCGGTTTTTCAAGGATTCCTAAAATGAAGTAACTTTGTTTTTTTCTTGTTACTATTCCTGTTTTATAGCAAGTTCTTATGAAGTTTGAAAAAACGTACCATCACTGCACCTGAGTTTCTGTCGTCTTCAAACACTTTTGAATAGTAGTATCGTGCATTGCTATACTCTTGACCAAGCTGGCAGTTAGTTCTTGCATCAGCTGAATGTGATTAAAAGTCAGCATCATACATTACTATCTACTCTACTACCATTTTGTGTGAAACTACCAAGGGTAATAAAAGTGGATTGCTGTAAATTCTCTCTATACAGTGATTAGAGAGAATCAGGACACTCAGGATATTTATAATTTTCTTCACTGTTTATACATGTTTGATCTCAGCAAGAACGTTCACATTTAGATTTTTTCTAAGCAAGAATTCAGATCACTCCAGAAAAATGCTAACAACTGCAATAAAAGAATTTCATAAAATTTATTAATAATGCTTTGCTGTTAAATTCAAACAGCAAAAATCTAAGATCAATAACATTTTAGACATCCAAGTTATTATTTATTAGTAAAGTTTATACCGGCACAGACAGAATCGTTCAGCATCAAATTTTGACAGCCTTGAAAGCAAACCTCATCCTGTGAACAATGGTACATCTTGCTGCCACAGCTGTCAGCCTAGAAAAGTCAACAAAGTGCTAGTTGTTCAGATGAAACACTGAAACCAGCATTGTGTTGCACTAAAACTAATAAAACTGATTAAATTTTAGCCTAGAACACAAGCACAAATTGGAAACAAGTAAAACAGCCTTGGAGTTATTTTGTAGACAGATTTTTTTCGATACTTAGTGTTTAAAAAAGTTGCCAAAAGTTGATGGCAAAAGTTTTGAACGTTCCAGTTTTTTTGATGTCAATCAAAAATTTACATTAACTTTCAATCATGCAATGAGCTAAAAACTGTGATGTTATTTGCAGAAATTGTGAACAGCAGGTTTAAACAGAAGACAAAGCTTTTGTAAATTCACCCAACTCCGCACATGATTTGTATATGCAGTGATTTTTAAATGGGATTGTATCTTATTTTGTACTTAAAATCTTACATCTCCAGTCTGGATAACTTTGAAATGATTGCCGCATGAGTTTCCATTACCTTTATCGACATGACCAACATCTGTTGACAACAATTCATAGCAGGTACCTGTCAAAAATACGCTTTCATTAGATGACTCCTGAAATACATGTAACTATCAAATGTTTTCATAAAACTACAAAAGATTCTTGCTTTATGAACCTTATAAATAATGCATACATAAATAGCTTTTCTCATTTGCTGGACATGAAAATATTTTAGTTTACGATCAATTCAAAAAGGCATTGTAAAACATTTAGAAATGTAAGAATCGATCTCTTCAAAATGAAGCACTCGATCAAGGTAAAAATAATTGTTCAATGTCACACAATTTCAAGAGAGCCAAATCGCTGTACAAAACAAATTCAAATACTTTTATCAGAACGGACATAAGTAGAATATAACAATGTCTTTGAAAACAAATTGAAATATAAGCAAAGCTTTTCGCACTAGCACTGTCAGTAAATCTTAAAGTTAGAAAAAGAGTTATGCTTATTTAAATTAATTTAACAATTTGAAATTAACTACCCTTAAATTACAAGAAGCTTTGAAATTCATTCTCGGGTCTTCAAAACTGGTTTGACTATTTATGTTGAGCGACCAATTAAAACTTAAGTTGTTAGTACAGCATTTTTTGACTACCTCAATGTATTTCCCATACCTTCCGTATCTCTGAAGACTGAGTCACAGCTACCTAAATCTTCACAACCAAGTAGACACTCTATGTCTGTTCTCGCAAACCGTGTTTTAATTATTGAAGGATTTGAAGGGGAGATGCAGACGTTATCTTCAAATCCAACTTTTTGACAGCCATCCGCAAGGTCTTGAAAACAAGAGCACCGATTACTGACAGAACATAGATATGTGTTGAATAACATTGACCTTTTACACTGAGGTCTGCACTGAGTCACTATTTACTAGAGAAGGTAAACATGCAACCGTAAGTTTCCTTAAGTTTCCTTTTCATTTTTTCACGACACTTTATGCCCCTAAGGTGGATTGTATATGTGATTACTAAATGAAGTTTTCTATATATGAACCTTTCTATTTTGTTCTATTCGAAATTATTTTGATTATAAGTTTGGTAATTTTTTGGGATTCCCAAGATGGGCTACTGTGTTGAGGCTGTGTTCTATAGCAATCTTTAACAGTAATCTAAATGTTGGTAAATTTGGTATTCTATTGGATTCTTAGAAAAGACTATTATATTTAGGCTGTTACTTTATGATGATGCAGTCTGATGTTTCCAGCAGCTGTTTATTGCAGAAGATCTGTATAGCTTACCACTATTTTAGCTTGAAAAAGTGAACTTTGTTAACTAAAATTAGTCACTGGGTAATAAACAGAGTAAACACATAACCATCATGCGCAAAGCAGTCTTAGTCATGTCTTATCCAATTTATGTTTTATTTTGGCCTGAAGGGCAAGTGTGTTAAATCCCTGTTAAAGCGAATAAGATAAAATATTACTAGTAGTAGTAGTAGATAGTATTTACATAAAGTAGGCAGCTAATACACATAAAGTTAATGCAGCAGTTTTAAACACATTTGAATTGGTTTAATTCACTTTCGTATGCAAAATCTAGGCAACTAATAAAACAGAAGAAAACCTCAAATTTGAAAAAATAGTCGCCGCTTATTTTTAGCTTGTGACATAATATAGTATATGATGCGATTTCACATCAGTCATGTTCTTTTTATCCTCACTCCTTTCTGACATTTCAGAGTTAAGGCTGGGCTATCGCAGATTCTTAATAGTCTGAAGTTATGATTAGCCAAAGTAATGTTTAAGAGTACAGGTTGTCATCAACTTACAGCTTACAACATTTGAGCAACTTCATGACAGCGGCGACCACAATTTATGTTTTTAATATGTACACATTTTCAGTAAAGTAACGAGGGGATATGACAAATTCGGCAATGCAGTAAAATCGTGCAACATTGAGTACAATAGTTGGGCACAAAGCAGGCTGCGACAGCTCCCATAGACACTTGCAGTACGTGTCGATGCTAGTTAGTTCGCCAAGCTAAACACAAGAATCCAGATTAAAAGACAGTTTTTATACTATTTTGATCATTTCATTTGGTTTCATGGTAGAATTCAAAGTCAGTTATTAAACCACCCTTTTTAAAAGTTTATAGATGTTACAAAGGCGCACACAGATTTTTCTTAGTAATTTTTTAGTAAACAGTAAACATTGCTTTCAGATGCGGTTGAATTACAAATAATTATATGAACAGATTTTTAAACAATGCATTAGGAGCTACTATTTTAATAATTTTACCAAATTTAGTAGCAGCAAGACCACAAACATATTTTAAAAAATCCTCTATTTAATGGTTTTTCACAATTATATAAAATAAAACAAATCAAAGAGCTATTGAACCAAGATGTGGAAGAATTAACATATAAAGATCCAATTACTGTTAAACCTCTAATTGAACACCCCCTCTATTTGAACGCCACTTCCAATTGACCGCAACCCTGATAGAAAAGTTGAAAAATAGACCGCCACTCTCCAATTGAACGCCATCTCCATGTGACCGCCACTTTGACAAAATCTGATCTTTACGAGCCCGTAATATCAACCGATCAATAGAAAAGTGTCTAAAAAATCTTATTATTAATGAATTTCTTATATCAATAATAATTAATTCTCTTGTTGTCCAATTCCAAAGCCATTAATTTTTTTTGTTAAAACTTTGAAAGCAACACCGTAGCAATAACCAATAACGGTTTCAGGCTAGTAGTAGTTATCGGTTTAAGGCGGTCTTTCTATTTCGAAATAGTCTATGTATATAAAAACTGCCTAAATTTACTATGGTAGATGAACTTTCAAAGCAACGCTATAGAAATAATTACTTTCTCAGGCTAATAGTGGTTCTTTGTTTAACGCAGTCCAAATACTTCAAAGGAAATGCATATAAAGCCTGTTCGCAAGCTTTGGACCAAAGGCTGCATTGAACCAAGCAAAATTTTATGCGCTGCATTAGTGCTAAATGCAGCGCGTAAAGGTTTTGCTCTGCCAATAAATTGTTTGGTCGCTAATATCGACTAGTTCAGGAGTACAGAAGAAAAGTTGAGGCCATAAGATATTGTGGAGAGTATTGGACAACTAGAAGATGTTTTTTCTATTGAAAGCAACAATCAGAACGCAGTTATCCGAGCAAACGACAGAAACATTTTAATTTTAAAAATGTTAATTTTTGTTTATGCATGTAATATAAGTATGATTCATTTATGTCACTTGTTCATGAATGTATATTTGTATTATTTGATAGATTATTATTGTATAACTTATAAATATACAGATTTATAGCATGTTATTTAATAGCATCCTTGCGACTATTTTAACACGGCTTACAATTAATCAATGCTCATAATTCCACTTCTATTGCAAAGAAGCTAGTTGTGGCTGCAAACTGTAGCAATCATATAAAAGAGTGCAATGAGATGTTATTTAACATTGTTAAATATAGATATAGCATAAAAGCATTATATGCAAATTTAGAATGAAATAAAAATTAAAAATGCTAACAAATTGCAAAGAAGGAGACTGTCTATAATATCATCACAGGTCAATTGCAACCACTAGATATCAGCTGGTAGAGATATTTCTCGAATATATTGTTTCTCGATGCACATTTATTAGGATATCTTTGACAAGTTGGAGGTAATTAGTAGATTTATTGCATCTTAAAGGTTTAATACAGCTCCACCAAAAAAGGAGAGCAAAACATAGGCGAAACTCGCTTCGTCCGTAATAGAGCAAAATTTATCTTCCAAAAATTCTGACCTGCCATTTGAAAAATAGATCGACAGCTTATAATGGAACGCCACCTCCAATTGCCCACCACTATAAAAAAGAGTTTAAAAATAGAGCGCCATGGCATTCAATTAGAGATTTACGGTACTTTAAAAGATAATAGAGATGGGGAAAAATAATATCATTGAAGATATAAATAGGACTACACAGAATATTCACTGCTAAAGCTGTCAGTAGGTTTTACTTTCAGACAGTCAGAAAATGAATAGCAGGTTGTCATAACATCTATCATGGAAAACTGTTTTGCCTAATGTGAAGTGGATGTGGATGAAACTGTTGCATGACATGTTCAAGTGTTTGTTATTGAGCTTGATTTTATTCACGTCATGTTTTTAATTAAACATGAAATGTGCCTGCAAACAGAATGATTAGACCAATTTGATCAGTATTTGTTGCTAAGGAACCTTCCAGGTTCCTTAGCAAATAAAAATCGATCTATAATGGCAACATGGGACGAATCATTGATGGTATCATAAGGGGTATCATTGCAATGAGAATGAACCTGGTAAGGAACTTGGAAGGTTCCTTACCAGGTTCATTCTCATTGCAATGATACCCCCTTATGATACCATGAATGATTCGTCCCATGTTGCCATTATAGATCGATTTTCATTTGAGCAAACTATATAACACATCAACTGGGAATCAAAACACCGTGTATTGCCTTGAATTAAACATTTGTTAATGGTTCAAAGCAGTCAATTTATTTATTCATAAAAATCAGACACTGTTTTTTTCAACGAAGTGCAATACTACCTTAGGTTAGAACTATCTTTTGAAAAAGCTTCTGAAACAGTACTCTTATGATAACTATAGAGTTCAGCTGTAACCAAGGCTAAACTCAAGCAAAGGTTACAAAGGTAAACAAAAGCTATTCACAAAAATAAATTTAGCTTCCATAGAAAAAATAGAGCGATATTTACTTTTACTAGTTGTCAGTTAACTGAATAATAAACACTGCACCAATTAGAGTCACAGAAAAAGGGAAACAAACAGTTAAAAGTAGCACTAACAATAAATAATAGATCATTTGCCTTGGTACGAAAAAAGAAACCAAACAGTTAGCATTAGCACTAGCACTTTTTTGTGTGATACCTTAACAAGCAATGTTTATACAGCTACAATGAATTGTTACTGTTTTACAGTTGACATCTGCGCTAACAGCACTACATGTCACAACTTTTCCGCACTTGTCAAACTCTGGTTTACCATAATTTCCTACTAATTATCATTTAAAACAACTTAACCTTTACTGTAAAAAGACAAACATCATTCATACCTTTTAAGACACTTTGTAGTGATGTTAAACTTGTCAAAGCAATTTTACCAGTCGAATGTTTCATGGAACAGCAGTAAATCTTAATTATTAGATTAGGGAACAATAAGATTATATGTTCCTTTTTATATCAAAAGATATATGTCACCTGTTATGTTACCATTCTAGTAGCAATGGTATTGGAATAAAGAATATAAAAGTATGCAGTATTCTTAAACATGAAACAAAAAATCTGATGCTTCCAATCAACAAGTTAGTGGAAAGTTTTATGTAAGTCAATCATACAAAACTCTTCATATAAAATCTAAAAAACCGGAAAATGATGCATATTTTCCATTTGTAGATTAGCAGAGATGTGACAGATGAAAAACTGACATATATCTACACTGGTGTTGCATAAAATCCATTTTGATCTGAAATGCAAGTGATCCTAGTAAAACAAGAGTGTTCTTTTATGCCAAAAGTAAAATAGAGAGTTCTTCACCTACCAAGAACGCTGTCTGTCACAGCAGAGGTAAGAGCCCATAGGCTCAAGAACAGTACTTGCCAGCTCTTCATTGTTGCAGTGTGCGTTTAACAAGCATGATTCATGGAATGACTATAATCGTTTTCATAGATCAATATAAACTTTTTTTCTCATCCATGCTCGCTTTAGAAATCGTGTGACTCTCTGTTTTTAAAATGCTTTGATAGCTTCCTTTGAAAAAAACAGTTCCCAAAGCTCCCTATAAGCATGCGCTATCGCTTTCATTTTATTGGTACACATGACTTTGAAAAAATTACACGAGTCAATTTATCAGGCCTTGATGTAACAAAGTTTATAAATTATTCTTTTCATTCATTTTTTAAAGCATCAAGATAGATTTCTTGTCTCATTCATGCTCACTTTACAATTAAGTTTATTATTGATCTACTTCAGGAACAGGTTAATAGGTGCTAGCAATTCTATCTAATAAGAACTCTAATAACTGTATGTGATAGTATACAAACTTAAATACTGAACAATCCGGAGTTATTTTAGTACTTACCTATTGTGTTATCAACAGTTTTATCTAAGACGTGGATTGTAATTTATCAAAGTGTTCCGTATCAAGTTCTAAGTCGTTCCAATTATGAATGGTGCTTAAAAATAAAGGATATAATAACATATATCGCATAGATGATTGGATAGTTATAGAGAGAGGCAAGCACTTACCACGAATTCTGTCTGTCACAGCTAAGATAAGAGTCTAGAAGCAGATGAGCAGTACTTGTCTACTCTTTAATATTGCAGTGTGTTTCAAACAGACAGAATTAAATGAATAGTACAGACCATGGCGGTTGTCATAAGTCAATACAGACACTTTCCTTTTATCAGGGCTGCCTTTCAGAAAATTTCAATCACTGGATCCTAACCACAGAGTATTTTTCACCAAAGTTTAATGAAGCTGATGCAGTGAGTACTTGTGCTCATGAGGAACTCCCAAACAAAGCTTTTCAGGTACTTGTAGTTAATAGCCTGGCGGTATGCCAAATTAATCACCAGCTCAAATATAGTCAAATAGTATAGACTTGTTGAGTAGTGCTTGAGATAATGAAGTATTTATTGTGTACTTTTCACAGTCTGAGAGTTGACACATAACTGAAGGCAAAGCGATGGCATGGCTTGGATAGCTATAAAATTACCATTAAACTGTTTATGCCGAACAATTATGTTGACTTTCATGAAAAGCCTGAAAGCCATGAAATCATATAATTGCAGTCACATGCAAACATCCTACGTGACTAATAAAATTACATGTCATCATACTTTTCCCAAAGAAAACAATAAGAGATATGTTCAGAATTACAGCATGTAAACCACAAACTGCCATTAGATTTGAAAGAAAGAGTAACCATACATTAAAACCACAATAAGCATATAATGATATGTGTACAGTTTGTGTAGAAGTAATGTAATATAATAAAACATCCTTAATGCAAACCATAGCTAATGTGAAGTGTCTTGACCATATCGTATTAATGGTTTCAATACCCTGCCAGAACTAGTCACAGTGACATTTGCATTGTGTGTAATTTGTGCTGAACTGGTTGGGACAGTCTCACTTGGATTGGTGGTGGCTGTTAGAACACTACTTGCTGGTCTATGAAATTTGCGGTTCAGGCCAGAATTTTCACTAGTTCTAGGCATTGAGCGTACATCATAGCGAAGCAAGTTTTGTTTTTTTGCTCTAAGGAATGACTGATTTCTTCTAACCACTTTTCCCCCTTCCAGCTCGACGTGGAAACTGTGAAGCGTCCCAGCATGGCCAATGACTTTTGCTGGAAGCCATTGCCTATAACCCACTCTGCACCATACATGTTCTTCATCACTAAACATAGCAGTTGTTTTATCACTAGCTTTACCAAAAACATCTTGACCCTGGCACTTCCTTAAAAGGATATCAATGTTCCTTGCGTTTAGATTTTTATGGCGCAGCTGCTCAGTGCAAAAGTGTGATTTGTTTGCAATTGTAATTTGTAATTTTGTAATTTGTAATTCCTAAACTGCAACAGAACAGCTGGGGTGGGCAGCCCATCACCTAAGGGTGTTGAACAGATGGTCGTTAAAACGTCTAACAATGTCTGGCCTGTTTCTAAAGCTTTCCTGAGGCTATTCTTTATGGTTTGGTTCATGCGCTGTGCTAGCCCATTAGCCCTTGAAAAGTAGGGGCTGCTGGTTATGTGTTTGATATCATTTTCTTCAACAAAACACCTAAACTTGTAGGAACTGTATTGCGGTGCATTATCACTCAGCAGAATCTCAGGTGTACCAAAGTTTGCAAATTGGCGTTGCAATAGTTCGATCACAGTTCTAAAATTGCATTTTTGAGCTCGTAACAATCTGGCCACTTTGAGCATCTATCCACAGTTACCAGGTATTCTTTGCCATTTAGATTAAAAATGTTTGTGGCCACATACTGCATTGGGTATTCAGGCACTCTAAAAGGCTCAGCTGTCGGTAGTGATTTGGCTCGGCTATGCTCTTGGCAGCTAAAGCATGAATCAACCATGTCTTTTACATGTGCGGGGTAGCCAGGCCAATAGACTGAATTCTTTGCACTCTCAATACACTTAACAGTGGCCAGATGCCAATGTGCAGGATGTCAAGAATTTCTTTTTGCATTCCTGCAGGAATAACTATTTGGTTGTTGCGTAATATCAAGCCATTGTTACCTGTGAGCTCGTTTTTCAGATTCCAGAATGGTTAGACTCCATCTAGGCAAAACCTCCGATGTTCTGGCCACCCCTTTGTAATATATGATTTGAGAACCTCCATTGAAGGATCCTTGCTGGTGATATCTACCAGTCTATCTCTAAAAAACAAATTTACCAAAATTCCATATACGACAGCTTGTATTTGCTCATTGTTTCTCAAACCATAGATTTCAGAAATTTCACCTACCTTGTTCAAGTATGCCCTGCTAAGTGTGTCTGCCAAAATCAATGATTTGCCTGGCACGTAGACCAATTCAAAGTCATAAAGCTGCATGCGTAATCTCATTTGCGGTAACCATGCTGTTAGGTCATTCAGGCCTTTCCTCATAACACCTAAAAGTGGCATATGAGCAGTTTGCACTGTCACTGCCTGCCCATACACATACTGGCGAAATCGCTGAAGGCCAAACTGTACAGCTAAAAACTCTTTCTATATGAGCATAAGCCTTCTGTGTGTCATAAATGCACAACTAGCAAACTCTATTGGTTGTCCCTCCTGCAGAATTACTGCACCCACCTCATTTTGGCTACTATCACCGAAATAGTCACTGGTTTCTCCGGGTCAAACATTCTCAAAGCTCGCCCTTTTAATATTACTGACTTTATGCACTCAAAAGCTTGTTTATGAACCTCTGACCACTCCCACACAGAATTCTTTTCAGTGAGCTCCTGCAGTGGAGTAGTCAAAGTAGCTAGATTATCACCAAATTTTGAAAGGTAAGTGACCATTCCTAAAAATCGCCGAACATCTTTGCAAATCGGGTCAGGCATAGCAAATATGGCCTCTACTTTTGCAGGATCTGCTTTTATAACCCCATTGCCTAATATTTGGCCCAGCTATTTTAGTTCAGTGTGTTCAAAGAAACATTTGGACAAGTTCAATTTCAGATTGACAGCCTTGCATCGATCAAGTACTGCAGCCAGAATTTTGTCATGTTTAGATTTAGTAGGATCATGCACGAGCATGTCACCGACATACACATCGAAACCCTCAATGTCACCAAACAACTCCCTCACTGTTCTATGAAAAACCTCAGGCGCTTGGCTAATGCCATAGGGAAGCCTCAAGAATCTATATCGGCCAAAAGGTGTGGCAAAAGTGGTTAGCATGCTACTACTATGGTCAAGCTCAAGCTGCAAAAACCCTGATGTGCAGTCCAAGGTGAAAGATTTGAGATTTTGACAGTTTAGCAAATATCTCAGTGACTGTCGGCAAAGCAAAATGTTCTCTACGAATGCATTTGTTTAGCTCTTAAGGGTCTAAACAAATTCGAAGAGAGCCATTTGGTTTATGTCTATTGACAATTGGAGGGACCTAGTCGGTGGACACCCTCACTTTAGCTATAGTACCATTGTCTTCCATCTCAAAAAGCGTACACTTGAGTTGCTCTCTGAGCCTGAAAGGCACGCGCCTAGCAGATTGTACAAGAGGCTTACAATTATCTTTCAGTCTCAAAGCGTGTTTAATAGGCAATTTGCCTATCCCATCAAAAACGCTGGGATACTGTGATGCAACGCTATTTGTAATGCTATCAGATGTGCACGCCAGACCCAATGTTTTGCTATTAGGCAAACCCAACAGAGCTACCTGTCCATGGTCTGTCACAACAAAATCATGTACTGAAAAAACATTACGATATTCAATAGACAGTGATACTACCCCTAGTACATGCAATTTATGTCCACTAAAAGACAAAAGTGATTGGCTATGTTTTCTCAGTTGAAGCTTTAAGCTTTGATCTTGTAAGGAATAATAAACAGACTTTGGCATGACATTACATGAAGCCCCTGTATGGTGCTGCGTCTGCTCGTTACCGTGTTTACAGTGAGATCAGGCATTTCTCCTTGTGTATATTTTCTGTCAGCATCTGACTCACAAATGACCATTGCATTAATGTTACCAGGTGGCGTATTTCTAATATTTTGCATGTATTTTGCAGTAGCCTCTGCTCTCTGGCATAAATCCAAACACTTGGCTAATGTTAAATCATCATCAACGCCAAGCAGTTCTTCACCCACTCGCTCAAAATCTTTTCCAAACACAATCCTATCCCTTAGTGCCTTGTCACTCTCCGCCATATGAAGATTGCATGTTGATCGCAAGTCTCTCAGTACTGTGACATACTTGTCAAAAGGCTCACCTTCTTGCTGGACTCTACTGTACAATTTGTACCTTTCAAATTCTTCACGAACTTTAGGTGCGAAATGTTTTGTGAAAGCTTCTTTGACCGGTGTTATCTTTTTAGCATTCTCAGCAGATAGGTTAAATGTACGAAAGAGTTCTTGTCCCTGTGCTCCAAGCAGTGTGAGCAGTGGCCCCACTTGTATTTCTCTGTCTTTAGTAGATTTCTCTGAAGCTATCATATAGAGGTCAAATTGCTGTAGCCATGCTGACCAGTTGCGACTTGACTCACTTGGGTTGCCAGTAGACTGTTGTACAATAAAATTGTCTGGCGGTCTTCAGCCTTCTTCAGCCATGTCACACTTGTAATAAAACAGTTGCAATCCTGTGATCCTACTCCTGACACCATGTCAAATGGTATAGACTTGTTGAGTAGTGCTTGAGATAATGAAGTATTTTGTGTATTTATTGTGTATTGTCCACAGTCTGAGAGTTGACACATAACTGAAGGCAAAACGATAGCATGGCTTAGATAGCAATAAAATTCCTATTAAACTGTTTATGACAAACAATGATGTTGACTTTCATGAAAACCCTGAAAGCCATGAAATCATATAATTACAGTCACATGCAAACATCCTACGTGACTAATAGGATTACATGTCACAGCACACACACTCCCAGGGGCAAGACTGTCCATCAACATCAACTGCCAACTCCACTAGTAGTTAGAGAGCATGGTGTTAGGAGGTAAGTATTTGTCTAACTTATTCTAGTGATCACTTGTTTATACAATTAGCAACCTGAACTAAGGTTATGGTAGCCAATGAAATGTTATAGTAGTATGATGTATAAACAATCTATTTTGAACAAGATTAGCAGAACTTGCAGGTGATATGTGCTTATTAGTGAGTTTGGTTGCAGGTTCATTTCTATAATTGAGATGACATTATGATTATGTTCCAGGAAGTAAGCTTTGACTGTCATGTCTGCGTTGAAGATCAAATCTTCATTGTTTTGCTAGCCATGGCGGAACTGCAGCTAATCACAATTTTTGGGTGATTGTAACTTATTATATATATCAACAAAGATAGGCGTGTTAGGTTGATAAACACAAGATACTTTGTATTGATATGCGCACAATGAAATTGAGATTGTAGAGGTCAAAACATGTGAGATATAATGGGTAGTATGAAGCTTTTCAACCTCAAAAACCAAAGATTAGTTGCTATTAGTGCAAGTCACAGTAATCTACCATAAGACTTCTATTTAAACTCTACATTTATTTGAACGCCACTTCTAATTGACCGCACTACAACAGAAGGGTTTCAAAAATAGACCGTCACCTTTTCATCGAATGCCACCTCTATTTGAGCGTCACATTGACTTTTTGATCTTTACAAACCGATATTAGCAAGTGGTCAGTAAAGAATTGTTCACAAAGTTATACTGATAATGGCTCGGTTATATCAAAAAAAATATTTTTTCTCGTTCATGCTGTTCGGAACGAAATCCATTTTCTAACTTCATCATTTTACAGTTATTAATAACTGATAATAACAAACAATAAAAAATAATTAATAACTGCGTCAAGCAAATAGTAGCTCTTTGTTAAAGACAGTCTTCATTATTCGATGTATATGAAAAACCCTTTAACAAAATATATGATGGAATTTTGAGGCTAAATAGTGTGACAAGCCCACATGCTGCTAAAAGTTTTTCATTATTTCTGTGAAAAGTATTTTAAATAGCAACACATATGTTTTGCTTTGCTAAAAAAATTGTTTGGACTCTAACTTTGACCAGTTTAGCAGTGTGGAAAAAAATTTGTGGACAGAAGACACTGCGGGAGGCATTAAACATCCAGAAAAGCATGAAATGGTTCCAAATAAAAGCAACAGTCAGAGCGACACAAGCCGAGCAAACAATTAAAAAAAATCTTATCGGTTAAGTTAGTTTTGTTCTGCATTGTCTGTATTATAAATATGGTCGGTTTTGTGTAACTTTTTCTTGAACATATATTTGTGACCTTTGATAGATTATGATTATTATTATATAACTTATAGGTTTGCAGATTTGCAGCATATTATTTGATAGCATCATTGGTGTTATGCAAACTCGTCTTACATTGGATCGATGATAATAACTTTATTTCTTTTGTATATAAAAATCCAGTTTTGGCTGCAAACTGTAGCAAACATCAATGCAGTGATGCAATGAGCTTTTATGCAAAAACTTTAAATCAATATACTGTATATACAATGTAAATCTCAAAGTCAGTTGTGGGTTTGTTTATAATTTGTAGCGATTAAAATCTATAGATATCCAATATATATGATATCTATATTTTAGGATGCTAGAATGGACAAAGCGCCTGTTGGGTAAAACATATGTTGTATTTTAGCAAAACACATTTGTACGTCATAAAAATAGGTAAATTTTCACACACTTTTTCCTGAGCTCAACAGTGGGTATGGCAGTGCCGGCTCAACAAAATGGGTAGCTCGGTTCATTCCCAGCCAAATCTTGTTAGCACAGTTTGCCACGCACAGCTAGCGTGTGAGTGAGTCAGGTGACTCAATTTACTTATACTGTTGTCTTTCATGAGTCCAGTTGGTCTAGTCGCCTACATCTCACACACGTATCCAGAGTTATGCGTTATACTTTGTTTAGATAATCTGTTCAACTCTGTACACAGAACTTCAATCTCTATTCTAATTTTAGCTTTTTAGTAAAATGCCAGTAGTTCAGATTACAATATCTAATGTCTACATAAAATTTCCTCAAGAAAGTTTCGGCAATATACCGTAAAAAAATCTAAGAACCCACTAATGATCTTGAACAATGCAGTTGCTTTATGATGTTGAATTTTCCCAAACACTTACTTATGGGTTTAGTAAAACGTGGGATGCATGAATCAGCGTGGTGATTAAAAATACTTCTAAATAACATAAAATCATTAAAAACACTCCTAGATAAGTTTTGAAGTTTTTTTGCAAGCATGTGTGAGCTTGACTCCTAATGATTTCTAAAAAAATTTTAACCAGTTTTAGAGGCTGAATTGGACATCGTTGCAAAGCCAAAAACAACATCTGTAAAAGCAGTGCATTATATCAATGATGCACCATAAACGCAAACCTACCTATCAGCTAATCACCACAACATGATAGAAATACTACCATTGCGCAACCTGTTCTTGCTTGTTGAATACCATATCTTTGCTATCAAAAAATGAGAATCTGGCTCAACGAATGCCAGAAATCATTTCAAAATTTGTATGCAGTTCTATAGAATAAATGACCAATGTTACAACTACAATCAGAGACAGTCTTAACTCGTCTCAACTTAAGTCGTCTCAACTCACTGCAAAATGAGGAGGACTTGAGATAGAAAAATCAGATGAAAATAGATGGGATGAAGTTATATTGAAACTCATGTTTCAAGACTGAATGACTTTTTAGTCTGCATTAAAATAATTGATAAGTAGCCACTGTAAGGTCTATAGAAAGCAAATGTAGAAAGATAAGGCTAAGTTTTATTGCTAGCTTTTTATAAGGAATTTTTAAAAAAACAATCACATCTGTCATCTACAAAAATTCAGACGCATTAAATAGAAAAATAATCATAAATCTTTCAATATAAAATATTGAAAAAAAAAACAAATTTAAAAGTTTCAAAAAATCGTATATAGCTTTAGCATTTCTGGCACTTAAATTTATTGGTGTATCAAATTATGTCATTTAAAAAATAATTGGGTACTTTTTGACATCGTAAGATTGAATTTAATGCAATCATTTTGTAGTCGGCTCATCCTACTCATCACTCTTTTGGTGTAACCAGACAACTTCACACTTGCCCGAATGAACGGCATCTGTCAATGTAGTGGTTAGCAGCCAGAGTATACCTACCTTGATTGTCAAACAGACAGAAGTCTTATTGGTGGTTGTTACTACCTGATCCACTTTGCACATTACAGACCTTGTAATGATGTCTGTGACGGAGTAGAAGTTGGGTCTAGAGATGAGGAGAGATGTAATGCTGACTGTCAAGGTTTGTACATCTCTAAGAAGAACTTGAAGATGCAGGCTTCAAAAGTTCTATCGTGTGTGCTTTGGTTCGGTTGTTGCATATACCCCTATAGCTGTAAACATTTTAGATAGATGGTTAGTTTTGCCAATATAAATTATTCGATCAAGAAATTAAAATCGCAAGCACTATAAAACCAACAAAATTATTTTTTACAAGTCAACATCGGTTCTCATTATCTATGTTTTATTGCTCCTAACCCAACCCACTCAAGCAGAGAGTATCTGGCAGTGCAGTGGTAAACAGTCAGAGTACACCTTCCTTGATTGTCAGACCAGCAGGAGTCTTACTGATGGATTCTACTACCTGATTCACTTTGCACAGTACAGACCTTGTAACAAGGTATGTGATGAAGTAGAAGTTGGGTCTAGAGATGAGGAGAGATTTAATGCTGACTGCAAAAGTTGGTATATAAAAAACAGTAGTGTCACTTTGCTGTGGGTTTGGGAACTATAATCACCATGTGTTTTATCACTATTTTTAATTTTATTATAAATATTGCAGGTTGTATTTAAGTTAATTCAAGGTGCAAACCGTCGACAAAAAATGCATCAGTTTTATAAAAGGCATATGTGTAAATTTGAGTGTCCAAGTAAGTAAAACAATCAAAACAGAACTTTTTTGTTGTTTCAAATATTAATAAAGAGTGGTGCTCTTCTAAACTAATTTAGGGTGAATGGAATATTGTTTACATTGTTTAATTATTTAGAAAACTTTTTGAATCTATGGTTTATTCCTAACAAATGCAAAAAAATTTTTGCTCAATGTGCAAGTAACATATAGCTGCAATTATAGTTTTGACATTATCATTGGTACATAAAAATATACAGATACTTGTAGCTTTTCTCCTGTCAAACTTCAAAATCAGCGTTTCCCAGAGTACTCATATTAAAGGCCCAAATGTCAAGTAACCCGTGTAAGTCATGAAGTCATCTAGACTACTCATGGAGTCAACTGTGATTTGCTAGCACGTTACTTACTGCTGATTGGTAGTGGCATTTGTGTAATAGCGGTGATCATTTCTTTCGTTTCGCTTGGCTATTCCTTCCAGAAAAGAGCCAGAGTTTTACTACAAGATGATGAACGCCTGCAGCCTGAAATTAAATGTAAAATAAGATAGCAAGTTTACAGACTAAACAATAATCTAAATGTACTGAATCATTTTCTAAATGAAAAATTTCCATAAAGAAGTTTCCTTTGGCGTATTAAGCATACATGCGCTCAAGTGTATTTGAACAAAAACTGAAAACCAACTATTTACCAAACATCAAAGCATGTGTTTGAATTCATTGCTGTTCTTTTCAAAAATGTCATTTCATTTTTTTAACATCACCTCTAAGCCATTACAAGAATATGGAGTTAAAGCATGTTTGTCTTGTATTGAACCTTGTGTCTTCCTTGATAAAAAAGTATTTGTCTGAAAACTTGAAATAATTGTCTATGAGTAGTATGAGTAGGAAACAGCAAACATCTACTAACAATAGTCTTCTACTGATGATGTTGATCAACACTTTACTCATAGATTATTAACCAGCTCCTGAATATCACAGCACGCATTTGTATTCATTTGGTGCAGTGTGTTTAGCAAACAACTGCAAGTCAGCATGTATGACTTGCAGCTGTTTGTTTTCAGAAGATACATTTAGCCTTATTGTGGGTGAAGCGAATGTCGCCTATATTTTACTTTCTTTTTCCAGAGGGAGCGATATTAAATTTTTTGGATGCAATGAATATGCTTATTTACCTCTAACTTGTCAAAGATCTCTTAATAAATGTGCATCAAAAAACATAATATAATCAGAAAATATATCTACCAGTTGATATCTATTGCATGCAATTGACCTGCGATGATATTATAACCTGTGTCCTTCTTTGCATATTGTTGGCATTCATTCATAATCACATTCATAATCTATCAAATGATACAAATTTATATTGAAGAAGAAAGGAAATAAGCAATCCATACTTATATTACATGCAGAATCAAAAATTCTCGTTTTTAAAACAAAAATGTTTTCAGGGTTAGCTCGGATAGCTGCGTTCTGATTGTTGCTTCAATGAAATGAACATCTAATTGTCCAATATCTTCGACAAATATTTTGACTTCAACTCTTTTTTTCCGCAGTGCTGAACTAGTCGATAATAGCGTCCAAACAATTGTTGGGAGATATTGCATTTTTACGAGCTGAATTTAGTACAAACACAACGTGTAAATGTTTGCTCGCTTAACATAACCTTTGGCTCAAAACTTGCAAACCAAGTTTATATGCATGTTCTTCGAAGTATTAAGATCAGGGTAAACAAGGAACTACTTTTAGCCTGAGATGGTTATTAATTATTTCTATTGTATTGCTTTCAGAGTTTTACTGGAAATAACCAAAAAGCTCTGGAGTTGAACAAAACAAGAATTGATTGTTGTTAATGCTAACGGTTCATTATTAATACGATTTTGCGGCCACTTTTTTGTTGGCCGCTTCATATTATGGGTTCATAGTCAGAGTGACGGTCGAGTAGAGGTGGTGTTCAAATAGAGAGTGCCGCTCTATTTTTCAACCCTTCTCTCGTAGTGGGGGTCAATTAGGGGTGGAGTTTAATTAGAGGTGACGTTCAATTAGAGGTTTCGCAGTAAACAGCGCTATTAATAGATAGCAAGCCAGTTTATACTCTTTTGTAGACTACTCAGTACAACCTGTGGGTGACAATGATCTGAATTGGGAAAAGGAAAATATGGAGAATCGTGAGTACTCAGCAATAGTGGTTGACTAGCTGAGTTTCTAAATCGCTAAAAAATGGTTGATTGTGTTCTTAGCAATGTGGAAATTATGGATAAGTCATATCATGATACAAGGGTTTCACAGTGTTCACTGGTTTTTCTCATTTTTAAAGCATTAATTAGAATATATTTGAAGTGTTGTTTTAGTTTGTGTTTATGATTATTTGATATTTTACTATGTTTGAAGTTTGTTTTTACTCCTCTGCGTTTCACTTTAAAATAACTTCTCTTCTGTTGTATTATTTAAGATTCATCTTCTCTTATAACAATGAACTATATATTTTTCTTAGAGAGAAATTAAATCTTTTCTATGATTATAGAGGAAATGTAGCAATAATTTTTTGGGCTGAACATTAATTTTCCCTCATTCAACTATGCATCTAGTTTCTGATAATATTTGCATAGTAACAAGTGCCAACAAGATATACAATGTGTGTGTTATCAATTAAAGTTCTTTTTATCTTCTTTGAGGTCTTGAATTTATACATAAATAAATTCAAAATTTACAGCATAAAATATCAGTCAATTAAGTCATCAAAACTTCCAAAACGCTTTTTCTCTTTGGAAACTGTGTCAAAATGCCAGTTGAGAACAAATAATGATTAAAAACTTGAGGAACAATTTTGTAGCTATAATTTTTTCTAAAAGCTATAAAGCCTGGTATAAAAGGCATAGGCTGGCATAGCCTGTTTAAAACATTGATAAACCTTAAAGAAGGGACCGTTGAGATAGTAGCTATTTTTCTGTGATTAGAAACACTATATATATACACTAAATGCTCAGAGCCTTGATAAATGACGAGTCTTTAAAAGTGATGCCAGTTTGACTTGACTTTGAGGTGTTTTAGTCAGTTTGCAAGACGGCATTAAACTAAAAAAAATTATGCGTAGAAGGAAGTACACCATCTTGTGAAATTTACATGCTTTCTTGAGATATCGCTTAAATATAAAGCCAAATTGTGAGCATTGTTCATTTTCAGTGGCACATTGACACACACACACAACAACTTGAGTGCTATTTCCATTACTGTATAGATTACAGTAGAGATATTGAGATTTAACAGCACTCGTCTCTTCATTTCAAAATTACGTAAACGAAAATTGGAAATCAATAAAATAGCAGATTAGTCTGCAACATTACACTCTCAGTTTCACACCCAGCCTCATGCTTTTCCTTCAGCTACAATGTTCCGGTGAGCCATTTAATATTCTATATGACTTCTCTGCATAGAATAGGATTTTATCTTAGGTTCTACCCATTTATACTTATTGCTTTAATAAGGTGTTGAATCGAAAGGTGGTTGCAGAAGAAACGTCTGTACAGACAACCAAAAGAGGCTCTTGTTAGAACATCATCTGGACAAACAGTCTGAATAGGCTGTTTTTAGAGCAACTGTCTTACAGGTATTTGGAATAGGCGGTTATTGGAGCAATATCAGCACAGACAGTCAAATGAGGCTGTGGTAGGAGCAATATCTGGATAGATTGTTAGATAAGGCTGTTTGAGGAACAATATACTATAACTGTAACTGAACCTCATGATCCTCTATGTTGAACCCGTCTGTTAGAGTGGTGGTCAATTGGAGGCGGCATTCAAATAGAGGCTGGTGTTGTATTTTGTATATGACACGTCAGAATTTTGGAAAGATGAATTTACTCCTTTTTACAAGCGTAGTCAATGTTGCCTATATTTAGCCCTCTTTCTCCGGTGTAGCGATATTAGTCTTTTTGGATGCAATAAATCTGCAAACATACCTCCGACTTGGCAAAGTTGTTTTAATGAGTATGCATTGCAAAACCCAAAAATACCTCAACCAGTTGATATCTATTGCTTGCAATTAACCTACAATAATTTTATAGCCTGTGTCCTGCTTTACTATTGGTTGGAGGTTTCAATTTTTATTTGAAGACATATTTCTATTTTACATCTATTATATACTTATTAATGTTGTATAAAAGCTTATTGCACTCATTGATAGGTTTGCTACAGTTTGCAGCTGACAAAACTAGTTTTTATGTGCAATAGCAAAGAGTTACGAGCATCGATCAATTGTGAGCTCAGATTGCCGCAATGATACTATCAAAAATTTTGCTACAAATCATCAAATTTGTAAGTTATATAATGATCATCTATTCAATGCGACAAATATGTGTTCATGAACAAATGACATAAATGATCTACATTTATGATATTATATGCAGAAACAAACACTAATGTTTCTGTTTCTGCAAAAACAAAAATGTTCGCATTGTTTGCTCGGATAGCTATGTTCTGATTGTTGCATTTGATGAAACAAACACCTTCTGGTTTTTCAATAACTTCCGCAAAGTTTCCTGGCCTTTAATCTTTTGCTGCAATGCATAACTAGTCAATATTAGGGTCCAAACAATTTTTCGTCAGAGTAAAACTTTTAATTTTAGCACATATGCCACGCGCATAACCTATGCTCGCTAAACTTAACCTTTGTACTATCATACATGTAAACCAATTTTATATACAAGCACTTTGAAGTATTAAGACCGCGTTAAATAGGAAACTACTGTTAGCCTGAGACTGTTATTAATTTCTTCTGTAAAGTTGCTTTCAAAGTTTCTTACGAAACACAAGCTAAGAGCCTTGTAGTTGGACAACCAGAGAATTGATTGTTATTGATGTGAATGATTCATTATTAATACAATTTTGTGGACAATGTTCTACGAATCACTTGATATTGTGGGCTCATAAAGATCAAAGATCATCAAAGGCAAGGCTAAATGGAGGTGGTGTTCATATGGAGAGTGCCGCTCTATTTTTTAACCCTTCTCTCATAGTGGCGGTTAAATAGAAGTGATGTTCAAATAAAGGTGACGTTCAAATAGAGGTTTCATGGGCTGTATAGGCAGTCAAAAGAGGCTGTTGTTAAAACATTATTTGTGAAGACTTCTTCATTTCAAAATTCTGTAAAGTAAAATTGGAAATCAATAAAATATCAGATTAGTCTGCAACATTACGCTCTCAGTTTTACACCCAGCCTCACGCTTTTCCTTCAGCTACAATGTTCTGGTGAGCCATTTAATATTCTATTTGACTTCTATGCATATAATAAAATTTTATTTTAGGCTCTACCCGTTTATATTTATTAATTGATAAAGTGTTGAATCAAGAGGTGGTTGTAGAAGCACAACTTCTGTACAGACAACCAGAAGAGGCTTTTGTTGGATCATCATCTGTAGAGGCAGTCTGATTAGGCTGTTATTAGAGCAATATCAGCGCAGACGGTCAAAAGAGGCTGTAGTAGAAGCACTATCTGTATCGTTTGTTAGATAAGGCTTTTTGAGAAACAATATACCGTAAAACCCCTAAATTGAATTGAACCTTCATTCATTAAAAAATTGAAAAATTCATTGAACCTCGTGATGCTCCACTTTGAACCTTTCTTTTAGAGTGGCAGTCAGTTGGAGGTGGCATTCAAATAGAGGCTGGTGTTGTATTTTTCAAATGGCGCGTCAGAACTTTGGAAAGATAAATTTAGCCCTTTTTACAGGCATAGTCAATGTTGCCTATACTTTGCCCTCTTTCTCCGTTGGAGCGATTTAAAACTTTTTAGATGCATTAAATCTGCAAAGTTACCTTCAATTTGGCAAAGATACTTTAATGAGAATGCATTGATAAACCAAAAAATACCTCAACCAGTTGATATCTATTGCTTGCGATTAACCTACAATGATTTTATAGCCTGTGCCCTGCTTTAGTCTTGATTGGAGGTTTCAATTTTTATTTAATTTTTATTTAATAACATATTTCTAACTTTTATTTATACTTATCAATTTTGCATAAAAGCTCATTGCACTCATTGATACAATGTAGGTTAGCTACTGTTTTCAGCAGTCAAAACTAGCTTTTTATGTGCAATAGAAAATGAATTACAAGCATCGATCAATTGTGAGCTTAGATTGTTGCAATGATGCTATCAAATAGTATGCTACAAATCATCAAATTTGTAAATTATATAATGATCATCTATTCAATGCTACAAATATGTATTCTTGAACAAATGACATAAATGATTTACACTTATAATATTACACGCAAAAACAAACACTAATGTTATTGTTTCTGCAAAAACAAGAATATTCGCATCATTTGCTCGGATAGCTGCGTTCTGATTGGTGCTTTTGACGAAACGAACACCTTCTGGTTTTTCAATACTTTCCACAAAGTTTTCTGACCTTAACTTTCTTGCTGCAATGCATAACTAGTCCATATTTGGGTCCAAATAATTTTTCGTCACAGCCAAACTTTTAATTTTAGCACAAATGCAATGCGCATAACTTTTGCTCGCTAAACTTTACCTTTGTACTATCGTAAATGTAAACCGATTTTATATACATGCACTTCGAAGTATCAATACCGCGTTAAATAAGGAGCAACTGTTAGCTCGAGGCAACTATTCATTTTTTTCTGGGAAGTTGCTTTCAAAGTTTTTACGAGACGCAAGCTAAAAGCTTTGTAGTTGAACAACCAGAGAATTGATTGTTATTGATCTGAATGATTCATTATTATTCAAATTTTGTGAATGATTTTTTACGGATCACGTGCTATTGTGGGCTCATAATGGTCAACGACCGTCAAAGTGGCTTCTAAATGGAGGTGATGTTCATATAGAGAGTGGTGCTCTATTTTTCAATCCTTCTCTTATAGTGGCGGTTAAATAGTGGTGGCGGTTAAATAGAGGTGACGTTCAAATAGAGGTGGCGTTCAAATAGAGATGGCATTTAAGTAAAGGTTTCACGGAATGTATAGGTAGTCAGAGGAAGCTGTTGTTGAAGCATTATCTGTGGAGACAGGCTGAAGAGGCGGTTGTAAGAGCTATGTCTCTACATTTATTCAATATTGCTATAAACATACAGTAGCAGTACTGTTTTTCTATTTGTACAACAGCCTGACTAGATACAGGAGCAATACCAGTGCAAGGCATCAAAAAAATATGTTGTAAGAGCAATGTCTGTACTGGCAGCTTAATAAAGCAATTGAAGAAGTAATATACGTGCAGGCTGTCAGATGAGGCTGTCGTAGGGTTATTATCTGTACAGGCTGTCAGATGAGGTTGTTGTAGAGTCAATATCTGTACAGGCTGTCAGATGGAGCTGTTTGAGGAGCAATATCTGTACATGCAGCCTGAATAGGCGGTTGTAAGAGCAATACCTGTGCAAACAGTCTGAAGAGCTTGCATGTTACATAACTTTTCTGGCATAAAATATCTCAAAAATTGATTTTCTGATGTAGGATGCTTGAATAATTAGAATTTGTTTATACTATAAGAATGTAATCTAACTTCACATTTTAATCAATGGGTTCATTTCTTGCACGACACTTGCTACTGCAGCCAACTGCTCTGCGGCGGCTGTATATTGCAGAATAAAATATAACAAAAAAATGTTTAATATACAACCTATTCTTAAGAATTCTAGTTAAAAAGGTGAGTCAGTGCTGATAAGTTGATTATTTGAACAGTGTTGTAGATTTAGTACAGACTAGGGGAATGCCCATGTCATCTAGTTGCCTGCCATTTACCATTACCCTGTCACATTGACAATGGCTAATTTGAGTAAGATAGTACTTTGAGTACTTACTAATAAGAGCCGTGAGAGCAAGCTTTAGCACCATTGTGCTGTAATGAAATGCTAGACGTATTTTTACCCACATAGTGACATATATCACCCGATGAATCCATCAGTCTTGCGTAGCCTAATTGGAAAGATTATTGCCTGGTGAACGGAAGGTTTCAGCATCAATTCTAGCATAACTTGAATGTTTCACTCTCAAATTTTAATAGCTATAGCTAGACAAATAAAACTAAACATATGCAAACAAACTTGCAGTAATATAAATATAGACTAAATTATTTTAGATCTGAGTTACTGAATTTGATGGTTAAAAAGGCAGCAATTAAAAATAGACTTTGAGTTACCATACTTATCCATCTACTGATTTTCTATCAATAACTGATATACACCAGAAATACTGGTAGCTGTAGAGACTACTGATGCCCAATAGTTTATGTTAAGACTACTAACTGCGTACAAAAAATAGTCATTAAACCAAGACTAGGCCTAACTGGCCTACAAGGTTATAGATTGATTTGGCCCTCAGCTGTGTTTTTAGGGTCGAGCTGAATTGAACATAACAGTCCATGATACACCGGTTATTACATATTGGAGTTAAACAGTGAGTATTTTGTTTGCCGGTTTTTCAAGTGAACGGCCAGCTGTATTGTCAATTGACTCATGCATACCTACCCTTGATTCAAATCACCATTTTCCGGGTAGCAGCCCATATTATTGGCTCGCAGCAATATCGAGTAATAACTCCAAGCAATCGATTTCTCTGCCATCTCCTAAAATGAGATTTATTTATATTTTTATTTGTCTAATATGGATTAATTAGTTTTCGTTCTGTTGTCCTGCTAGACTATTTGCATAAATATGAATTTGTAAATATTGCAATCACTGGACAAAATTGCAAAAATAACTTCATCGCTTAATCTAGGGCTTTTGGTAACAGGGTTATATGTCGCATTACAACTCAGATGTCTGCAAAAAGTTGTATTTGTGCACAAGAATATCTTTCAAAAGATGTAACAAAAAAACTTAAAAAACGCTCATAATCTCAAATTATTCATTTTCCTAACAAATCTACTTGCAGTCTATTTGTAATCGTCAGCATAGAAGCTCCTACTGCTGCTTAAAATTGAAATGCTAGTAATTTATCAAATAAGCATTACTATTCTAGACTGAATAAGATAGTTTATTGATTGAATATTAATATACAATTAATGTAGTTTATGTGGAATAGAGCACTTATATGATAATAGATAATATAAACTTGTATAAATACCCATTTCTCATGACAAAATTTTTTGGCCTGCATCAGAAAAACTCAAAAATATTTGCAGGAACAAATAAAATTGGAAGTGAGTAGAAAAAAAGGGCATTCTTTATTGCAATTCCTTGTCAAGATTTATAAAAACTAAATAAATTGCAAGGTAATAAACAACAGTTGTCAATTATCAGATGATTTTATGAATATCAAAATTGTTGATAGATTAGAAAGTGATAAATGTTAAAACATAATTCTAAACTATTTGAACATCTAAATTTTTTATTTTTACACATTTTATCTAACATATCATTTTTTTTGTAAAATAGTCTTTCGTGGTCTTCAAACCATTTTATGTCATAAAATTCAATATGTTGCAATTTTTTGTAGTTTGCTAATCCTAGTCATCACCCTTATGGCATCACCTGACAACTTCACACATGCCCAAGTAGATGGTATCTGGAAGTGCAGTGGTAAACAGTCAGAGTATACCTACCTTGATTGTCAGACAGACAGAAGTCTTATTGATGGCTGTTACTACCTGACCCACTTTGCGCAGTACAGACCTTGTAATGAGGTTTGTGATGGAGTAGAAATTGGGTCTAGAGATGAAGAGAGATGCAATGCCAACTGTCCAGGTTAGTACATCTTGTAGTAACATTAGCAATTTGCTGTAAGTCTAGGAACTATAATCATTGTGTGTTTCATCATTGTTTTCAACTTACTCTTAAAGATTATAGGTAGTATTTGAACTGGTTCAAGTTACAAACCACTCACCACAGCCTTATAAGTATTATAGAACTAGAATAGGTGTAAAGTCTTTCTGTCCAGGTAAGAAAAAGTTTCTTATAAACAAGAATAAGAATTTCGTTGTTGTTTCAGCTAAGTTTGGAGATTAGCCATTTGTGAAACAACTGATGGGATAGGAAAAAAGTGGTTTTATTCTGTATAATTATTCAGAAATTTGTTTTTACTTTGAGAAGATAATTTAGGTGAACGTTTCCTAATGCTTGAATTTGTAGATTTTTCTTCGCAACAAACATTTTCAATTAATATCCCATTGAAATATAGCTGTAAATATAAGTTTGTCCTTACCCTTAGTTCATAAAAAGTGAGTTGTGCAAAAAAAGACTAATGCATAAAACCAAATATTTTTTGTTCATTTTCTTTTATTTTAAAGATTTAAATTCGGTAGACGCTTAAATATTGCTACTTCACTTGCAAATTATATTTAATTATATTTAGGCTCTATGTGAACCAAGTTTAATCTCAATAAGAGCAGCTCTTTATCTCAATTTTTTGTTTGTTCTTCTATTGAAAAGCATTACCAGGAAATTACAAGCCCTTTACTATATTTATTATAACAATTAAAGCCAAACTTAGTGGTTAAAAAATTTGCAAGCGGTACTGATCCAGATTTTATGGAAGGTACATAAATTATATTAATTATTTCATAAATAGAGAATGTATTACCAAAGTCTGTTTCTGTTTAACCCTATTCTAGTTTTTTCATTGTCACAATGCTTCCTATATACAAAACGGCCTCTTTTAGGTTTCCTTCTGTCATACTGTAAAGTCAGTGTTTCCCAGAGTACTCTTGCTGGAGTTTCAACAAGTCAAGTGATCCATGCAAGCCATGAAGTCTTTCAGACTACTCAACCAGTCACTGCTTATGTCCAGCGAATTCTCTCACTCCTGTTTGTTACCGGCTCTCTTGTTCTCTCACTGATCACAGTTTGTCTGTTTATTGACTATTATTCTAAGATAAAACAAGGAAAAGGTTCACTGCAGGATGATGAAAACTTCCACTCAAAAGGTAAACCTACTGTAAATCTCAAACTTATTCAATTAAATAGGACTTCAAATGCACCGAAGATATCTTACAACCAATAAAATTATGATTGAGGAGGTTCCTTTCAATTATACAAACCATACACTCATGTAATGCTCACTATTTTTGTAGGCTGAATACAATATCAATATGTTTGTATTCACTATCTTGTTCTATAATAACAAGTTAATGCTACTGTATTGAGTAAAGCACTGCTATAGTAGCTCTAATTTAAACATACTTATTGGAATGAGCCACTATTAAATTAAAAATATTAAAGATCTACCACAACAGTTAAACATCATAAATTATTATAGTTCAAGCGCTTTTGTACTAGACAAGCTTTGATCTAGAGGTGATACTCTATACCTCCTTAAAAGTATGCTGGTACGCGTATGTCTCAGGGCTTTTCTTCTCTGCTGAAACATGTGACTATCAAATATCAACCACTTTTTATTGAGTTTTATAGCGCAGCACACAACCATTCTACTCAAATAACAAAAGTTGCTTAAGTTGTTTACTCTATGGTTTAAGGAGAACCAAATAAATAAAACCAGTTTGGTTGCATGTCTCAATATAACTAGGAAAATGCATTGATTGTTCTTATGAGTTGGAGGACTTACTCTAATATTTACCTACATAAATAAATTAGTTTTACAAATTTCATTTCCACTTTCATCCAACATAAACAAATAAAGTCCATCATGCAATGAGCAAGTTTACCTTAAAGTTAGTGCTAGCTAAACCACACAAAAATCAAATACTTCGAGTTGTGTAGTATTTGAAATTATTTAATACTGAATATGGAATTTAAATTTCATTCGGAAAGAGTCTATTTTTTGTGAATGTGTCTGAAACAGTTCAACCATTGGTCTGGTGTAAATGGCTAAGATTTTGTATAATGAATATTAATTCATTAATTTATATAAACTATATAAATATATGCTTATATAAATAAACACAAATTTAAATATAAATACATATATTTTATATTTACATATATAAATATATATTTTTAATACATATATTTTAACATATTTATATATATTTGTGTATATATAAATATATATAAGTATATACTAGGTGAATGCCAGGCGTTGCGAGTGTAATAAAAAAGTCTTTAAACAGATTATTTCTATTTATCATATACAACATTTACCATTTTGACTTTTAAACTTCATATTATAAACATTGAGCTAATATTTTATAATTCAGATTATAAATTTGAGCAGCCTCAAATTTTATTTATTTATTTATTATTAAATTTTGTTTAATGTACAGCTTCAAAATTTGTGAAGCTCAAATGAATTTAAAGAAAAATAAAACAACTATAAAGCGCTTTGATTTTTTTCAAACAACTGCCACTTTAAAACTTCATATCATGAAATAAGTATTTTGTTGAAATAAATTAGAAAGAAAAGTAAAACTTTAGAAGCGTTTAAATGCATTTGTGAAATCATTAATAAGTAATGGCTAAATATAGTCTGTTTTGCTACAACTACAATGAAAAACTATTTGTTATACAAGTATATGATTTTAATTCAATTCAGTGTTGGCATCATAAGGCAAAATACCGTATAGAGGGGTATAAAAACCAATAGTCGTTATCTAATTCAAACACCTCTTGGTAAAAATCATCAAAAACATCTTCATTCAAAATTAGTAATAAAATAATGTGTTTACCTTAATAACTATAGTTACTTAGAATAACTTTAGTGTATTTAGTAGTTGCGATCTGCAAGATACTGAAACATTACGATGTACTAAATGCAGCGTATACCATTGGGAGTTGTTACCTTCAAGACAGACGTGCGGTATGAACACTGAATCTTGAATGAATTCAGCTTATTAAAAACAGACTTGAAGGAAGTTTTAGTATGTATTTTAGTAAAGTTTAACTAAAACTATATCACTTATTTGTTTGTGAACCCGTTTTTAACATGACGGATGACGCTGAACTGAAATACAATCACCAAATTTTAATTTTGAGTGTAATTATTATTATTAATTATTGTTGATATCGTATAGCAAAGAACAGTATTTTCCATAGTATGATGAGGAAAATTTTTTATAGCAGGGTCATCACAACGCATAGACGCAATGCATCAATTAATTCATCAGCACAAAGCAAGCATTTTATTCCAAGGTTTCAATAGCTATAACTGGCCACACGGATTTACAGATCAGACACAAGTTTTGAGTTTTACACATAGACAATTACGATAACAATGAAAAATTATTTAGTATAAATTATAGGATTTGAGTTTTTTTCAGTGTTGGCATGCCAGTGTTGGCATGCAAAAATATCATAGGCTATAGACGTATATTGAGTGGTAGAGAAACCCATAGTAATTATCTAATGCAATCACCTCCAGATACAGATCATCATCATTTAAAAATAGTAACAAAACAATGTGTTAACCTTAGTAACTATAGTCTCCTACAATGACCCTAGTGCATTTTTAATTATGATCCGCAAGATAACATAGCATGACAATACACTACGTGGAGAGTTCTTACCTTCGAGACAGGCGTGTAACATAAACACTAAATCTAACATAAATGAATTTAACTTACGGATCACATACTTGAAGGAAGCTTTAGTATGTGTTTTAGTAAACTTCAAACTCGTAACTTAAAGATTTATCATTAATGTATTTGCGTATCCATTTTCACCATAGCGGATAATGCTGAACTCGCCGTGGCAAGCAATGTATATAGTAGTAAACAACCTCTCATTCGCATAGCGCCTACGGAATAGCCATGAGATCATCATCGCATTAATGACAATATAAATGCTTAGTTAGTGATGCTTGTTCATATAATCTATGCTAATAGATTGCACTGATACTACCTATAAATCAAATTGACCATTTTAATCCTTTTTATGTATTTTTAGTGAAGCTAGAGACATTCATAGCTCTTGCAGTGCCATTTTGCAATAAATTGTATTTATTTTTATGTTATAGCCAACAGTATATAAACTCTGCTGATTTGTACTAAACCAATTTATACCAATCTACTCCGCTAGTTGGCAGCATGTAGTTTTTTAATATTTACGCTATATCAACAGTCATAGCTTGACATACTAGTGATCAAGTCTTTTTACTGACTTACCTAGGTAGAACACCGAAGAGGTATGCAATTTATATTATTAGCAATCATTCATGTAATTGTTGTAGCATTTGCATAATACAGAACTTATATATTTTATTGATTTTATATTGCTTAGAATTGTGTAAATTGCTTACTGATACAAGCTTTTATAAACACATGTCAAAATATTTTGTCATTATGTTACGCTTTTATTTTAGATTTCACGGTTTGGCTTCCAAATAAACAAAATGAACCTGAATCAGTTAGACTCAGTTATTTGACCATGCGAAAACAGTACATATATTTTTTAATAACGTATATCTCGTAACAATGTATACAATCAGTACACAGATCGCCATGTTTTAATTTCGAGAAAAAGCTTAAGTTGATATAGTGTGGCAGAAACAATTCGCCCTAACAAAAACAACAAAAAAGCATGGTGTTTCCTAAAGTTATGCAAAAAATATTTTAACCACAGGCATCGTTACGCGTGGGCGCAATGCTCAAATAATACGGCATTTAGTGTGTGCATACGCTATAGGGTAAATGATAATGCCTTTTTTGTCTGAATTTAAAACTTGCGGTTGCAATATCCGCGAGTTCAAATCTCAGAATATTAATTCCAAGATAGTATTAGTTATAGCTGGAAATATCAAAGGACAGATGACAAAACTTGAGGAAAATATATATATATACATATACATATAGACATATACACGCCTGCGTACTCGTATCAATGACAATAATACAAGTCATTGACAGTTTTTGACTTACAATATTCTCTTTCACTAGCCTGTAGAAGAAGCTATTCACTTGCAAAGTCTGAGCAACTTCATTTAGCTTTAGATTAAATGCTGCTATTGATAGGTAACAAAGAACCAACTGGTGACAATTAATAACTTACTTCTTTTGTAAACGATCAACTACAATCCGTGAGTGACAATGATCTGAATCTGAAAAAGGAAAAAATGGAGAATATTCAGTAGCTAGCCGGATGGTTGACTAACTGCATCACTCAATCAATAAACTTTGATTGCGTTCTCCGGAATATAGTGGCAGCCAATCAGCTGTGTTGTGTTACAGATTTTTACAGCTTTTTTTAGTTAGCGTTAGTTTGTTTTTGTTCTTCTTGAGCATCTATTACGTTATATCCATGATGTTGTTTTAATGTTTTATGTAGGTAACATACATTCACTTAGCTTTCAGTTTTTGTTTTACATTTACAGTGTTCACGTGCAAAAATTCTTTGGTTGTAATAATTTGTTGTGATCTTTACGACTCATCTTCACTTTTGATGATAAGAATATACATGCATATTAATCACAGTGCATAGATCGTTGTTGGAAAGCTGAATGTATACTTGAATATCTTTTGATTTTTCTCTTTTGCATTCAGACACTTTGATAATGACTATCTTATGGTTAAGATTTTATCACTGACTTTCATGCAGCTCTGTTTTCTGCCTTCTCTTTTACAAGTAGTTTGGTTGAAACTTTGCTTATGTTTGTCTAGCTGAAAAGATTATTGAAATAAACATATTTCGTTGACGGCTGAAAAAAAGAGAAACCAATTTAAAGCCTTCAAAATACTTGAGTGGGCAAATCATCCAAGACTACAAAGTTTCTTGCAACTTTTTTCCCAACAAATATCACTATTATATATAACTAGTTTACTTACAAAATATTTTTAAAATAACTAACACTGATTGTTTCTTTGAAAAATGAGATGTTCCCTCAATAATAACTTTAGCAAAGATATAAACATCAATAAGTAAACCTTAAATTTAGATTATCAAGCCTACTGAAGCAAAACTGCCTTTAAAATATGCTCATCAGGCAAAGCTCAGAGGAATCTTATAAGATAAATGTAAAAAACTTGATTGCGTAACCCATAGACATATTAACTATACTAAAAGTTATAGGTAATAGGTCTATATACAGTGGTGGAATGTGCAAAATTATGGCAACCCCTTCATAAATTGTTGGCTGATAGCATATATTGTCTCATATATCATTTCAAACTAGCCTAAATACTTTCATCTATATATCATTTTGAAGCTAAATGTATGATTTTTCCATTTAATTTAGTGAAAGTATTGGTTTAATTGTTTACAAAAAGTTAAAAAGCTTAATTTGCTTCTAATCTCTAAACTCACTGTAAACTTGTTACTCCCTTAATCACCCCAAACAGAGTCTTTAAAGTATTCTAATCTGCTCAATGTTGTACAGAATGCTGAAGACATGTAAGAAGTTTATCAGCAATGCAAAACTAAGTGAAACTATCTCAAATCCATTTCAACAATGATCAGTTGGTTATAAAAGTAGGCTAACAATGACCAGCGAAATCATTTTAAAATTCTATTGCAACATGAGGTTGACCAATGAGAAAAGAGCTGTAATTATTCACCTCATCAACAAGGGAAATCAAACAAGCAGATTGGTAAGGAGGTTCAATGTTCCATGAAAGGTGTTGCTGGCACTGTCAACAGATGCAAGTCGACAGGCGCGACAGGTCATCGTAAAGGCAGAGGGAGAAAACGCCAAAGCTCTACCAGAGACGACCGCAGTTTGTTGCGTCTTTCACTTTCTGACAGAAAGAAAACCAGCACTGACCTGTGACAAAAATAGAGACAGGTAAATGGAGTAGAAGCCTCATCATCATTAGTGAAGAGAAGACTGACTGAAACTGGCTTGAGAAGATGTAAGGCAAGGCGAAAGCCGCTGTTGTCAGAAAAGCAGAAGAGGAAACATTTGACATGGAAAATTTAGCATGTACTTTTCAGTGACAAAAACTTTTTATTTATGGCAAAACGTGGGCATGGAACTTAGCAAGCGCAAGCCTACTAGCAAAAGAGAACTGATTGAGAAGATTATTAAGGCCTGGCATCACATAGTCCCACCTGAACAAACTTGAAAGCTTGTTGACAGAATTCCAAGGCGGTATTGCGCTGTCATCAGAAATAAAGGCTGGCCAACAAGGTACTACACCTCAATTTTAAACCCAGCGGCCCTTTTACACTTGTACAAAGAGTTCAGTTTGTAAGTTTTCCTCAATTGAGCAATGTTTGATGCTAAACCAATTTAAAAACTTTCACTAAAGCGACAAGTTTTCCACCACAAGAAATATATTTTTCGGTTATAAAAAAAGAAGTGGAAATGCACCAGAATTCAAATAAATCTTTGAATTGCTTACAAATTTTTGAGCAAAGTGATGTAAAACATTGCTTATTTTTCTTGATTCTAAGCACAAAAATTACCAATGAAGGGTGACGCTTGTCATATTGTGCTGGGGGTTGCCATAATTTTCCCTTAGTCGAGGAGCTTGCGACTACTGCTCTCTTGTTGAGCGCGCTTCATTTATATACAACTAGTGGAACTAGTGTCGTTTAGGGAGAGTTACGCCACCAAAAGTTTAATTTTTTCTAGACTTCTAAACAAACTTACTTGGCCATGTAAAGTTCTGTTACAAATTGAGGTATCGAATCAGAAATAGAACATATACACAGACGAAATCATTATCTATTTAGCCTTTTTTACACCACAAAGATCGTCAGGGTGTTTTGATTTTTTCATGTTTAGGACTGGCATCTTATCTGTAGTTAGTTAGGTTTACACCAGGCTAAAAGCAAACTTCCGTTTATCTGAGATTGTAACGTTAAAGGAATTATTTCACTCTTTGTGTTAGCCGTTTTCTACTTCATTTTTTATAATTTTAAATTTAATAGTAATTCAAAGAACATCTTCATTAGAATGGTTAATTGTTGGGCTGTGGGATGATCAGGCAGATCAGAGCCTACAGGCCTTTCAGTTCCCAAAAAATCCTGAAAGAAGGAATGCATGGATTGTTAAAGTGGGCGAGTAAGACTCACGTTGTTTTTAGTGATTGCAATTGTATAGATTTAGATATTACTATTAGGTTAAATTTATTCTAGTAGTAGTTGCATTTACTGTTCACAGTTTTATCTAACATAACGTAGAATTTTCACTGATTAGAGTCAGCAGTTCATATTTTTTGTTTCTTGAATTCTTGTGGACATGAGAGGTAAGGAATGTTGAGAGTTCAGTTGGATGTTGAACTGACCAGTGGAAAGGCTAAAAATAGTTGTAGACTATTATTCACAGCCATGTCAGGCCTATGTGAACAAAGTCATTTTTTATTATTTTTGATTGCTTTATTCATTGAAAAAATATTAAATGTGAAAATTATAGGTCTGATTCTGGAACTAACAAAGGAATCGAAAATTTCTGCAGTCAACTGCTTCTTCTAAACTTTGTGAGGCTAGTCAAAATAGAATTTCAAATTATCTTGTTATACGTACACGTATATATATCGGTTTTTAACCCATATTGCCATTTTTATTGTCATTGAAATTATTGCTGCTAGTCGTTAGAATACATTTTACAATTATAATGATAATTCATAGGTTAAGTTTTTTTTATAGTGCTACTATAGCTTTTATCATGTTTATTATTATTACAAAGGTTTTATCTGTTGTAATGTTTTGCATTTGTGTTATTATTGAAGTTGATAACAATAGCATATAGTACATTGCATTCATTAAGAGATAGTGGTTAAAATTATTTGAAAAAGTTCTATAGCCGTCGAAGAATAGGTTGATTAATAAAAGTCGTAGCCCTATTAGTATTAGTAATAGTAGTAGTAGTATTTATATTAATGTTTCTCTTGCTTACACCTCTCCTCCTTTTTCGTTTACTTACAGAAACATTTTGAAGAAATGTTTTTACACTGACTAAAACGCGAAAAAGTCAAACTGGCAAGTGATACCATTCCTATTATGTTCACTCAAAGGCCAACCCTGTCTCTGAAAAAACCGCTTTAAAAAATACTATAATCACAAGCTGTAACTCTTCTGTACCCCTCACTTTCCTGCACGAGCGAGGAAAGTTTTAGTCATTAATATCTATATCCAATGTTACAATAGGTTTCTCGTTTATTGCTTATGATACGTCAAACTGTGCAACAGATTTTTGCAAAAGTAATTTTATGTTACAATCAGTTTCAGTTATTGATTTAAATGTATCTTTCAACAGGAGACTGCAAAGAAGTATGGAAACAAACTTCAGTGTGATTAACAATAGTTGTCTTTATACATGCAGCTTTTTTAATTCCTAGCTGGTACTTTTATAACTTTTCCTATTAGCGTGTACAGCAATTATCTTATCAGTTGTTGTGGACAGTAGAACTTAGACGCTGAGGTATAAATGCTATGTATGATTAAAAAATCTGTCTAACATATGCGTATTCACTAATGAATACAATCCCTCATAGCCTATGATAATAAATTGCTTGCTGCACATTTTCAATTTTCACGGTAAACTTAATGCTTCTCATATTCTAGTCATATTGACTAGAATACGAGAAGCGTTTAGTTTGCATGTTTATGTGCTGTTCAAAAAGTAAAAGCTCTCCCCATTTGTTGATGTTTAAATTTTAAAAGTGAGTATAATTGTCTTTATTTTAATATGGTATATTTGGATTTTTGTGCATTGATTCACCAAATGTCCTAGAATCAGATCTAGCAATGAGTAAGCCTACAACTTTGATTACATCCCAAATCAACAGCATAGAACGAACGTTACGTTAATAGCTTAAGAAAGTATGTTATGAGTAAAATATTATAGAAAACTATAATTTGATATAGATTATTTAAAAAAATATAAGCTGATTTACGCTATTACGCATTGAGGTAAGAGCAATTTATAATATAGTGACATAGAAAAGCTTTATGCGAGTAATTTTGAGGAAAATTAAGCTCTCTGAAACTGTAACATGTATATGAGTGTATAATTATGCTTGTTGAGAATTATTATGGATTTTACATTGGTAACATGCAGATCTACAATGTTGCTAGTGTTTATTTTAATATCAACTCGCGTAGTTGATTTCGCACAAGTGTCAGTAGTGGAAATCAAGAGCATTTTTATCAATGTAGCTACTTGTTTATTTTTACCGGGCCAAAAAGAATGTAGGGCTTTCTTAAAAAACTCCAAACCAATGAAAAGGTTGTCAAAAATTTGTTTAATAGAGATTAACTTGTTGCTTTTCAAAGACATTCTACTAGAGGATTGCAATGACAACTCGCTACAATGCAAAAGCTTGGTTGGCTTGTGGGTCCACAGGTTACAACTATCTACTGTTTTCAGGAATGCCTTTTCCAACTGTTAGTACACTGCAAAGACGACTTCAAACTATCTTCTTTGAGCCAGAAGTTCTCACGACTGTTTAACAATACATGAAGGAAAAGGTGAGCTTGTGCAATAAAGACTTATCTGATGCCTAATTACATAACATGTTTATTTTTAACTTTATGTTTCTCAGATTGGTGTGGCTAATTGCACTTTTTATATTCTGATGTCTTTGCGTATTATACTGCATTTACAAGCTTCTCTGATTTAGGCTTCAAGTATGGATGAGAAGGATTGACAGAGTTTCCTTGTGTTGGATGAGATGGAGATTACTGAAGCCTTTGAGTAAGATGCTAACAACAGCTCTGTAATAGGAAAAGTGACAATACCTGGTTATAGCATTCATGCGGATGCTAGGCAAGTTTGGTACACTTTATGCGGAGTATACCGTATGTAGCGACAAGGCTAATCCAAACAAGGAGATTGCACTGCTGCTTGGTAAATGAATTGAACGAGTTTATTTATTCTTGGTGGCGAACAATTTATACATGTTGTCCAACTCTTAATTCACCAATACACTGTGAAATCTAAAAGTTTAAATGAATATGTGACATGTGGTTTGCAATACTAGAAAAGATAAAAAGTGTACATAACAGCCTTAAAAACATGCTAGAAAAAAATGAATTTTACATTACATAAAAAAGTAGCATACCTTTAATTGTCCAGGAATTGCCTTGTGTGCCTATAGTAGGCATGAACTTCTGGAGTAAACAGCTATACACGTCCTTTAATCAAGGCACAAAAAACCTACTGCCCTGGCTTGTCAGAGCACCCACTGGTCAGCAAGAGCAATTACTGGTGTCCCCAAACCCCATTGGTAGATGTAAGGTGATGACTTCCAACAAACCCAATCACAAGTCACCAGACCACCTGCTGCCTAGGCCTATTTATTACATAACAAACCCCATCACAAGTCACCAGACCACTGTTGCCTAGTCCTGTTTATTACATAACAAACTCCATCACAAGTTACCAGACCACCGTTGCCTAGTCCTGTTTATTACACTCCCACCTAATTTTATGCAAAATTATACACCTTGATTAAACATGATACTATCGAAGCTATGACACTGTGGGTATAATATATGGGTATAATAACTGTAAGCATATGCTATCTAACTATCTATTGCTGGCACAAGAAGTATCAACTTCTGGACGGGTCTCTCCAGCACAGAAGGTTCCGTCATCTTCTTTCCTTGTCTGTCGAGGTGTCTGTTTGCTACTCGCAGCTAGACTCTTCGTACCAGGGCATCATTGTCCTTGAACACCTGCTGTACGACTGCTGCGAGCCATTGTCCTTGTGGTAGATTTTCGTCTATTATCAACACGATGTCACCAACTGCTATGGATCTCTCCATCTTTGTCCACTTTTGCCGTTTGCTTATGTGAACGAAGTACTGATTGCGCCACTCTGTCCAGAAGTGTTCAGCGAAATGTTGTACCTTTTGCCACATTTTACGGCCATACACCTCTTGATTGCCAAATTCTCCTGGAACTACAGTTGGTTGACTGGGCTTCATAGTGATCAAATGGTTAGGTGTGAGCACTATTTCGTCAGGCATGTTGAGATTATCCACATTAAGTGGCCTGCTATTCATGATAGCCATGACTTCGTAGAAAGCGGTTTTCAGAGCCATCGTGTCCATACTTGCGGTATAGGTAGGAAGCATAGCGTTGAGCACAGACTTCACTGTGCGTATCTGCCTCTCCCACACGCCACCGGCGTGGCTGGCACTCAGAGCATTGAACTTAAACTCTATCATAGAGTCTTTCAAGGCGTCTTGAATGCCGGAGCCCAGGCTCGCAAAACTGGCGAAGAGCTCATTTTTTGCGCCTATAAAATTTGTTCCGTTGTCACAGCATATTGTTTTAACGGGACCTTGAATGCAAATAAAGGAGTGCAGAGCATTTATTAGAGCGCCTGTTGACATTGAATCCAGGAGCTCTATGTGGATAGCCTAGAATACATGCAAGTCAGAAGGAGACCCCATCTCTTTACTTCTATACGGCGATCCTTGACTGTGTATGGTCCAAAACAGTCCATACCTACATGTATGTGCGTGAAAGGCGGAGTAGGCTCAATCCGGCTTTGGGGCAGTTCTTCCATCTGCTGCTGTACTGCTGGTGCCCTCATGGCTCTGCAAGGTGCACACTGATGAATATGGCGTTTAACTAGCTTGTTCGCAGCTGTTATCCAATAGCCTTGAGTTCTTAGAGCCCCTAAGGTCAAGGCCTGCTCTTGGTGATACACCTTCTGATGGGCTCGTTCTATCAGCAATTTTGAGACATGAGCTTTCTCAGGCAATATCAGAAGGTGCTTCTCTTCGAAGCTTAACGCTAAGGATCTCCTAGCTCTCCCACCAATCCTCATCATGCCTTGTTTATCCAGGGATGGGGTCAAACACAGTAGTGAGCTTTGATTGTGCACCGACTGAGAGCTTTCGAGAGCCTTCAGCTCATCTCTATAGTATTCTCTTTGCATTGGCTTGATAACTATTTTCTCTGCTTCTTGCAGTTGAAAAACATCTAAGTTTTGTTTTCGCCAACTTCTATTTTTGAGCATTGTTTTAGCCGTGGCGATTGCTCTAATCAGTTTTGTCCACGATCCATGTCGTTCAAAGTTTAGCTTTCTTTCTTCTGGCTGAGCCTTCCTTGCACACAACGCCTGTTTGGGTCGTTTGATCTCTTGATCCTCAGGGAGTGTTTCACCTGAATACTCATTGTTTAAGTGTTTCCTTATATCTGGAGCATGCAGAAACTGTGGTCCATCCCACCATGAGGACTTTTGGAGGCTAAATAAGCTTGCACCTCGAGAAACTAGATCGGCGGGGTTAGCCTTTCCTGGAACATGGTGCCATTGCTCACATTCAGAGTTGCTTCGTATTGTCTGCACCCTGTTCGCCACAAACATGTGATAGCGGTGTTCACTGTTCTTAATGTAGCCTAAGGCTACAGCAGAATCGGACCAAAAATACTCTTCGTCGATTTTCATATCGAGCTCGGCCTTGAGAGTTGCGCTGAGTTTTGCTGCTTCTACAGCTGCCTGCAGCTCTAAACGTGGTATAGTCATCAGCTTCGTTGGAGCAACTCTTCCTTTAGCCATAAGCAGTGTAACATGGACCTTGCTATGTTCATCCACCATTCTCAGATATGTGCAAGCACCATAGCCTTGTAGGCTTGCGTCTCTAAAGTGATGCAGCTCTGTGTGCACTGCTCTGCCAAGGTCTTTTGCTTGAACACATCGGTCGATTTTGACGGTGTCTAGATTGTCTAGCTCATTAACCCATTCTTGCCACTGTTCTTGCAACTGCATGGATACTTCTGCATCCCATTCGCCTTTCTCCTGACAAGCTTTTTGGGAAATCATTTTTCCTTTCAGTGTAAAAGGAGAGAGCAACCCCAAAGGGTCGTAAAGCTGTGAGACGGCAGACAGTAATCCTCTTCTGGTAGGGGCTGTGAACTTCATGTTATTCTTAAACTCTATGGTATCGGTCTGTATAGACCATTCTATACCGAGAGTTCTTTCAGTAGGTAGACGGTCATGAAACAGGTTAAGACCCTGTGCTTCCTGTACTACTTTCGACAGTGGTATAGCAGCCATTACTTCTCGGCTATTGCTTACAAACTTATGAAGTCGCAAGTTACCACTGTTGCATATGTCAGTTGCTTCGGCAATCAGGTTGACAGCCTCCTCTGTTGTATTGACACTAGTGATTCCATCGTCTACGTAGAAGTCTTTGATGATAAATCTGCTAGCTGAAGGTTTCTCATGTTCGTGTTGTCTTGCAATGTGTCGCAAGGCAAAGGTTGCGACGCCTGGAGACGAGGTGGCTCCAAAGAGATGCTTTTTCATTATATAGGTACTCACTGATTTCAGGTCTGAGTAAATCCAAAGATACCGTAAATAGTCTCTATGTGCTTCTGGAACATAAAAGTTGTGGAACATTTTCTCCACGTCGCAAGATATTGCTATTGGGTTCTTGCAGAACCACAAAAGAATGCCCACCAAACTATACATGTGATCGGGCCCAGTAAGCAACTTCTCATTGAGTGACTCATTTGCATATCTGGCACTGGCGTCAAAAACTACGCGAAGTTTTCTCTTTTTTGGATGATATATGCCAAAATGTGGGATATACCACTCCTTGCCTTTATCAGCTTCATCAGCGGCTACTTCTGCAAAGCCGTTGTCTACCATATCTTCGATGAAACTGAAATACTCGTTCTTGTACTCTTCATCTCTTTTGAATCTTTCAACTAGCTGCTTTAGTCATTTCTCGGCTTGGGCCTTGTTATTAGGCATAAAAGACTTATTCTTGAATGGAAGTGGTAGGCAGTAGGACCCACTTTCTAGCTTTGTTATTCCTTCTTCCATGGTGTCCAAGAATTGCAAATCATGTTGTGACAGCTTTGGTTGTCCAAGAGAGTGATCATCCAGCACACATTCTTGTTTGATTTGGGTGTTATGTACTGTGAACTCTTGTACCAGCTTGCTTATCTCGCCACACAGCGTCCATCCAAGATTCGTTTTTACTGCAAAAGGCTGTCTTTCCTGCCCGACTATGGTTTCTAATGGGGCTAATGCTTTTGAGCAGTCAACTCCTATGAGCAGTCCCACTGGAATATCCATCTTGGGTGGTAGCTTTCTGAGCAAGCTCTTTAGATGCGGGAGATCAGCTACATGACTTCTATTCGGTATTTGAGTTGGTGTACAGGGGATACATTCTTGCTCATAAGCCTCTATCCCCAACTCTTCTGTTGCTGCTAAGCCATAGCCCCTAACTGTGAGCTTGTAGTGATTTAAAAGCTTGGTCTTCTGTCCATTTAGTGTCGTAATAGTGATCCTTTCTGGCGTGAACATGGGCTTTAACTTAGAAGCTAAGCTCTGAGAAATGAAGCTGACATCTGACTAGGTGTCGAGAAGAGCATAGACCAGCTGCTCTGATAAACTCGTTCCCACGTAAACTTGTACAATCATACTAAGGAGCCTGCTTTGACCCTGTTTCACTGGATTAGCATTTACTTTCTTACTTTCGGCTACGCTCTCACCAGACCTTAGTGGCTGAATTTGCTTCTCTTTAGTACTTTCTTGTTTAATTGCTTTCTCCTTAGTAGAGCTTCTTTCTTGATGTAGAGCTGAAGGATGGGCTTTGCCGCATTTACCGCAAATAGCCCTTTCTGAACAGCTTTTGCTGCTATGTTCGGGCTTTATGCAGCCAAAGCATAGCCTTCGCTCTATGATAAACTTCTTCTTATCTTCCTCGCTTTTAGCCGCTAATGAGCGACACTCTGTGACAACGTGAGAGTTTTTATGACAAAATATGCAATCTTCAGCCTTGCTAGCGTTGGAGTGACAGCTTCTTGCATTTTGTGGTTTGTCTGAGATGTTGGCTTTTGACTTGGAATTTGGTTTTGAGTCACTTCCATCTCGCAAGTTGTTGTTTGACACTCTAGCTTGACGAGCGACAAATTCCACATACTTTGAAAAAGGTGGAAATCCTCCATTCTCTTCTTGGTCCGTTACATAATACATCCAGCGGTTGATTGCCCATCCAGGGAGAGCCTTTATAAACTTCTTATTCTCTCTTTTCTCATCCAGAGCCTTGAGGTTTGGAATAGCTGCTTGAGCCGCAAGACATTGTCTCAAGAAATATGAGTACTTTTTGAGTGCTACTTGGTCTTTATTGCCTATCTTTGACCATCCTTCCAACTTGTCTCTGAAGCCATTTTCTACCAAGTCGTCTCTACCAAATTCTTCTTGGAGGCTTGCAAGCGCTTCTTCATTAGCATTAGTAGTTTGCAGCCGGAAGTATTCACTGATAGCTTCCAGCGCTTCTCCACTTACATATTTCCTGAGTCGGTGCAACTTTTCTATCGGTGTTCCTTTTTTGGAATGAATGAGGCCATTAAACGAGGCTCTCCAATCAGCATACTGGAGAGGGTCTCCACTAAAGACAAATGGCTCTGGTGGAGCTAACAAAGATATGTGCATCCGTTCTGTAACGGCGTCTGCTATGTCCTCCGCTTTATTTAACATGTTTTGTTGTGACGTTGCTGTTGTAGGACTCCATTGTTGTGCTACTTGATATCCTCCAAGTGCTTCATGCTGAGCCTGGAAGCTGTTTCTAGATGTTTGCGGTAGAATTGGCTGTTCAGATGTAGACTCTCTGTTGAGCTCAATGGCAGATGCTCTTACTGGTTGATGCTCTTGTCTTCTGATTGGCTGGTTAGAAACGTGTGAATTTTGTGGCATAGTGACTGTCTCCAACACTGAGCGTCTACGCCCTGTGGGAAGTGGTGGTGCTGTCTGTATGGTAGCTTGATTCGGTTGCTGCGTACTTTCTGCATTGTCAGAACTTGTTTTTCTTAGCAGTCGTAGCTGCCTAGCAGCCATACGAGCTTGCAACTGCTTCATCTGCTCTTCCAATTGAGCTTTGGCCTCCTGCAATGCTGCCTCTTCCTCTTGTAGCATTCGCTTATTTTCCTCATGCCTTTCTTCTCGTTGTTGAAGATAATCTCTTAACTGCTGGCTTTCAGCAATAAACTGCTCCAAGAGGTTTTGTGTGACAGTTTCAACTTTATTTTCACTAAGTGTCTTAATCTCGTCAAATGTACTACATATAGCATGCGATTTATGTTCCATCTGTGAAACAAAAGCTTGTACATAATGCAGCTCTTTGCTTTCAGCAGCTACTGAAAATGTTTCACTTTGCTCTTGAAACTCATCAACAATTTTTACTAATCTCTGTGAAAGTACTAAAACCTTTTGCTCTCTAGCTTTTAAAGTAAGTTTAGTGTCACACCTGGACTTTCTAAGTGCTTCGCTCTCAGACACATGTGCACTGTCAGGCACAGCTACATGACTACTATTACCCTCTTTACTCTGCTCAGTCGTAGATAGGTTTTCATTTACATTTGACTGCGATGTCATTAACTCTTCATCAGAGGATGCCATTGTGCACAAAATCTTATTATTGAGTCAACCTTATGCTATTACTAATCATCTACACCACAAGATTTGTGTGCGGTTAACCACAGCAAGTTTGGGAACGGTCAATACATTAATTGCGAGCTTATCAATAATTGCCTTTTTTACACTTTACTTCACTGTAAGGGAATTGGTCAAGGTTCTACTGCAAGAAAGATAGCTTGAGCAACTGCGGCAAACCAAGGCCAAGCAACAGGTAGACAAACCACAAGTAACATGATGAGGGTGAAGCCACCGCCAACTCCGCGAGCTCTCGGACACACAAACAATAACCCGCCCAACCAAGGTGTGCTCTGACAGTCCTACCCAGTTACAAGAGTAACTAATAAAAAAAATGCAGTATATAGAGACAAAAAACAAACAAAACCTATGACTAGCTGTAACAGGTCCAAAAACGAATTATGACTAACTCAAACCTACTTGACTGCTGGGTAAACAGATTTCAACTTTAATTAAAATGTAATAAATTGTATGTGTAACAACTTAGCTGTAGCTGACATGTCGGTAAGAGCTCTTGTGTGTTCTCTGGTATGTCGATACAACGATGTCTCTATGTTTACTGTACGATATGGACGAGAGTGTTAATAGCAGTGTGGTTACAGCGATGAACTGTAGTTTCCACTGTGAATGTTTGCTTGAATATGCACCGTTCTATCTCTGTAGATGCGCGGTACTGTGTAGCCTTTGATGTATCTCTGTACAACTATTGTCTGTGACTGTTGTTTAATCAGCTGACTTTTGACTATGCGTGTATTCTTGTACGTCTAGTACGTCTACAATTTAGTGTTAAATCTGTAATGTGAGACTGTAGATATTCTTGACTCTATGCCTATATGCGTCTAGGTTCACAGAAGTCACTCCTAGAGAGGTCGAAGAATTTCACTCCTTGTGAGAGGAATTAAGAGGTCGAATAATTTCACTCCTGATGAGAGAAAATTAAAGATTTCACTATAGCATTTATGTGGATGCTAGGCAAGTTTGGTACACTTTATGCGGAGTATACCGTATGTAGCGACAAGGCTAATCCAAACAAGGAGATTGCACTGCTGTTTGGTAAATGAATTGAACGAGTTTATTTATTCTTGGCGACAAACAATTTATACATGTTGTCCAACTCTTAATTCACCAATACACCGTGAAATCTAAAAGTTTAAATGAATATGTGACATGTGGTTTGCAATACTAGAAAAGATAAAAAGTGTACATAACAGCCTTAAAAACATGCTAGAAAAAAATGAATTTTACATTACATAAAAAAGTAGCATACCTTCAATTGTCCAGGAATTGCCTTGTGTGCATATAGTAGGCATGAACTTCTGGAGTAAACAGCTATACAAGTCCTTTAGTCAAGGCACAAAAAAACCTACTGCCCAGGCTTGTCAGAGCACCCACTGGTCAGCAAGAGCAATTACTGGTGTCCCCAAACCCCATTGGTAGATGTAAGATGATGACCTCCAACAAACCCAATCACAAGTCACCAGACCACTGTTGCCTAGTCCTGTTTATTACATAACAAACCCCATCACAAGTCACCAGACCACTGTTGTCTAGTCCTGTTTATTACACTGGTCATAGTGGCCTTGCTAGTCATGGTTCAGTGGTTATGCTTGGAGGTTGGTGAGGTTTATTTCTTGTTTATTTTTTTATCATTTTCGTCTTAGTATCAACAGTTTTGCCATCAATATTACTTCAAATCCAAGTGTTGGCTATATCTTTGCAAGAATTATTGAAAGATGGAAACAAATTTTTGCATTCCACATCACTAGTAAATCTATTTCCAGGGACAGTCTAGCTTCTCTAATTATTGTCATAACGCATGCAAGTGGTATTGATCTGTAAGTTGTTGCTGTTACTTGAGAAATGAGGTAAAGCAACCAAACGATGTAAAAGACGTTTAGCATTGAAAACAAAAGGGACTCGCTAGTAAAATGTATTCTACATCCTGCGACTGGTGATGTAGAATGTACTTTGCTTCTTAGCTGACGTTCCTCACACTATTAAAAATTTAAGAAATGCGTTTGCCACTCAAAAAGTTTTTACAATAGCTGTTGATATTTGTAGAAAACATAACCTTCATTCTAACTGCATAAATTTCTCCCATGCTCTGGATCTTTTTGAGTTCCAGTCTGTTAAAGACTTAAAATTAGCACCTAATCTGTCTGATAAAACTGTCTCGTCTACAGGACACTTCAGCAAGATGAATGTGGAGAATGCCATGCATCTCTTTAGTAAGTCTGTTAGTGCGGTACTGAGGTACCTCATTAGTAATGAAGAGAGATCTGAAGAGTATTTAACAACAGCTTGGTTTATTGACACAGTCGATCATTGGTTTGATTTGATGTCCTCGCAGCATTCGGTAATGGTTTTATCTAAACACAAACTTGAAGCTTACGCCGATGCTCATTCATTTCTTGATGATTTTATACAAATAGTTCAGTCAATGCTGATAGGATTCAAGTATACATGGAAGCCAGTCCAAGCTGGTATTCACCTATCTACACGATCCGTATTTAACATTTGTGATGACATGATTGACAACATGGTGTTCTTACTCACCTCTAAGTTGACACAAGACTGTATCAAGAACGTTTTCAGTTCGGTAAGATGTAGAAGTCCTGTGCCAACAGCTACAGGATTTAAGTATGCCCAAAACTGATCGCTCTGGCGCAGTATCTCAAACCGACCAAAGCTTGTAACTATATAGAAAATGAGCATGAGTACTTCGGAGAGTTATTGCTATCTACCATAGAAATACTAACTGCAGAGCCTCTGCTCATAGATATACCTCTGGCTTCACGCGAGGAAATCAGCGCAGAAAAAGTGTCACTATATTATCTAGCTGGCTATTGTCTACAGAGTGTGCTAAAGTTGAAGAAAGTATGTGAAGGTTGTTGCACCAGCCTATCTAACACATCTGGTGATCCACACTGTGGGTCAGGTTTTTTGCAATTGAAAAGCTTTAAAGAGGGTGCTTTGCGTGACGTCTCTGGTGACACATTTGCTATGTTGAAAAAGTTAGAGTCAGTCGTGAGATGCTTTGAATCTCATCTTAAGAATAACCATATACATGTAGATACTTTGATAGCTTCTAAATGCATGGAGAATATTGATATGCCACGTGAACTGCCCACTTGTCATCCTATATTACAGAAACTAGTGGTAAAGTATGTGAATGTTAGACTTCATATTTTATGTAAAAAACATACCTCCGCCTCACAGTCAGTGCTGCTAGGTAGCAAAAGAATGACCATACAAACACTAGCTCAAAATATTCATCTTGAAGTGTTGTTGAAATTTGATGCTTTCCGTATTTTTACTGTACTCATTTTTGTTGATTAGTTTAACATGTATATATGTTATAAACATGTGTAAGCCAACTATAATTTGCACACAAAATACCACGCTGGCGTAGCTTGCTATAGTACTGGTACATCATAGCTTTTCTGACTTGTTTATTCGAAGTTAATAATTTTTATTGTAACATCATTATAAATGATTTTCTATGTGGTATAATATATGCTCTTTTAATATTCAGTTTTTATTGTGAAAAGTTGTTCAATTTTTATGTTATACTACACGCTTCTTGCACTTTTAGTTAAAATCATTATCTGTGATACATTTGTGATTGTCCATTAATTTTCATAAACCACGCGTTTCTATAATTTTTAAAAACCAAAAAAATTGACAAGTGATGATATTGTGAATATAATAATTATCCTTGTGAATACATTAAGTTGTTTGTTTGAAGGCCTAAAGTTGTGAAATTGCAAGTGAAAATAATTTAGCTAATACATTCTAGCACATATAATATTAGTTATTTACTATCAAGTAGCAAAAACTTGCAAATATGAAGTTGTCATTTTTATAACTGCTGTGTGAATTAGAGCAAAATCTGAGCTTTTTTGTGATATATTTTATAGTGCTCTAAGGTTACCCAAAATAGTTTTATTAGCTGATAAACAAAGACAGGTTAGCGCAGTCTATTGTAATTCTATATAAAGTAGGTGCGGGCGGTGTTTGCTTGAAACTTGCGATGCATTTGTACATGTATAGGCTCCGTTGGTGTCCTAACTTTTCTTAAAATTAATGACACTGAGCGGAAATGAGTAAATTAATCTGCTGACAATTTAAGTAAATGGATTCACTAATGCGTTGGCCTAGTTATAATACACTAACATTACAATAGCGATAAAACGTAAATGAAGGCAAAACATAATCGTGATATAATATAACAAACAAATAAATATTGATACAATAAAAAAGAAAACGCAACATACAAGGTTTATACATATATAATTAAAAAAATCATTGCTTGGCGTCCACCACAAACAGATACAAACAAAGAAAATAGATCGAAAAATTTGGAACAATCGATGTACCATTTTAAACGTATTGAGAACTTTACATATTACCATGGCAAGCAAACGTGAGCAAACTAATGGCTACAGCATTTCAGTACATCAAAACAAATGTCGAGCCAATTGCCATAAAAAGCTGTTATGTTCCTACTAGTCACTTACCGGTAAGATGAAGTTTGAGTAATGCGTTCTCGTCTGCGATCTTCATATAAATGTATGCACAACGGTCTAGCCCTTTTACGTCCTAGTTATGATTCCATATTGGCGAGTCTTTATAATAGCCTCAGAACCTGTAGTATGCATAGACACATATATAACATGCCCCCTCTTTTTCTTTGGGCCCTGAACATGGACACTGTAACTATTGGGGCCCAGACAAAGGTTTCGCCACCGCCAAAAATCATGTTAAGCAGCAAGCTCAAAACACGGAGTCTGACAGGCATGTATACTATCTGCTAGCACACTAGTAAAGCCTGCAGTTATCATGAGCTCGCCAAGTGTTAGTCACAATGGGAGCGGGATAAGTTAGCAAGCTTACCAAAAGTGTTATATGGAAGCCTGGTAAACATACATGAGCATAGAGCTAGCCTGTGAACCAGATGTCAACCTTGTACTAAAATCAAAATTGGCCTTACCTGTATGGGCTGGGCCATTCTCTTCCCATACTTACCCTTAGAGTCATAGCAGCTCTCGCTAGCCTAACCTGTTGTCTTGGGCTCGAACCTGCGAGTTCCAAGTACATACCTGCCTCTGTTTTTATCTGCTCTCGTGCCTTGACTAGGCATCCCAATTATTCTCTCCTACGAAGTTCTTAGGGTCATCCGAGCCATACAGAGGATGGATCCTTAACTCCTCCTCTGAGAGTGGCTTACCTTCTATCATGGCCTTTTGTGCATCCATCCCTTCAGCCCAAGAAGTTCTTTCTTGGGTTGTCATGCCACCTGTTTTGGCATGGCTAGCCTAACGGCTAGTACAGGTTGCTGTCGAGACAGCATCCTCTGCACCTCCCTGATTTGAGGTGTGGAGAGCCAAAAGAGCCTCCCCGCCGACAGACAGCTGGTTGTCTGTAGGTGACTTTACCTTAGCCTGGATAGCAGGTAGCCTAACATCTTCCAGAACTTTCTCTTTCCCATCTCTGGAACCTTCACCTTTTTTATCAGATTGATTTGTCAAGTTTTCCAACTTGCCATCATCTAAAAGACGCCAACATAGACCAGCAGTAATAGGTATAGGAAGCAACATTGTAACTGGCTTAAAACCTTTTTTACACAATGCATTTAAAACTGCCAACAATTTCAGCTGTCTCAACTCATTTATGCCCAAGAAGTTTTCACTCAATCCTTTTATAACGTGAACCTCGGTGACCATAGACCTGTGTCTACTTCTCAACTAAACTTATGCTTTACCCACTACCTTTAACTCGGAACCATATATTGCAGTCAAAACAGTTGATGGTGCTCTTAACTGTAAATCTAACCTGTTGGCCATTTTTTTGGTAATTGCTGAAACTTCAGCCCCTGTGTCAAACACAAAATCAACCTCAACATCATTTACCTTCAAAGTTCTTACTAACTTATCATCTAGTCGTTTAGGACCAGATGGTGAGAGCCTCACACTCCTACTAAGATGATGGAAACATTTGTAGTCCCTGTCTCTTCTACCTGAACCTCTGTCCATAATTCTGCCACTTTCGCTACTGCTACTTCTATCATAGCGATACCTGTTAAGATCTTGTCTCCAAGAGTCCTCAGAACCAATCCTAGCACAGTCAATACTAGTATGGCTTTTCCTATTGCAATTAAAGCGCGTAGCATCAGAACAATCACGAAGCCGGTGTTGTCGACTACCACAGTTGTAACATTATCACTCTTAGGTGAAAGGTAACCCTGAGATCTAGTATGCCAATTATCTCTATCAGCACTAGAATCCCTAGGAGACCAACTAGAGTTTCTATGTCGGCTTCTACATTCATGTCTCGTAGACTCATGACCTGAAGGTGTATACTCAACCTTGGAGTACCTATTCATGGACCTATTATCATAATAGTCCTTACACTCCTTCCTAGAAATTCTATGAACTTCTTCACCTTCACTAGTGTAACGACTAGTGCTTCTAGTTTTATTTTTAGATTGCCCAGAAAAAATGGCCGCTATTTCTGAAACCTCCGTACCCCTAGCTTTTGTCTTAGCATCTTTTATTACTGCTTCTAAATCACGAGCAAGTTGTCTAGCTCTGAGAATGTCAGATAACCTTGTCCAATTCAAATCCCTTTCCTGCATCAATTGCTTATGTAGCGTTGACTCTCTAAGTCTATTAACAGCTATGGCAAGAGCAAAATCTTTCCTGTTATCACCACCACCAAAGTTTAAAATCCTGCTGAGTATCTCAACTCTTAACATATACTCCCTTTCCTTTTTGTCATATGTTTGAGAACAAGTACCAAATTTCGTAACCCTAACGTATACTGTTTTCTCTCCACCATAAATTCTATTTAGGTGATCCATGGTCTGCTCATAAGTAGAATCACGAGACTCTAAACTAAATCCCACAGACTCTAAGGCCTCGCGGCCATCCTTACCTATAGCACTCAATAGCGCGAGCAGTTTAATGCGACCGCTAAAGTTAACCTGACCTCCTTTAGCCATACCCATTTGCAGAGGGGTAAGTTCTACACATAAATTAAATTCTGATAGCCAAAACTCATACGAATCGGCTACATCACTAGGGTTAACCACTAACTTAGGGAAGTCAATAAAGTTGAACCTGAATTCAGCCATCATTAAAATAACCAAAGTGCCTCTACCACGATCACCACACAAAAGTGTACAAACGCCCTCGCTTTTCCTGAAATGAATAGGTAACTAATTTCTGTAACACAATCACTGAACACTTGTCTTTATACCACTTTCGTGTGTCTACATGACTGTTCGAATATTAAACACCGTCACTTTTCCTTACACCACTTTCAAATGTCCACGTGACAACTCGAGTACAAAACACTGTATCACTTTTTTTAAACCACTCTCGAACGTCCAGTTGACAATTCGAGCACCAAACACTTTTAATCGCCATCACTTTGCACTGAATTTGTCGTTCCCGCAAACCAAGTTTGCCTACGATGCCATGTTATGTTCCTACTGGTCACTTACCAGTACGAAAAAGTTTGAATAATGCGTTCTCGTCTGCGATCCCCATATATATGTATGCACAATGATCTAGCCCTTTTATGTCCTATGACGTCCTAGTTATGATTCCGTATTGGCGAGTCTCTATAATAGCCTCGAAACCTGTAGTATGCATAGACACATATATAACAAAGGCTTCTCCTAAAGAAAAAAAAGCAAGAATTTTTCTAATTACATTAACCTTATTTATAAGCCCATATTCATAAAGAATAATGGTAACTTTATTGCGTACACTTGCTAAAAAATTCACTCCATTAGTCGAACTAAGGGTGGTAGAGCAACTATAAAATGTTCCTGTGTTGTGTAAACTAAACCAAAAACAAAACCACACATGGATAGTATAGCCCGAATTGACTGCTTGTGTATGGATTTGGAATGGGGCTGCACTACACCAAACATAATACTCCAAGTTACCCTACCCAGGACACTTATGTATTCGCGGCATCTAACTTTCGCGTTTTCGCGGCAACAGCCTTTCGCGAAAATTTCATGAGCGAAACTAAACTATCATAACGAACGAGTGAAAACGCGAAATTAAATGACTTTCTTCATTGGTATTCACAATAAAATCGTCATATTAGAAATGCAGGCAATTTTCGTGTGTGGTTGGCTCATTGGGCAAGTTTTTCTAAACTCATTATAGCTAATACACCGACTGAGCAGCTTGGCAAAACAAATTAAGATAATAAGTTTTTTTGGAAAAGCCTAGACAAATGAAGAAGATGATGATATCAGTTTAGTCATTGAATTTGTAACTGGTGAGGATGACAGTCTGGTAGGGAAAGTCATAAAATTGAATAATAATTATTGTGGTGATGAACTTTATTACCAACCAAAAGCAATAACAACCCGGGCCATGGCCACCGCGGCACCGCGTGCTATAAATACTTAAATTCTAATATTGGTACAACATCAGTCACTGCAGCAGGGACCTAGATGTCATTGATAGTCCAGGAGACAAACTGCAGCAAGCAATCAAATTGCATTATTGATCTCGCCTACACATTTCTACCTGCGGTTCACAAGTACAAACTACCGTACTTTTCGGACGATTAGCCGCTACTTTTTTTGATGATTTGAGCTATGCGGCTTATAGGTAGGCCTACAAGGGTGCGGCTAATCACTGTGGCTTATTCTGTGGCTTTTTCTTTCACCGCTAGGGCGCACTAACGGGAATCTCCAATTAGTTGCACTTCTAGCTGTGAAAGAAAATACGAAACAATGCCTCACGGTACTGTCCCGTTGAGCACTAAGTTAAAAAGCGTCGGATAATACGAAACTGTGCCGTTCTGCACTGTTCCGTTTTAAATGGCAAAGTTGCTACCACGTTAAAAAGCACAGTCCTTAGTTCTGCGGCCTATAGTAAGGTGCGGCTTATGTATTGTTTTATTATCGTTTTTTTGGAAATTAAAGCACATGCAGCTTATATAGAGGTGCGGTTTATAGTCCAAACAGTACGGTAGTCCCAAATTGAAAAATATTTCGTACCAGTGAACTGGACCTGAGGAATCTAATGTTTGTTCCACTGCATTTATTTTCACATCACTATATTTTCGCACTCATCAGAGCTGCGAAATTAAGTTCCAGCGAAATTTTACTTTGTATGCTACTCACGAAACTAAATACTAGCGAAATATAAGTGTCCTAGGGTAGTTAAATAATTAATAACAGTACTACATATGCCTATGTGATTCCTCACAAAAATCACATGAGTGGATGGATGTGATTGCTTATTCAATGATTGCTTACTCTCAGTGAAACTCAAAGTCTTTGCTACAGCCCTGCAACAGCCTCCAAGATAAGGCTCATCTTTTTCTGTCAAGGCTTTGGTAAAGCTAACACTATTACCACGATGCTTGATAAACTTTACTCTGTTCTCCACTTCATGGGTCCTCAGATGCTCGTTTAGAGCTAAAAAATTCCTTAAAGACTGATGTCTTAAATTCATCGTTTGTTGCAATGGTGGCCATGTTGGCTTTATGACACTGAGTGGCAGCAAATACACCCACAAAACATAAGGCGTGCTAAAACGCACATGCATATATACTCGCCAAAGTTCTTTCAACTACACGGTCCAATAACTTCAATTCGTGAAAGGAGTAGTAAAACCATTGAGCTTAAAACCCCTGGAATGGCAATCACGTGACTTTTACATTGATAGCGATACATAATGCATGCGCCATATTGGAGAGCTAATCGTACACTAGTTTCGTTTGTAAACTAACAGTGAAAAATGAGAGAAATATACATGTTGAATAGTTATTTTCCAGCTGGGTGTTAACAAAAACTCTTCCTGCACAAGGTTTAGAGTGCCCTGATAGAAGAAAACTTATTTATAACATATGAACTGGGACATGATAAAAGATAAGTAGATGTAAAATAGGTAGATTTTCATGGACCACATTAGTCATACAAACTGTGGCCAACTGTTGTATTATGGATGCATAAACCCTACAAATGATGTTTTCAGGCAAATAACAACTGTTCCATTATATTAAAAATTATATTACATATGCATAAACCATAATAGAGAAACTTAGCACATGAAGTAATAAAAACAACGCCTATGCTGCCAAAACCGAAACCGTTTTCAAAATTTAAGTGATAACAGCCTATGCATGTATGATATGTATAATAATACAGTATCTGTAAAAAATGGAATAAACTACTGCAACAACTAAACGGAAATTAAAAACAGTTGTAATAGAGGATAATCAAAATAATGCTAACAAGGAAATGCAGGCAATAGTGTAATCAGATGATTAAACTTATACATACACGTTACAGAAAATGTGTAAAAGGAGATTTGTATACCACTGGATATTGAGCCAAGGTGCATCAGAGTTTCTTAGAATTAAACCATAACTGCCACGAACAACTTTTATCGTATTTACTAGGTAAATCAGACATGCTAATTCCGATTTTGTAATCAAAATAAAGATTAGGGCACTAACTTTCAGAGTAATGAAAGACTTTATATAGCGTTTTAATATCGGTCTCGAAAACAACACGATCGGCATAACAAGCCCATAAATACTTGACGTAACCTAGCTTTTTAGGAACAGAAGTTACGTAGGGATGTTAAGACCGATTTAGAATATTAGAGATGGGTGTTTTAAAATCCATTAATATCTAAATTCAGCTTTAAAAATAATATCAGTCTTTTCTGAAAGGTAGATAAGCTATTTAGCATCGCATATTTAAAAAGCACGATAACAACGCTAGCTTGTGATAAAACCGCGCTTTTTGAGCTCATTTTTCTCGGCGTCCAGCCCATTTAAACGTCATGTAACGAGCTGCGAGCAATTTTAAATAGTTTATATCCCTTTCATAAAAAACTGAAACTAATTTACAGGCTGGATTTAGATAATAATGGGTTTTAAGACACCCATCTCTATTATTCTAAATCGGACTAAACATTCCTAACTTTCGTTTCTGAAAAAGCTAGGTTTCGTCACATATTTATGGGTGGAGCTTGTAATGGCGATTGTGTTGTTTTTGAAACGGATATTGAAACGCTTTAAAAAAGCGTAAATGACTTTGAAGGTTAGTGGACTAATCTTTATTTTGAGTACAAGATCGGAATCAGCGTGTCTGATTTACCTAGTAAATACGATAAAAGTTGTTCGTGACAGTTATGGTTTAAATCAAATTAGAAATAACAGTACAACAGCTACAGATGAATATTACAGTGATTACATTGTTACTGGCCTTTAAAAAGTACTACTTTAGTATTTTATGCCACGAAGATGTGCCTTGCAGTTTGAATGTAGGATTTTAGCATAATGATGCTGTCGGAGATCATAAAACGACTGAATAAGGTTTTTCATCAATGACGCAGTGGTTGGATATGCCATCTGCCGTGTCCGTAAGGTGTTTCCAAAGCATAGCATCTCACTAGATCTTACACTACTGATAACATACACCACACAATGGAGTGGATCTGGCTTTGTATTAATATGAAAGTATCGATCTGCAACTAGCAGGATCCTGATGACATCGTCTGATGGACGCACCAATCCTCCCTTGTTTTGTAGCTCGAGTAAAGTATAGAGATGTCGGTACTGGATACTTGACTCAGTGGTAATCAGCGACTGACGGCCAATGCCACGACAGCACATTAGTTGGCTTTGTCACAATGTAGCCAGCTATATAGACTATACTGTTACCTATAACAGAAATTTGACATCTGAAATCATTGTGAGCTCCACAAAACTGATCAACTTCTGGAGTAGCCTGTATGATGAGAATCTTGTTTTGAGCAGTAACATTACCTGTCTTACCAGCATCTGATTTTGCACTGCATTCGCTAAGTTTGCGAAAGGTAGCCTTAAACTGAGTAACAGTAGGATTATTATTCCAACCACCTAAACCAAAGCATCAATTATAACAATTACATAAAATCAACAAAAATGAATGTCTTATTCACATAAACATAGTACCCTTAAGATACAACGAACAAAATAAGCGATAATAAAACAGGTCAAAATGTTACCATATCGTTATGTAAAATGAAAATGTAGCAATTTTCACTGGAAGTCACACACGCACGCACACACACCTGCACGCACGCACGCACGCACGCACGCACGCACACACACACACACACACCTTAGGCATAAAGCTTAAAAGTTGACTTGCAACAAAATTCACATTACAGTTATTTGATATGAAAAAGATTCACCATGTCTTACTCTGTTGTGTTGTAGGTGCAAAATATGTGGCAATGTGATTACAAGCTCTTAAAAGCTCAAAAACGAACAGTTAATCGCGGCCACACGAGACTGCCGTAGTTTGGATTCTCTTCCCAAAACGGCTCAAATGTGATGTAGCTGTGGTAGATGGTTTCTGTTTACACTTTCATGCATCCTGATTCATTGAAATATTTTCACAATTATACTTCACGCATTTAATAAAACCATGTCTATTGGTCTTACGCATCTGTTTTATCGCCATTGTAATGCTGTCACTTTTAGCAGTGGATATCTTATAACTTACCGTAAAAATTCGTTTATTTTTTCAGCCTTTGCTTGAAGGAGTACATATCATTTTCTGATAATCATGACGAGCCTATTGGTCACTTGTGATAATCAAAAAATGCTGCAGAAATTATTTGCAAAGTATTTGGTCACATGATAAGATTCTTCTTATTCAATGTTGTATTGTCTATGAATTGCCACACTTCCAATAAATAACCCTTTCACTTGCGTCCTTGTACAAATTTAGCTATCGGCCTACTGCCAGCCATTTTCTCGATGGTGCTTCATATGTATACAATATTTTTTAAATTTCAAACTCCATCTAGAACGTTTGTTTTAGTTATATATTTCATTTTTCCAACATGTTAACAAGTACTGCTATGCAAAAAATTCATTGTATCTATACTTTGTGCATTTTAATTATTTGTGTAATCACAAAAATCTGAATCGGCTATAATGTCATCAACATAATTAATTGTTTTAAGTTCGGTGGCTTTTTAACAACTTACACAAAAAATGGTTGTTTTCAAGTTGCAAACTCTCAAACAAAGATTTAAAATTAAATTTTAGGCTAAATTTATAGAGAAATCTTTGGACAACACTGTCACTACCATAAAAGTCTTAAAGATCGTTGGTTATGTTATCAACGAATAATAAAAATCAGTTACTAGCAATTGCTGGGAAAGTCGCAAAAATGTGTTTACGGCGGTCAACCATAGAAAGCATAAATTAGTCTACTTCAGTGAAAGGGTTGAAAACGTTGGATTTCCCACTGTTTGTGATAGTAAACATGTTCATTCCCTTCCGCAGCTGACTTACTTTTACTTTTTTTTCAGCTATGAGTACTACAGAACTACAGCTTCTACAGAACTTGCACGGGCACTCCGAGCGTTGCGATAGGCGACCGTGAGAAGAAAGTGAGCAGTGTATATTACAAAAAAGAACACCATCTCATTCACTTTTAGAAACGCTTGAAACAGTACAATGCCTCCCAAAAAGCCTACTGCCCAAATGCAAGAACACATTCATTCTCGTAGAGAAAGAGACCGAATTCGCAAAACAGCAGCTAGACAAGCAGAAACTGCAGAGCAAACACATCTACGCCCACAACAAAACATAACTGCTACTGCAGCTGCTAGAAGTGCAGAAAATGCAGAGCAAACACAGCTACGCCTACAACGAAACAGAATAGCAGCTGCTAGAAGAGCAGAAACCGCTGAACAAACAAGTACATCGAGAGCAAGCCAGAATAGATGCTGCAGCTGCTAGACGTGCAGAGACTGCTGAGCCGACCCAGCAGCAACTCAAACGGCTCAGAGCAGCCGCTACAGCGGCCAGATGTGCAGAAACCTCTGAGCAGATGCAGCGGCAAAATGAACATGATGCACTAGCTACAACAGCTGCTCGGTGAGCTGAATTTTTAGAGCAGATGAAACGGCGACAACAGCAAGATGCACTAACTACAGCAGCTGCTACCAGGCACTGTGTATGGGCAGAAAACTTCGCACTTGACTACAGTCCTGCAACACAGTATAGGGCCGAATTTTTCTATGGGACAAATGTCCAAAAATGCTCCAGATGTATTGCCTCACGCTTGAAAGGCGAAAGGCCATATATGTAGTTTATATAGTAGATTTTATTGATAATAAATTTTATCAACACAACTACACAGTTTGTATATACTATGTCAAAACACAGGCTATAGATGAAGAGCTGGTTAGTCATCATTAGTGTTTTAAGCATGTAGAAGTCTCAATTCAATAAATGCTGGCGATAGCTTAGCAGTGCAATAGCAAAATATTTTCTAAAAATTCTTAAAATATGTAAAACTTTTCAATATTGCCAGTTTGAAGAACTTCAGTTTCCCTAGCAAAGCCAATTTCATTATCAAGTTCTGTGTACAAAATTAGGACAACTCCGATTTGAGGGGTTCGAGGCTGATGCATTTTAGACTAGCTGTAAAACACATTGCATATTTCCATTGTTCTCCCCAACATTATTGACATGTACGACTGCATATGTGTATGCAGTCCAATCAGCACAAAAATTTCAGTATAATGCATATTTGGAGTTGTTTTACATTATGAAAGACAACTCACAATAAAGCTATTGCTTTACGGAAATCTGTTCCCGAACACGGGTAATGCAGCTAGTATATATATGTTCCTTAATCTAGCATCAATTCCGATGCAATGGCAGTTAGGAATTTTTTGGTGCAATATTTTAATGGTACCGGAAAGGTAGGATGGCAGATGGCCACTATTAATAAAAGGTAACATACCCGCAGGAATATGACATCTATTCATATGAATACAATTGTATTTTAAATTATATTAGACATAAAATTTAATTTAGCTATAACATTTAACATTATGTACTATGTGTAATACTTTATAAATGGGCGCGTTCATCAATAATGATGGGAGATTTAGAGTTATTTGATGCCAACCACACATTTGTTCCCATTATAAAATTCTTTGGAATTAATTGATGCAGTATTTTCTTGGCTTTCAGATAATATAAAATTTACTGCTTTCAAAATAGTAGTTCTGGAGCTATGAAGTGCAACATGCACAAATGATGGGATATTTTTGATGTCCCATCATTTACGCATGTTGCACTTCATAGCTCCGGAACTACTATTTTGAAAGCTGTAAATTTTATGTTATCTGAAAGCCAAGAAAATACTGCATCAGCTAAGTCCAAAAATTTTATAATGGGAGCAAATTTGTAGTTGGCATCAAATAACTCTAATTCTTCCATTATTATTCTTGAACACGCCCAAATATATAAACGATCTAAATATGATGTTGCAAAAAAAAACAATATTCAAAATAAAAGTTGTTACTTGGGGTTTGGAGATGAAAGAAATTCTGTGTATGTCTGTACATCAGAGTCAGGAGTCGAGGTGAGTCCCTGGCTCTGATGCAGTGCTGGTGAGAGGTGGCGAAGCTAATGGCGGCGAAGCTAATGGCGACGAAGCTAATGGCGACGAAGACAATGGCGGCGAAGGAGTGTATGAGGGAGATCCGAGGTGATTGAGCAGAGGTGGAACTGAATAATTAAATTGAGCTTTGATAAGGTCCTCCTCAATGCTTTGTCGAGCTAGAGCCTGCTGATATGGTGTGAGTTGCCTCATCCTAGCAGCTACATACATGGCATAATAAAAATGTTCATCATGATTTTCCTGTCCATTTAATGTATCATCTACAGTCTTGATGGCCACATCAATATCTCCTGTCAGTTTCCTTTTTTTCTTAGCTGAAAATATAGCATTACAAATGTAAAATAGACATTGATTATTTGGCACCCAAAACAGCAGCTCAACAATAATAAATTTCTCCGTTGTTTACATTTAGAACTCTGTCATTTCAGTTTGGCAGGTTGCATACCTCTAGAAATATTCAATGATGGCACGGTAGGACATGGCACTTTGGTAACTGATGATGATGCATCATCATCAGTCACATTAGATCTGACAATGTATTTGTCAGATTCAGTAACCCTTGATGAGCCAGACAGCTTGGTTGATGCGCCTATGGTAACTGACGATGATGCATCATCATCAGTTACCAAAGGCGCATCAACTAAGCTGTTCGACTCATCAAGGGCTACTGAATCTGACAACGTGTTTGTAGCAGTGGCCTCCATTGATGTTGCTGGCATGTTAGAAGAAGATCTGTAATAGCAGAAATAATGTGAAACATGGACTGTCATAAATGCATGTTGAAAATAATTTATTATTACTTTTTCAATGAATGTGAACTGAACTAGGTCATGCTTTTAGTAAAGCTTTAGATATATCTACAGATTAATGGATGGTACTAATTCATTAGTACTGTAAACTATTATATATTTGCATTGTACTCACACAAATGTGCTGACACCATCTTTGTAAAATCTCATGCAATTCCACCATATCCAACATGGTTCTGGTGCAGCTTTGGTACCCCTGGCAGTCCTCTTCCGATAATTTTTCATGTGTATGTTGAATGTGTCTCTCAAATTCGACCATTTTTTTCTACACGTCTCAGCTAATAAAACATGGAAATACAATAAACTATTACGCGTCCTAGTAAAAAAGTGGTATGATCCTTGTTATTTACAGCTGGTAGCGCTTTGGTAGCGTGGTAGATGAATATTGCCATATTTAATTCAGTATTATTTTGTCACATTCATAAAGCTTTTCTTTCCGCAATTTCGAACGTTGAAAAATTTTTTTAAGTTAAATTTGGCATTGGATATGCAATTATCTACAAAAAAATAAGCTTGCAATATCTCAGCAGTATAATAAAAGCCGCAAAAACAAACATAGCAGCGAACGAAAAAGTGAACACAAAGTGAAACAAGTTTTTTACACACACCATCCCATGTCCGGCCAGTTTTCTCGGTCATCACTTTGGCTACATCTAGCCAATTGTTGAACTTCACCGTTTTGCCATCTTTAAAATTTCCCATTTTTTTGTCCCACAGCACCCTTCTAATTTTTACTTCGTTGATGAGAAGTTCCTGCCATGCCATGGTGAACCAACGAGAGACAACCAACAATAGCGCATCTAGGCAGTTGCATCGTTTGTATCAAGTCATATCACGCAGATACTTTTATTGTGTGCCGTCGTACGTGTCTTGGACTATACCAACTGTCAGAGCTGCTAGAATCGTGCTCGCTAAAGAAATTGGTTAGCCAATTAAAATAGTTTCGTCGACGAATTCGGTGTGCACGCACAGCTCAGACAGTACTGTGATATTCGGCCGAATAAATCTGTGAATTCTGTGAAATTCGTGAATTCGGTCAGATTGAACGAATAATTCGTTACGTGTGGTCGGACCGTATAATACCGAGGTTAGTACCGTACAATCCGCTACTACGGAACGGAACTTTTCTGATGGGAACTATATTTTATCTGCGTTTTAGGTACCTGTGTTATTAGGCTCGCTAATGTATAGTATGTGACTACGTAATTTCACTACGTTATTATTCCTATCCAGAGCCATCGAGTGTTACACTCGATGACTCTGTTCCTATCTAGCGCACGCGTAGTAAAATTACGCACGTCCCACGCTAGCGAGAAAGAACAAACTGGCATCTTCTGAAAATAGTGTCTCTTAGCGTACCACCTTTTAATATTTCTACGCGCACCTTTTTCATATGGAGAGAACATCACCTAGTTTAGCTGTTCGTTAAAGAAAGTTAATGATGGTTTGATGCTGATTATGGTACGATAATTGAACAAGGAATCTTTTTGGGAGCCTTTAAAAATAATTGAGGTTAAACAAATGTTCTAAAGTGTCTAATCAGCAAAGGAGTGTACGTAATGAAGCCCTTTGCTATGCTAATTAATTATAGAGAAATTATGCTATCGTTATCGGCTATTTCACAATCAAGTGTACATCAAGGATTTCAATTTTGTTATAAAACTGTATTGTTTGTTCAACAGCAAAATACTTTGTGAGGTTTAAGATCCTAATTACTAATTTCCAATTGATCCTAAGCGCCAGTTCAAGGCATATAGGGTATATTAACCCACAGGTGTCCTTTAGCGGGGATATTGCCGATGCTGAGACCGGGCCGTAGTCTACACACACAAAAAAAACAACAAAGGTCCACGTAGTTCTGAGCAAAAACAAAAGTATCCATCCAAATATCTCACCAATCCGATGAGCAGCACACACAAAAACTAAACCAATCGACAGTGCCACCCATCATGTCAAAATATTCCAAGTTTCAATATATATATATATATATATATATGAGTATTTATGTATCATCTGTCCGATTGTTTAAGGCCAAAGGTGATATAAATGATATATATGAGTATTTGTGCATATCAGTGAGTATTATCAGTATGATTGTCTGCGGGCGGAAAATATACTTTAACTTGGTTTTTAATGCGATTGTAAAAGCTAAATCGCCACACATTTGTTCGGTGTTGGTGGCTTAATATCTTACTTCTAGTGTCATGTGTCACAGGTGCAAATTTAATGTATTCATTTAATTGTATTTTATAGAGACCCGCTTCAATTTTTCTGAGGAATAGGGTATCCAGACTATCTTGCCTGTCACTCAGAGAAAGAATTTCATTTTCGTTGCGGCATTCTGTTATACTAGCTCTTTTACGGAGCCAGAAGATCCATCTCAGACCATTGTTTTGCACCTTTTCAATGTTATTTGATAGTCCTACTGCGTGTAGAGACCATACATGGGTTGCATATTCAAGGATTGGTTTGACCATGGTATTAAAAGCTATAAGCTCTGTCTTTTTTGGGGCACCAGTTAAGTTTCTTTTTAGGATACCTAGTGTTCGATTCACCTTGGCAATAACTTTGCTAACATGGGTGTTCCACTTCAAGTTTGAGTCTATATGGATCCTGAGATACTTGACCAAATTGGAGACCGGAATCTTCTCACTACCTAGTTCGAAAATTATATCTGGGGTGTCCTTTCCAAATTGAATGTGACAGCATTTCAACGGGTTGAATTTCATCCCCCATTGACTTGCCCATTCCTGCAACTGGTTTATGTCCGCCTGTAAAACTTGAGGGTCGGGGTGGGAAGAGCATAACACCGTATCATCTGCATAGAGCCTAGCATCGGAGTTAGTAATTTGGTTTGTCATGTCGTTAATGTATAACGAGAAGAGAAGGGGATCAAGGACCGAGCCCTGTGGCACTCCAGATTTGACAGGGAAACTAGAGGAAGTAATCCCATTCACAGACACCGCAGCGCTGCGACCCAGGAGCCAGTCTTTTATCCAGTCAACGCATTTATTGTCAAAATTATATTGGCGGAGTTTGAATAACAATAGATTGTGGGGAACTTTATCAAATGCTTTGCTAAAATCAAAGCTAATCAAATGATGGTGTTTGTTTAGGTCATAGGCTTCAGCAGCTCGGTGAACAACATGGAGTAATTGGGTAGTAGTGTTTAAACCTTTACGAAAGCCATGCTGATTGGTTTTAAGTATCTCATGGTTGTTAATATGTTGCCACATACGCGAACATATGATGTGCTCCATAGATTTTGCTAAAATGTAAGTTAGGCTATTAGGTCTGTAATTGTTTTTGTCAGTACGTTTTCCACTTTTGTATATTGGCTTAATAACAGCTGTTCTTCAGTCGTTAGGGACTTTACCTTCCTTCAGACTAGTGCGTAGGAGGGTGCATATACAGTCTAAAAATGAGGGACAATTTATGCTAAAATTTCTGAGAGCTATTGCGGGGATGTTGTCAAGACCTGAGGCTTTTCTAGGATCTATTTTTGTTAGTAACAGTTCAACGCCATGCCTACCAATGGTTATGTAGTCACGATCCGTTATAAGGAAGAGTGGTTTATGACTGATATGAACTTTATTGACGTAGTTCACACTGTAAAAACTACAAAATGGTAAAATGCAGTTTATACAATAATATATATGCATTGAGTTTCACATTAGTCGATTTCTTTAAAACATAAGAGCAAGCAAGTAAAACTACAAGTGAATATAAGTAAAAATACAAGCATGATAAAATAAGCCAGGCAGCAGTTCAACACTACTAATTCTTCAATATCAGCATATTGTTCATCCTATGTGGCATTTCAGATGATTGCTAATACAGCCAAAAATAAGCAGTAATAGGTTGCCAACCTTGTGGAATTCAATGCCTTGATTAAATACAATTGTAGCAGTAAATACAAAACTAAATGTTGCAATAAAAAACACAACATACCTTGTGCTCTCTCCATAACAGATCTGACTGGTTTAATACTGTGATTAGTTTGATCTTCAGAATAATTCCTAATACATGTGATATGACTGTAACACTTCAGAAAAATAATATGTAGGTGAGAGAGAATTCTCAAAGCGTTACTGTCCACTTGTGAAAGTCTGCCTGCTTATATACTATGGCATCTTGTAAACAGGTATAAAATTAGAAATTGTAGCACCTAAATACTTTTGCAATTGGTAAGCAACAGGAAAGTTGATTCATCTTTTGTTATTTAAAATACTTGAAAATCAACAATTTTCGGGCTAATGCAACTCGTGACATCATACATTTCTTTGTGCTGACAGCATTTGTGCTGTGACATCAACAAAAAGAACATCCGGATAGGACGGTCACCCACCAGTTCATCAAAACACAAAACCGGATCAGAGCAGCCCGCCCACCCAGTGCAATGAGCTACAACAGCACAGTCATCAGTAAAACAAACAAACAACCGTGCCAAGTTCTACTTCTAACTAAGCGCAGCTACAGGTTATATCCTAGATTTTCGAAGTAATCTTACAGGTTTCAAAAGGAGGGTAAGGGAGGGCCTGATCTTCATAGACTGAGGCCAAGTGAGTGGCACGTGTGTCAGGTATTTTGTGTGGTTCTGTGTCAGTCAGGCCTGTGATGCAGTTTAACCTACCGCTATGTTCGTTAAGATAGTTGTATAAGGGCTTGGTATTCCCTTCCTCCATCTGTTTAGTGGGATGGCCATTTAAAAAGTCGGATTTTGCTGTTTTTATCTGGATTTTTAGCTGTTTGCACAGTGAATCAAGTTCATCTTAGTGAGCTATACTAGGGAACCGTTCATTTCTTTTATATAGTCCATGTTTTTTCTGATTAGTCTATGTTTCTATTTATCTAAGGTTGCCCTCTTGGCTTAGCTAGCTTACTGGGAATAGTATCCAGTGCTATTTCAACACCGTCTTTAAAGTCAGTCCACTGGGATTCAGTGTGTGACTTTTTGGTTTCTAATTCACTTGCTAATGAGGAAAAAATATTTTCTATTTCACAGTAATTTGCCTCATTGTAGTTTTTGAATACACGCATAGTGTTATGGGGTGCATTAGCTGCGCATTGAGTTTTAAGGTCGACTAAAATCATGTTATGGTCTGATATCCTAGGCAGGACCTCGCATTGTATTTCGACTTCATTAAGGAAAGCTTTGTTAGTCATGACCAGGTCTAAGGTGTTTCCTAACTTGTGCGTAAGTGTACTAATTAGCTGTTTCAGGTCGGCCTCTATGATTGAGTCCAAAGCAAATTTGTGTTGGGCTTTTCGCTAAGAGTCTGATTTTACTTTGCCATTTCCTGGTCACTCTGCCAGTCAATATCCGGTAAGTTATAGTCCCCAATGTAGAGACCGTTTTCATTGTTGTTTGATTCTATAATCTCAACCAAATTATCCAGCGCATATTCACTTGGGGGTCTGTAGAAAGTGACCAGATTAAATTTAACCTTCGGGTGTAATTGAATCAATAAGGTGATGGCTTTACCCGGACCGTATTTACAGTCCACTACTTGAAAATGCTGATTTTGTTCACTGTCATTCATTAGTGCCACTAAGACACCCCATCATTGGTATCTCTATCATTTCGCCAGATGGTGTATTTGTCTCCCAAAAGTTCGTTATTGTCGAAGTTTGGCCCAATTTTGGTTTCAGTTATCGATATGAGATCAGGGTCATATGTTCGAGCATAGCATTTAATTTCATTTAGCTTTCCAGTAATAGAGTTGCAGTTCATAGAGAGAATACGTAAATTTAATTGTTTAGGATGAATCTTGTTTCGTGTTTGAGCTTTGGTTGCCTGGCTTTTGGTTGGTCATAGGGTCTGTATTTGGGTGGCCGTTGTGTTGTGTCGTGTTTGAAATTTGGTTGTCTAGTTTCAGGTTTGTCGTAGGCTCTGAATTTGTGTTGCAGTGTGCGTCATCGGTGAATGGGACAAAGGTGCTGCCTGTGGCCTCGTGTATCTCCCCTTTGTATATCTTAAAGGTTCTTCCTTGGTATTTCTGTCTTACGTCTGCCAGTTTCTTAACAAGCTCTCCGTCTTGTTTGAGTTGCTCAGTTGTCAGAAAAGGTCTAGCATAGATCTTTACCAGATTGGGCAGATTTGGGGGTTATTCGTGGGTGGGTGTGAAACAGGGCCAAGAAAGGTGTTGGGTTTGTTGTATTGGCTCAACATGGCCTCCATTGCACTCAGTAATTCTTGGAATTTGGCTACATTTGTTTGGTTTTGTTCTAAATTTGCAGTAGCTTTTGTTATCGAAAACTTATCATGATTGTTTTTTTCTAGCTCCTTTATCTTTTCTGAAAGTTTGTTCAAGATTTTGTTAGCAAGAGGCTCGTGTTTCACTGACATTGACTCGTCAACAGCATTTGCAAGTTTTTGAGTAATGCCACTCCAGAGCTCTAAGGTGTTAGGGGGGATAAGCATTGTTTTGCAGCCTGTGCAGAGGTACACAAGGGAGTTTTCAGGGTTCCTCTCAATGGCCCTGTATAGATCATCATTCAGCTTGTCATCGCAGCCTAGGTGAGTGTACCCGCCACAGAAATTGCAAGGCACACTCTTAGATTCATCAAGAACTGCTGCGTTGCAGGAGACACATGGATTTACTTTCTTGCCTTTTCGGCCACCTGTCATTTTTATTGTGATGAGTTACCTTTGTATGAATTAGCTCAGTAAGATTTGTAATTCGGCACAGAGCTTATACTAAAATTGTGTGTGTACCCCAATCACAAATTTTCAGCCCACGTGTTTAATGTAATTAACTGACTCAGAGACTCTGAGTCATACAACACCAATAACCGGTATAATACACCTAGGATATGCCTAGCTAATGAACTGTTTGCACACAGGAGTACTTGGAAAGTGAAGAGTTCTATTTCAGTGGCTCTCTGAAGCAGATTCGTCCAAGGTTTGAAAGGAATTTTGAGAAGTGAAAAAGCAGATTAGAATGTTCCGCCATTTTCAACCGGAACCGGACGTGGACCTCCTGGTGGATCCCCAAGGATCCCGTGGATCCTGGTGAAGTAAGAAAAAAACTACAGTGCAGAAAACCGTTTTCATTTTTGTGAACTAGAACAGAAGCTATAGCCGTTTATGTCATCAAATCCCCCATTTTTTAACGTTATATCGTTTCACTTGATTTTTCATCATTAATATCATGAGTAAAACTTCAAGAAAACATAATTATGTATGTATTTTGATAATTATTACCATAGCTCAGTAAAATTTCCAACAAAAAAATATGACACTCATATCACAAAGCTCCTATTTCTCGCTGTTTTGCTCATTTTATTAAAATGCCCACTCGTTATGAGTTTTTAGTGTTTTTCTTGAGTGTGTTTTTAGAAGGAGGTAGTTTGAAACATTAATGCACCAGGTTGTCATTGTGAACTTCATAGGATTCTTCTGGCTCTTAGCTTCAAAATGAATGCTCCATATTGTTTGTACAGTGCATATTACGCCAGCTATAATCTTTGATTAAAAACAAGACATTGACAAGGTAAATTATGTAGTGTCCGTACCCCACTCAGATTTTAGAAAAGAAATACATATGGACTATTACAATCTATGTTTGGTTGTTGGATTTTCATCCCCTTGCTCAAAAAAACAACAACTGACAACATATCCTGAGTGAGTTATGCGTGTATTGGGGATAAGTAATCATTTGTGGTGTCTGTCACCTGAGTAGCGTCCGTACCCCCTAACTTTATAGCCATGTAAACAGAAAATTAATCAAATACCAATTTTTTTTTAGTCAGCCATCTCAGCTGACATATGAGTGTTGTTTATAGCTGAATTTAGTTGACCTAGGACAATAATGTTTTGATGACCTCACTAATATGCTGGTTTGAAGGGTTTTTGACATCATAGATGCTGCCTGGTTTCCCAATCAATAGACACAGTAAACACACTTTTTCTGTCTTTATTTGGTGACTGACAGCCTCATTATCTAAAGAAAATGTCAACATAAACATAGCTTGCATAGCAATGATGAAACAAGGATAATTATAACTCTGACCTGATGGTGGTACAGACACAACAAAATTCCACAACATGTTGTTTTGGGTCCCATAAAGTATATATATATATATATATCAGGGAAAGTTGCTAGAACTGATCAGAAGCTGACTTGCTATCATAGGAAAGAAGGTAAGCACTATATAATTTATACAAAATAATTTTTAGCAATGTAGATAGATACAACTAACACAGCTTCATTCAATTTCCTTGTTCACAATTACATGATATAAAATGCAAAGTCAGACATAATGCTCAGTTTATCAGTTGGTTGATGCTCAAAATGACTTCAGAAATGTGATGCAATAAGTAAGTTGGATAGTAAACATAGTTTAATAGGGGTTTTTTGTTGTTAGATTGCCATTGATGAAGATTGTCAAGATTGCCATTGTCAAGATTAGAGGACATTGGTGAAACATAACATAATCTGCATTGCAGAGGAGAAAGCTAAGGACGCCACTGTGGTCATGGCCTTTAAGGATTTTGCTTTAAAAAGAGTTGAGGAAGAGAAACCAGTAAGTCTCAAGCGAGTACACATATTCACTGATGGTGCTCCAGCACAGTACAAAAGGAGGAACTCATTTCATGACATCAGCCAGCATGAGATTAGCCTGCAGAGAAACTTCTATGAGACCAGCCATAGCCATGGGAAGTCAGTTTGTGATGGCCTTGGAGCTACAGTGAAGTCCAGTGTGTACCAGGCTGTTATATCTGGAAAAGCTGTCATAGCAAATCCAACGGATTTCTATGAACACTAAAGATTTCCTTCACAATGGCTAGGGGTTATGTCACTAAGCGTGAATACTTTTTTCTTGAAGCAAGCTGCCATCAATCTAGAGCAACCAAATATTCTGCCAGTCAAGATGGGAGTGAGACAACTCCATGCTATGAAAAACACACCAGCTTCCCTAGGTCTTCTGAAAGGTCAGTTTTTATCCTGCTACTGTGACTTCTGTCATGACGAAGAGGGCGATGGGTGTATCAACAAAAGCTACTGTGGAGACTGGCTGGGGGAGAAACTGGCGGTGAAGGGAGCTGAGAGGTCAAGAGTGGCAGATGTGTCTATTCCAACAATCAGTGCTGCATCTGTGACAGTGGTGGAAACAAATAGTAGACAACGCTTGTCTGTGGTGGTAGTAGCCTATGAGGATAGCTTTGTTGTTGGAAAAGTAATTGGAGTAGATGGAAACAATCTTGATGTACGGTTCAGGAAAGAAGGTGCCAACAAAAGGTTTATATGGACTAGAGAGCAAAAAACTGTTGAAAGAAAGTTTCTTTTTTTGTGTGCACATTGTGAAGTTGTGCACACTTGAAAGTGAAAACATACAGTCATTTCAGCTTAACTTAAAATATGTCACAATCAAGTCATATGATGTTATATAAAAAAATACCTTGCATACAAAGATGCTTATTTTATGTATATTACGTGATGTCCGTACCCCTAAATGACAGGAATATGTGTTAATCTTGTATTATACAGCTTAATTCAACTTCGACCTACTTTGTTTATAGTTTATCAATCGATCAATACATAAATAAATGTAGGTTTTCCAATGAAAATTTTCTGTAGCGTTTTTTTGTAGTGTCCGTACCCTTTGATTAGCTTCACATTATTTGATGCATAGACATGGTTGTGTTCAAGTTAGCCTTGTGAAACTTTATATGGTGTTAACTTGCAACCTGGAAGACTTGGGATTTCTTGTAGAAGCATGAACCAATCCTGAGAGGCAAATAAAATTTAAAAATTCAAAAGTGTACTGAGCTTTACAAAATTGGTTAATCAGATGGTAAATATTGAACTCTAAGTTCCTCTGCTAGAACACTATCAGTTCCATTTTGTGCTCTTAGTGAAGGTTTATACTTGAATTAATATATTCCTGCACATTGAAATGGCTGGCATAGCTTTTAATGTTAATATGAGAGCTGCATTGGATGTCATATTCTAATTTTGTAATGTCCGTACCCCTTCAGACATACCCTGATAAAATGTTAGTTAAAATCAGATCCACTGGAATGGTGTGCTTTATCATTAGGTTTCTGAAAGGCCAGCCTCTTGCGCATACAATGATTTAGATTTCAAATTATTTGAAGCAGTTTGGTTTTTTAGCTAAGGTGAAACACAAAATGCACACTTGATTGTGAAATAGCCGTATGCATTACTAAGTCTGATATTTAACAGTGAAAGTTACTTATTTAGTTTATAAATTCAACAATTAAAATACACAAATAACAAAACTTTAAACATTAATATTAATGACAAGAAAATAAAATAGCTGATGAATGCTATACCGTTACTTAAACAGTCGTCCTTACTCGTTTGCTCGATGTCGTACGGCTTCGCGTCTCGACAGTCAAACAAGAGTCATGACAATCCATAGGTAGAAAGTTTTAGTGGGTGGTGGGCCCATGGGGTTCATTTTCTTCTATTCATCTCCAAAAGGTAGTCTGAGTTGCTATAAAATGCACCCTTTCCACTGACATACATTAATAAAAAAACTACCCCCTCTCACTTCATCATCACAGACTAATTGCCCCTTTTTTGCTCATGAATACCCTTTTCCAATGTGCAAACAGGGGTATTCATGTACCATACAAAAAAACACACTCTTTTCACGAAAACACCCTAAATAGTCGGGCCACCAAAAACACCGCTAAAACGGGTTTATTTCTGTCGAGCCTTTGGGGATGAATAAAAAATAATGAACCGCCTGAGATGGTGGGAGAAAAGAGATTTTACAGGGAGAATAGAGCGAGAGGCTTCTCAGCAGGCGGAGAGGAAAGTGCCTAAGCAGGCCCTTGAGAAAAAGGATGAGAGAGCTCTGCAGGTCCTTGGGAAAAAACGGAGTCATTGGAGCTGTTCTCTTTTATAGTTGTTTAGCATGTGGGAAAACTAGCCTGTTGGCGTAAGTTGCGCGTTAAAGTTCAGTGCTTTACGTGAGGTTGTTGTTATGTTGTTTGCATAAGTCTCCAGTTCGTGCAGCCTATGTGATGTAAACATGTAGGATAGAGCTCGTGACTTGCTCCTGGTATCTAGGTCATATCTGGCAAAAGATGGCAGATCTTTATATGTGTGTTCATCTGATTTGTTTCCATTTTTTGGTGGTTTTCTGCCAAGGCTATTGATTCATTTTCTGATTGATTCGTTCTATTTTGAAGTTTCTAATTTGCTTTCGACATTTTCTAATTATTGGACTTCAACGTCAACTGCATTGATGTTTCAGTACTACAGTGCACCCTCAGGATACCATTATCCTGATACACGATTTTTTTACCTTTCGTAGTTGAACATGATGATTTTTTCACCTCACCATACAAATTTTGTTTCACCACATGAATTCATGAAAAAAAATGTCCGAGTTCAACTTTGGCTGTCGGTGTGCTTATTACGTACTTCGAAGTAACAAAGATGCCGAAATGCTGCTCACAGAAAACATTTTCACAACGTTTGGAAAAGACTTGATGACCGATTTCTCTCAGGTCAGCATTTCACATGGGAAATTTTGTGAAAAAAGTACATAAGCGAGAGCAAATATTCTTTTTTATCGCTATACTCATATTTACTATAAACTTTTATTCGACATATATCACTACAAGTATCTACATGTATATTTAATTCGTTAGCTATGGAAGAGACCAATACCAACGTTACAAGAAGCAAAAAAAGAATGATTTCTATGACAACAAAGTTGGGGATTATAAATAGATACGAAGAAATCAGATACGATATCGACAGAAATCAAGTAAGCTATAAGTTGGTATGAAAACTTTACTAGGTTCATTGAAAATAAACATCCAGAAAAGGTTTTCACAGGCCATCTTATGGATAATGTTAATGAAAGGCGCATGAGCTATCCTTCGTTTTTTCGTGACGCCATTTTATCGTTGTCGGCCATCTTTATTGACAATTTTATCGTTAAAAACATGAAGCTTTTGCAATGATCTTTTGAAAACGATGCTTTTGTTTGCAATTTTTTATTATAATATCAAAATAACACCAAAAATTTTTCTACAACGTAAATTTTTTACAACAGCCTGTTTTCTACAACGTAAATACAAATCGTCATATGTATGTAGCTCATATATAACTAGCTACTCAAGATAGTCGAGACACATACACATTACCTTCTTGAACTTGCTCAAGCCCTGCCCTATAGAATAAAAATCCGTACAAACCTCTGTTTGTATGGTTACATTGATTCTTGTGCGCATTTCATACAAGACAAACTACAACCTTCCCGGATATTTTTATAACTGTTAGCTAGCTAGCAAATGTCTGCATTGCATCAGCATTTACAGTGCACCAGCATTTACAGTGCACCAGCAAACATCCTCAATAAGTGACTAAGTAGGTGATCTTCTGCAGTGCACCAAATTAGCTTGTTTTTTAGCACTCAGCACCAGCAGGAAAGCTGTGTTTTCCTGGCCATTGCTGCTTTTCAGGACCCAGAAGTAGTAAACCTTTTCTTTTAAAACCAATAGAGAAATTGGAGTTGCGATCCCTTTGACAGAACTAGACAACTTCTTTTAGACAACATATTCCATCTCATTACATATTAAATTTGTCTTAAGTATACCGTAATATAATGAGTATTGAGTACATTTTTGCTTTTACTCTAGTTGCTACATGTACCAGCTCAAGTCACGTTACTCAAAGGTGTGTAGGCCCACATACTGTATAGTAAATAAAATTTCCCTTTTCGATGGCCATTAAATGGTCAAGCGTGCGAGAGGCTGCTTTCAAGAACTGCATCGCTTGGCTTTTCTCATCAAAGTAGGTTTCACAATGTTCTAATAAGACACGCTAAAAGTTATAGTGCAAGCGAAAACAGAAACTGATTTGTGATAAAATTTTAGAGACATAAAAATAAAAGACAGGTAAAATTCAGTAAAATAATTAAAAATACATACTAAAACTTAGCTTTAAGTATGTGTTTAGTAAGCTAAATTTATTTTAAGTGAATTCAAAGTTTATGTTATATGTATGTCTTGAAGGTAACATACTCCCCACCTTATGTACTGCATTTGGTATGCGCATCATAATGTTGCATTTTATTGCAGATCTTAACCATTAAATACTAAATAGATTATAATCACTAGGTGCACTTAACACAATGCAGTTACTGTAGGTAACTATAGTTACTAAAGTTAACATACTATTCTGTTACTAGTTTTCAATATGTACAACATTTTTATGAAATTATGACGATTTTTGTCTGGAGATGTTAGCATTGTACAATTGCAATGGTTTCTATACCTTAACATTCGATTTTTTCACCATACGTTGCCAACCCGTATGTATGCACTGTATAGTGCACTGCTATGCTGCTCAACATAAACTATTCGCTGATAGTTCATTTGTTGCTAAATTTGACATCGGTCAGTTTTCGAATTGTGGCTTTAATGCAAAAGCATTAATTTCGTTGTTCAGAATACAGTTCTAATGGTGTTGTATCTATATGACTAAATCTAAATTTCCTAGTCAGCGGTAGTTGTACCATATTTGCTTGAGCATCGTCGAAATTAAAAAAGGTCGTCTGCTATGTTTACGAATTGCGAGAGCAAAAATATCACATATCACTCTCCGTGAATACTGGAATACTTATTGTTGTTTTTTTATATCAGGTTGATAGCTTTGATCGAAAAGGATGATTATGGATTCGATGGCAGAAAGAAGAAAAGAAGCAGTTGGAACTATCTTTAGCATCTCAACTGCAAGTGCAGACAGTTTTGGTGAAGATAATGAGTTGTCATCGCCTCCACCTCCTCCAATGCAGTTGAGACCAGATTTACAGCGAGATATGTCAAAGGCTCCACTTCTATTAAAAAGAATGTCTAAAAGTCATAGCACCCGTAATGTAGAGTGTCTCTCATCAGATAGTGAAGATGAACCAGTTAATGCGGATCACTCAGATTCTGACTCATTATATGCTAGCAAAAGTAAGTCACCAAATCTAGACTCTGTTGTTGGAAAACTGCTAGTCAACAAGCAAGCAAAGGATGGGAACCCTGACTTTTCCATCGCTACAACTCCTTTAATCTCTGATGCAAGATTTACAGATGGTGACCCAACTTTAGCTACTCCTCCACCTCTTCATAAGTTTGTACCACCTGTCAGCTCTCCTAAATCTTCTCAAGTCAGTTCGGAACCATTTAAGCAGAGACATGAACAAGCAACTCCAGGAACGGCGAATAATAATTTTGGAGAAAGTGTAACCAAAGATGGCCATTCTATAAAAGTGCCAGGTTTGATTTCTAATCATTGTTTACGGTTTGTTATCAAAGTTCTGTGTGTAGATTATTTTGCTGATTATGAGTATTTGTTGCTAACATGTTCCAACAGGCTATTGCAGTTGTTTTATGATCACAAATCAGGGTTGCATGGATTTTGCCAGGGTGGTAAATACCTAAAGGCCCTGGGATAAATGAAAGAAAGTTTCAAAAGTTGAAATAGAGCAATAAATTCAAATTATCATGCTTGTTGCTGTCTCTCTACAGTCTAACTCAGCTATTTCTACTGAAACTAAGAGCACTGAAAGCATTTTAGCAAGCTATTAGATAGTCTTCCCCAATTCTACTAACCATAGTCAAAGAATTTCTATGTCTACTTGAGCCGCAGCATATGACAACAAAACAAGAGCAAGATGCACTGTGAAGCAAATGGTGATACGGTCTTCGTCCTATTCCCAACACCTTTATAACCAAGTTGTATATGTTTGTATTTGACAAATGAAACAACTAAATATGGGCGTTTGACTTTAATGTTATTGCCTGTTGTTAACAAATAGTACTATTAAAAACCAATGGGTATTTTCCATGTAACGCAGTGACACAGTTTTGTGTATACATTTAGGTGTTTTACAGTGCTAATTATTTTATTTTTGCGTATACATTTAGAAGTTTTTCTTCATTTTTACAGCGCTAATTACTTCTTTCCTCTAGATGTCAATACTGTCTTCATTGACTGGAGGGTAGCCACATCTGTCGAGGTTCCTACAATAGAGATGAAAAGCAATAAGACAGATGATGAGTTCAGACCAATGCTGATGAGCAGCAAAGGTGAGTTATCAGTGCTAGGTATCAATATGCACAGATTGTATTGATCGTCATTATGTGTTTCAATAGTTGGGCTCAATTATACTTCGTTTTTTTTCTGACGTCATTTTATCGTTGTCGGCCATCTTTATAGACAATTTTATCATTAGAAAAACGAAGCTTTTTCAATGATCTTTTGAAAACAATGCTTTTGTTTGCAATTTTTTTATTATAGTATCAAAACAACACCAAAGACTACTTATAAATATAAGAAAACCGATCGTTTTCTACAATTATGGTGGCTTTTTCATGAACGAGCGCATGTGCCAACGACTTGATGACGTAAAAAAAAAACCGATTGATAAGCTGAAAATGCATCAGTACATAGTCTTAGTCGTTGCAATTTTTATTTCCTGCTGCATTTGTTAGGACTTTCATAATTTACCAAAGTTTCAAACAGTTGAACATTGCTTAGGCATATCGGATAGCAATGAATTTTAACTATTTGCGAAATAACTGGTTTCACCAAAATGGTTTCTGGTTAATTTCGCATGATGAGAGTTGCAAATGAATATATTTAATTGAAAGAGTATAAAAGTCACATTACTAAGTAGCAGGTTATCCTTGGTCCCTTATTAGTATCGCTTTTAATGTTTCATGTTTAATGTGAAATTGTGTAAATTTTTCACGAGTATCACTATAACTGAATTTTGTATTATTTGTTATTCATTATTTGTTGTAATTTATATGTTTAACTGATGGCGCTAATGTAAGATCAGTACAAACAGAATAATATAAGCTTTTTAATCGTTACTCTTTGTTAAAACATTAATGCGTAATATTTCGACATTTCTATTTTGGGCATTGGAGATATTCTGTCCAATTCTTTGGCAGTTTTTAAAACTAGTTATCTGGAAAACTAGCTTCAAGCTATCAGTCAGAATTTCCAAAATTCTATCATTTTTGTAAATGTATTTTTGCTTTCTCAAGAGATGACCAAAAGTTCATGCCCTGCTTTGCAAGTTACCTTTTCAGAACTGGTTAGCAAGCCTAGTTTGCTGGCTTTTTAGCTATTGTTCTTAGCAAACCATTCACTAATTCCTAATGTCTTTAGGGAGAGTCATTAAGAAGCCTTCATGGGCTGATGCGTATACAGATCATGCTATAACGGAAACTAAGGAAGAATGGACACCGGAAAGACCCGGCAAGCCGTTGAGGTCCAATGCTGACTCTTTCAAGCGAAGAACACCTCCAGTTCTCACGTCAAGCGGCAAGCACAGTAGTGAGTCGGCTATGTTTAATTTGTAATTGTCCTCTGTTACAGCGACGCTGTTTCTAAGAAAATCCTACCTATGTTGGTTATAAGTGGTTACCTACAATCCTAATGGTTATTTCTGCTCAGCTGCTTTTTGTATGAATGTCTCATGTCATACATGAATTTGTCTTCTTGTACAACCATTTGATCTTATCCTATTTTTTACGTGTTGTAATTTAGAAGTTGTAAAATGGAAAACGCAGTATTATGTAATATTATGTAATATATTCAAAGTAATATTCAAGGCTATTCAAGCAGTTTTTGGAAATATGATGAAGACAGTTAGCATAAGCATAGTCCCTTGTAGAGGGAACTTGGACTCGCTATGTATACTGGTATACATATGGTGCCTACAATCAGCAAGCCTTGAGAGTTGTTGAATGATTTTAGTAGTTTATGTGAGGATTAGGTGGATTTTCAGGGATTAGGGTTAAGTCCATTCTGTTAAAACGTTCTGGTACCCGCACTTTAGATCGACCAATAATTAAGAAAATAAAGGGTGGCAAAGATGCTGTGGTTCGGACTAAACAGTTCCTGATAACCAATTCACAGCCGACGGTCTCACCCACGTCTTCTCCTAAGAACACGGTCAGAATGGTCGGACCAGGGAAGCCACCAGCCTTCATCAAGGTAAGGATTTGATATTTCTCTTCTTTCTTTACAATTAACTAGCTGTGCTACCCGGCGTTGCCCGGATAATAAAAAAGTCTTTGGTCAGAAAATTTGATTTTTATTTAACATATAACAACATCTTCCATTCTAACTTTCAAACTACATACCATGAGAGAAGTGTTTTGTGTAGTTGAAATAAGTTGAAAGAAATAAAAACAACTGTAAAGGTTTTCACACTTTATCAAACTGTAACTTTCAAACTTCATATCATGACTATAAAGTTTTGTGCAGGTCAAATAAATTACAAAAAATGAAACAACTATAAAAGGGTTTAGATATGAATGTGAAATAATTAGCCAATAATAGCTAAATTAAGTCGGTTTTATTACGATTACGGTAAATGATGGTTCGGTAATGATACAATTATTATGAACTGCGAAAACAAAATAAAAATCCTGAATATGTTGCATTAATAATAACAATTCTTGTATAATATCCATGTACAAATTTAGCTATCGGCCTATGGCCAGCAATTATACCAAAAAATGCTGATATTGCTTCATGATATGTAAACAAAATTTTTTCAATTTCAAACTTTATCTTGCACAGTTTTGTTACATATTTTATTTTTCCAATCTGTTAAAGAACACTGCCATGCAATAAATTCAATGTATCTATTACTTTGTGTATTGATAAAGCGATGTGAAGCTACGATCGCTACGAGGCTAAAACGATCTTCTACAACGTTCCTTATTCTTACAAAACTAATTTTCACCACCATCAGAGTGAGTGCTGCTATTTTACTTAACTGTGTAATCACGAAAATCTGAATCGGCTATAATGCCATCAACATAAGTAATTATCTGTTTTCTAACTTGAGAGGCACTTACATAAAACTTACAGAAAAAATGATCATTTTTTGTAATTGAAATTCTTTCTTAGAAGTGTGTGCATTTGAAAAAGGTTACTACTGTTCCACCAGAAGATATGTATCAAAACTTTGAGTAAGACGATACTATTATCTCTTGATACTGGTATATTTGTAAAAATGGGATATCGTACTTTGTCTGACTGAAAGGTAAGAGAATGTCGAGACTCTTCTCATGAATACAGTATACTTGTCTGCGCCGGAAGAATATAGTAATTGAACCTTACAAAAATATTTTTAGCAGGGCGTTGTAATGCGCCTATAAAATAATCAGCGAGCGCTAAAGCTATATCTATAGCCGGAATGCTTACATGCGACAGACGAACATACTTTGAGAAATATATATATATGGAATATATATATATATATACATGTAGATTTGTGGTATTTTAATGCCATCAGGAACTCAGGAAGGTTGTCAATGGAAATATCAGCTAATATACAAAAGTTTGCATAAGTTGATCCTTTTTGACATCAGCCTTCTTTGGTCATACTGGTGATTGTTTTATTTTAAACATGCATGGCTCAAGTCCTTTCTGTCAAAACGTCCTGGCACTCACCATTCGGATCGACCGATAATGAAGTTCCTGATGACCAACTCCCAGCTGTCAGTCCCACTCACACACACACTGCTCAGGTTGTCAACTCACCCCGGCAGATGCCTGCTTTCATAAAGATTAGGTTTATATATATATATATATATATATATATATATATATATATATAGTCAAACATGGATAACTCGAACTTCACGGGACCTAGCGAAAGTGTTTAAGTTATCAGAGCGTTCAAGTTATCAGAGCACTGTCACAAGTCCATGTATTTATTTATTAGTAGATACATGTACATATACAAACTATAATATAAATCAAAGGCATAAATGGCTTGTTTCAAATTAAATACTTCGAATGTAAAGTTTAAAACTTTTTTATCAAAAAGTATAGTTTTCTATTACTTGAGATTGGTTTGTTGTTTGAGGTGATGTTATTGTCAATACGTTTTTTTAGATTAAAATTGGCAAAACTTGATTGTTGTTGAAATGCTCAGAAGAAAAGACATCATTTTCTTATGAGCATTTTAACCAAGATCAAATTTGCCGATTTTTCTTGAAGTTTATGCGAAGGTTACCTTACTTTTTCTTGCTTCCGAAAGGCTATCGCTAAGTGGATGTTTGGAAAAAATCAAATTTCACCAAACCTTTAGAAAAGTCGTTGACAAAATTTTTTTCCGATTGTGGTAATAACGATGCCTATAAATTACGAAAAGTTGAGGTTTACCTCTATGGCTTGGAATGAAGTGATTTTCTAAAGCGATAACAACCGTTTCGGTAGCCATTGGGCAAAAAAACTGTTCGAGTTAAGAGAGTTGAGGTCGAGTTATCTAAAGCAATTTATCATTACGTGGGGACGGACCAAAGAAACCGTTCGAGTTAACCATGTGTTCAAGCTATCCGAGGGCGAGTTATCCATGTTTGACTGTATATATATAAATGTATATATATATATATATATATATAATTAGTATATGCAGTTTACACTGTAAAGTAAAGTGCTTAATAATCGAGTCAATTAGAGCTGTGTATATGAAGTTTTTTAAAATCATTACTACTAACAGTTTCATGCAATCGCGTTGCAATCTTCAGGTAGAATGACTAAAATGTATAATGTACAAGCTATAAATTTACTTTGTAAAGCTGATAGCTCAATACTGTTGTATTATATATATATATATATATATATATATATATATATATATACAGTATACACCAAAGATGTAGTCAAATTATGTTATTGAGCTAATTAGGTGTTTTCTAGCATGCCGGCATGTGGATATCAGCTCACTTCTAGTGTTAAGCCTGGATAACTTCGGTTCGAATATGATGAAGTACTTTTCTCATAGACATAACTGGCAAGATTTTGTTGATGTGTTATATGTCCGTGCTCTTTTGATGATCTTTCAGGTTATATTATAGCGAATGTTCTTGTCTTTTAAGTCCCATATGTATTTACTCAATTCTGTTTGTAGCCTTTTGGTAGGATATTTAAAAGATGTTTTGTGGTTGGCTAATCTTGGTTTAAAAGTTGTTTCAGTGAGGCCTACATACGTTTGTGTCTCTCATGATTATATATATATATAATTATATATTTATAATTATCCCACGACCAAACAAACTGATGTGAAGTTTGGGAATTTTTATGATAAATGCATGTGCACACAACTTACGAAAATTATTCATCAACAATGAGACGAACCCTCGTGATAAAATTTCATCAACAAATTTAACCATCGTTTTGTAAATAATTTAAGTATAATAACGATGCAAAACACATATAGGCCTATTTAAATATGTTACCAAGTATTTGTATATTATCGAAATTCTCTTAAAACTTACCTATCTGATCGGATTATACACAAATAGACAGATTAATTTGGCCGAAAATCGTTATTAAAACTTGCTAAGCCTCACTTTTATAAAAGTTAAGACCGGAAATTGAAACGCCGAGCGACAGAGAATAGAACGATTAAGTCTTGCGCATTTCACGAAAAAATAACGTGCACTTTTCACCAGTTTATAGCATTGTCGAATTGCCGAAGGTTTCGGCAATTAACATAGGAGTACAGAAATCGTTTCATTTTTGCCGATTTCAATTTTTTCATTTTCATTTGCTGACACATTTGAGTACTTTCGTATTCTAACTGATGTCCAACGCAGTGTAAGTAAAGGAAATGGTAATATGGAAAGTAATGGAAAGTAACGGTTCTTATGAGATTATTACAATAATTAATTATAAGTTTGGATGACTACAGAACAATGACTACGCAGTACAGATTTTCTAAAAATCTAACACAGTGTAGGTAAAGAAAATGACGATGCTATTTTTTCTAACGGTTCTAATGAGATTATTACAATAATTATAAGTTTAGATGACTACAGAACAATGACTACATAGTACAGATTTTCTAAAAATCTAACACAGTGTAGGTAAAGAAAATGACGATGAAATTTTTTCTAACGGTTCTAATGAGATTATTACGATATTTAATTATAAGTTTGGATGACTACAGAACAATGAATGCGTAATACAGATTTTCTAAAAATCTATATAAATATCACAACTTATTGATATCGCTAACTATGACGTTTTAGATGTAAACAAAATTGTGCATTGGTTTCATATTATTACTATATTAATAATATTGGTTATTCTAATAATATCAGTGCATTTTACTTCTAATATTGGCCAATATTGCATTTCTCTTTTTGCTGGAGGAGAGATATAAACATATAATATTTTCCTTTCATTATTGGTATTTGTTGTATATAATAACACCCACACCCAGTACATTACAGCTACCATTGCAGTTATCCTATTTGACTGCTAATATTGCATTTCTCAACCATCAGTACCCTTTCTTTTTTCCAATATCACTTTGGTCGTGGGCTATATGACAATTCCACTGTCATACAGCCCGTCATAACTGTCATAAGTATATATATATATATATATATATATATATATATATATATATATATATATATATACTTCACTAGCTGTGCTACCCGGCGTTGCCCGAGTATTAAAAATCAGCTTATGAACAATGAAAGGTAATGAGAGTTGCCTGCCACTTGCTTTTAGCCTGGCACATTGCCAATGGAGGATTTGAGCAAGCGTACTAATAAGATCTACCAGCTTTTCGTGACGTTTAGCAATCACCTTGCATCGTGACCTAAAGCGGTAGAGTATTTGCTCGCATATATCAACATATATCGCTTAGCGGATCTATCAAGCTCGTGTAGCTAACTTGCTAGAGCATCGGACTGGTAAACGGGAGGGTCCGAGATTAAATCTTTTGCAATACGGATTCATTATTCCAAGATTTCAATAATTATACCTGAACAAAACACGGACAGACCAACATTGAGAAATATATATACAATGTATATAGATCTTTTCTCTTTGCTATGAGTGTGTGCCATCAATATAGTTTTCAATATAATTATCAACTAATGTATCTACAACTTTACTCTAAGTAGTGATGTTGTGACTATCAGGAAAAATAATGACGCATTGATAAGGTATGCGTCATGATGTTCAAATGTATAATGCATTACAGTTGCAGTGAATTTGCTTGGATATCCTTGTATTTGCATTAGAAGTGCAGTAGCAGTATGCAATGTAATTGCATTGCATACTTTTGCTACTACACAGTACGCAGTGTATATGCATTACAACAATTATTTTGCCTAATAAGCAGTATTGGTGCAGTGACGGTATTACTTACTGCACAGTTTGCAGTGCTGGAATGTAGAGTGTTAGAATAATTATGTGACAGAGATGTGCAGAACAAACCCGCATGGCATTTTAAATTTTAAATAAAGTTGATGTAATTGAGGAGACGAACTCTGATATGAGTTTAGGCTCCAGGTATAACTGTCAACACATCCACATCTGTTACAGAGACCTCAACCCTGCTCTCCTTTTTGTAAAGGGGTGGTTAACACAGTTCCCTATGCCCAATGCAGAGCCTGTCTTTCTCTATTCCACTCAGAGTGCATCGACTGGACCACTGGTGGACAATGCTCTGTAAGTGTTATTGTTAAATGGGCTAGTTAAAAGCTAGTTAGGTACCTGGCTTTACGCAAAACACAACTTTCACTGTTTGGTGCTGCTTTCTGCGTATGCAGTAATGGCTGTCTAAAGGAAGGCCTCTGACAATGATGCTTTTGCGTCAGAAAAGCTGGCCATTTACACAGAACCTGCACTAAAGCTTTCTATGTTTAAATTGAGAAATAAAACATTCAAATTCAGAGGAAAACTAGCACAACTTTCATACTTTGGTCATGTAGTTTTAGAAATTCTTCTTTGTTAAAATCTGAAATGTCAGTGAGCAGATGTTTTTGCGGCATTGGTCAAATTATTACCATTCCTTTATAGCCCAATGATGACTTTAGTCTGTAGAATCTTTGACCGATATGTTGGCGGTATTTCTCAAAAACATGCCATAGCTGTTGTTGGGTGTAAGAGTGCATAGTTATCTTCTCAAACAGTTAGAATTGAATATGCTAACTTGTCATTGAAAGCCTTGAAATTATCAGTTACTAGTACTCTAGCAGTTTCATGTACTATGGGGGATGGTCAGGTGAGCTGATAGAGCGCAGGAAATAATAGTGCACAGTTATTCGCTAGGCCCAATGCAGCTGACTCGATAGAGCACAGGAAATAATAGTGCGTAATTATGCAGTTGATGAATTGTCAGCGTACCCAGCTGAAATTCAAGAGTTCGTATTCATTTGAAAGCAATCTTTTTTCGACCCTCATGGGATTTTGTGAGATGAACATGGTAGAGGTGGAACGAGAAATTTCGAGCATCGACCTGTCTCGTCCCGGATCGATCTCGTCTCGACCTAACTATTGCCAAACTCGAGACAGGAAATACAACTAAAGCGCCTGCGCACGGCTGTTAAAGCATGGCTGCAAAAAAAGGAAAATAAAGTTACAGGAAATAAAGTACGACCTATTCAATAGATGATAAAAATATACATGTATAAAGCAATATGTTTATAATAATATTTATATATATCAAGCTCCAAATTCTTAGAAATATATAACTTCGCTATTTTGGAGCAGTTTGTGTCACTTTTGTTTACAAAAAATACATTCATATTGCTATTAAAATGTTGTATTTAAATCGTTTACACTAGGAGAAAATTCAATTTAAAAGGTTTATCAATTTCATATATCAAGTGCGCTAGTCCTTGTGTAGTGAAATCATCACCAAATGCTCATTATTTTACTGTCTCGAGTCTCGAATTTTTACAAGACTGTCTCGTTTCGAACTTAAAAAACCTGTCTCGTTCCACCTCTAAAACACGGCTCTTAATGTAGTAAAGATATTAAGCTATTAAATAATTATTCTTTTATTCAGTGCTCAGGGTAGACTGAGCTCCAGAATTTTAATCCGGCCTTCAAGCTTCTGATATATTTTGAAAATAAAACAACTTACTGTTTGCTGCAAGCAAATAAATCTTTCTGTTTTTTCTGTGCATTTCCTCCTGTCTTTTGCAGGGATGCATCATGAACTCGAGGTTGAGTGCTTCAAGGAAAAAGAAAAATATCATGGTATGTTATCACAGATTTCCTTTTCTATATACGATGTAATGATTGAGTACATAAAAAGTCTGTTGTCATTATTAATCTTTGGACGCAGTTTTTGTAATCTTAGGGCACTAATTACTACAGGAGCATGTTTTGGTGACCAATGACGTGATGACATGTCAGCCATCAGAGTTAATACTAAAAACTTGAACTAGATTTCACAGTTATACTGTTGTATAATCCCAAGTTATCACGAGCGATATATGGGACATGACGACATACCGGCCTTTGATGATTTTTAATAATATCGCTTATTCAATGGGTTTGTAGACTGGAAAGAAGTAAGATGTACATACCATAAATGGGCGAAGTTTATTATTCACAATCAAATCTTACCTCTATCTTACTCAAGCCACCTCTTCGTTTTTGAGGCTGTTATCATTCCAAAACCATATCGAGATTACCGTAAACCTTTTATCTGAGTGCCATTTTTGTTTGAATGATACATTTTTTTGAATGCCAGTTCTAATAAAATGCCCCTTTATTTGAATGCCACCTCTAATATAATGCCACTATAGAAGAATGGTTCAAGGAAAAAAGGTAAAAGAAAAATACAGCGCCATCCTTCAATTAAACGCCACCTCTATTTGCCCGCCACTTCGATGTGCTTTCATCATTATGAACCCATGATAGAAAGTGATCCACAAGTAGTACTAATAATGACTCAGTTACATCAATAACAATTAATTTTTTCGTTGTTGCTATTTTGGTTGCCATGATTTTAATGGCGTTGAAAATATGATCGTCACAGTCATCAGAAATACAGTGTTGCTTCGAAGATACGAAGGTCTGAATCCTATCCATTATTTTCAGATTCATTCCTTATGTGGTTTACAATCTTATTTGAAGACTTAAAAGCGTTTTGATGAGCGATGAGACTTCAGGAACACCGTACGGTGTAATAGTAGCCATTGCTATGGCGTATTCTAAATTTAAAACGTTAAAATGGATTTTTAAATTTAAATTGTTGTCCGTTTTCTAACTTTAAAACTTTGAAAGCGACACCATAGAAGTAATCAATAACTGTATCTTGTTAACATCTTTTAAAGTAGTTCCTTTTTCAACTCAGTCTATTACTTTGGTGTACATAAAAAATGGTTCAGCGAAAATGCTGATGGTGCCTGCATTAACATCATTTTGCCCTAAGGATAGTGCAATATATAGTTGACATTAGCATTGCTGCGCCCGTGAAAGAGTTAAAATTATCTTCCTAAAACTCTGTTGAGCTACAAAAAACACAGTGCTGCCCCGTATTTGCACGCCACCGTTAATAACACCCACACTAAGGAAAGGGTGGATAAATAGACGTTTCCATGACGTTCAAATACAAGTTTTACAGTAAGTGAAGTGTTCATGTGTTTGGCTTAAACGTCAACATGGTACAATAGGACCTTTGAATGGCATATGACAGATTTTATAATTTTAAGTAACATCTATTTTGTTATTCATATTTCATTTCGTGTCGACTAAGTTTAGATCAGCCCGCACCCGTATATACCATTTTAAGTCTTTGTCAGAGCTCTTCCAGCCTCTTTGTATGAAAGCTGCCCATAGTCTGTCCTAAATTATTTTCTGGTCTAAGTAAAGTGTTTAGCTGATTTAAACATGACAATTTCTGATCTTATTCTAGAAAGTTCCTCTAATGAGCAAGAGCACGGCACCTCTGATCAATCAAGCGTTGAGCTGTAACGTAGCACCAGCTGCCCCTAAAGAGAGCAAGGTCTGCCGTGTCACCCTTTGCTATGATGCTCTTCAGAAGATTGACATTTCGGCTCCTTTTGTTCTTGATCTACACAATGAAACATACCGAGTCGATCCTTCCCATCTTATCTTTACAAAGACTGGTAGGTGGTTGCTCAGGTGCATAACAAGATGGTCGAAAGTCTAGGTATCATGTGGTATTACAATATCAGACCAATTTAGGAAATCAACTTCTATATACACTGATAAGTCTGGAGAATAATTGGTTGTTATTTAGCAGGTCAATATGTCGCAGTATTTCAAGTTATGTTTGCTTAGATCGGTTGCTTTTATATTATTTTCACCATGACTTAAGGTTTCTTTTCTTTGTGCTGTTGTTATTTGGCCAAAGTTGGGCAGAAAACTACAGCCTTTTACTGCACCGGATAGAGCTCCATAGTATCATTAGGATTTTTTTAGGGATTTTCTGGGGTTTTCACACTTTTGCAATTAATTTCAAAGTCGATTACCAGATAAGTGTCACTAATTTACTGCCTGGATCGGATATTACTTCATTGATGTTTTAGCATCTATACATTCCTTGATATTTACAGTAATCTGGGTCTGTCCATACATTGTATTTTTATGTCATATTAGAACATTTTCAGTACAATAATTATCTACATGATTTCTACAATGTACGAAGGGTACTTGTTTTGATACTTTGAAAGTAGCCAATCCAGTGTTATTTAAAATTAAGGTATTTATTAATGCTTTGTCATTTACAATTTCTATCAATGGGTATGGAACTATCATGATGCATTCAATAGACGCGGTCAAACATTAAAGATTTTTCGTATCAGCTGATAAGTAGATGTACATAAAAGACAACATCTAAATGTAGGCTAGTAGAGGTATAGCACTTAAATCAGTTCTCCTCCGCATTCGATGATGTCTTCTGATGAACCACACTTTTCTATTGATTTCGAATTTGCTGAGGGATTGCTAACTTCCAATTGGTATCTTCTTTTCCTTCAAGTTGCGTTTTATTGTGTCTTTGAACCTCAATTGCAGCTTACCAGGAACTCCTTCTTTAAAGCACTACTAGTTGATTAATATCACCTCAGGATCCTGGTCTATAGAAGTATTCTTCATTATATATCAAATAAGTGTTAGCTTGAGTGGTGAATAAAGGATCTGTTAGGGTAGTCTGTGGTCCTCTATTCTGTGTACATGGTCAGTCCATCTTAGCATCTTTAGGATGAGGATTTCATACATTTCAGGTAGGTTGACTTGAGCTAGACCTGACCTGAGCTTGATGCTGACCAGGCATTCGCTACATACAACAGAGATGATAGAATTGTTGCACGGTATGCGGAGCAATTGGTTTTGAATATAAAATCTTTGTTATACCACACTTTTGTCATTAGCCATTCAAAACAGCGTCTGCGATAGAACACCCTAGTGTTTATCTTATCATTCATTTTGTAATTGTAAATACTCCTACTAATGTCATGTATTCCAGGGGTGGGCTGGAACTCTATTTCCGTTTTTTGATGATTCCTGGTAATGAGTGTGTGCAACAAAGGCAGTGTCATCAGCAAACTTGAATTCCTTTACAGGGATTGTCCATGTTTTTTGCAGACTTGCATTGGTTTACAGTGAACCGATCTGCTCCAGCCCTACTTTGTGTCCAGACGCCTTTGTCGTAGTTTTTAATAACATGTTGAGAAACATGTGAGATAAAGACGGAGAATAGCGTTGAAGCCAACATACATGTACATCTCTGTTTACCACCATTGTTGACCGGGAATGGGGTTGATAATTTTTCTTTCAGCCTATTTGAGGCCTACATGCCGGTGTATCAAGTATTTATCAGGTTGATAAAGTGACTGGGAACACCAAGTATCGTGGAATTTTTCACAGGGCTCGTCGATCTACTGTATCGGAAGCTTTTGTGAAGTCAGTGACGATCATGTACAAAGGCATGTTTTGTTCAATGCATTCATTCTGCATTTGCTTTAATGCAGGTATTATATCTGCTGTACCCTTTCTGCTGCGGAATATTCACTGAGTGTCGGATATCAAGCTTTCTGCGTATGGAAACAGCTACGCTATATATGCTAATAAAAAGTACGCATGCAAAGATTTTGATGGGAATAAATAATAATGAAATTCCTTTGTGGTTGCCATGCACACCTTGCTGTCACTCTTTTTGAAGATAGTTACGAGCTGGACATATTTTCAATCTTGAGGGACTACAGCGGTTTTTTATACCTCTTCTATTATTTCATGGAAGGCGCTCATCAGTTTGAGCCATCCTTGTTTGATCATTTTGGGGTAGATTCCTTCAGAGCTAAGTGACTTCTCTTCGCTCAGCATCTCGGTTACTTCGATGATCTCATCTATTTCAGAGCATTAGTTTATCCCATTTTGACTTGTTGCTCGTCTCGGGTCTTAACATCATTTTTGACTAGTCGGTCTTTTTTTCTGTTAAGAGCATTACACTGTCACTGGCCAACAACTGGTCAGGATGGCTCACATGCAGGAATCTGATGGTTATGATGCTTGAGTAGAACCCTTTTGTGTCATTTGTGCTAGCAAATTGCTGTAGTTTAACTGTCTTTGCAAGTCACCATTCGTTCTTAAGCTCTCAGTATCCGATTGTGCACTTTATTTTGGCCGCTCTACTTTTTCATTTGTGGTAACCAGTATTTCAGGATATCACATCTGTCAGGGTTGGACAAAACCACATTTTTTATAAAAAAAACTGGAATAAACTAAGTTGTGTGGTTTAAAGCGGCGTTTTATGGTTTATGTTATTTGACCAAGGTATTTGCAATTTCAAGTCTAATTAACATCACTTAATATAGCTGCGTCATGGAGTATTGAACATACATCTGTGGAATCATCTGTTGAAGATGATCTTAAGGGAGTCATTATGGGTAAAAGGAAAGAAAACATGGAAATTTCAGAATGAACCTTAAATGTTTACTTGCAACAAAATTCACATTGCAGTTACCCTACAGGATGAAATTGTTCGATGGATTTAATAATTCGCGAGTTCTCGTACAGTCAGTTTTGTGAATTATTAAGTTCGCAAATATTTACCGAAGAGGTAGTTTGATTTTTAGCACAAGGAAGAATAACTACTAACTCAAATTAAATACTTGCCGCTAGGCAAAGTTAGTAAACGTTGCTGAGTTCCAAACCCTTTTAAATTCATCGCCAAGGCTTTGAGTTAAGCTCGTTGCTAATGCATCACACTTCTTTACTAAATTATTCCAAGTTGGCACAAGTTATTCAGAATTCAGCAAGGCATCGTCGCAAAAATCTCTCCTGCAGTTCTTTACGTTGAAAAAACTCATAACCTACTGCAGATTATTGGTTCACCAAAGGCCTCCAAATCGATGAATATTTATGAAGACCTCTCATTGCAGCCAAACATTTATAGCTTAGCATGGTCGACATAAATTTCGTAGCTAAATGGAAACTTAAACACGTGGTATACGCATGGGAAGGTTTTACTCTATTGCTAGCTGCTTTTACAGATTAATTTATTTGTGAATGCGTTCATCCGCGAATAATTTCGTTCGCGAATATGCATGAAAAGACGACTTTCGCGAAATTTAATTCCGCGAGTAATTGGGTACTGATCTGAGAAACCATGGTTAAGTCGGGTGTGTTAGATTCGGCGTTATATACACTAGCGGAAGGGAAAATTCTCAGTTATTTTGCAAATAAATTTTGATTCTAGCTCAATTACAGCAGATGTAATGGTCAATAAACTGAATGCACGTTCACCATCAATGCGAACACATCGTTTTGAAAAAACTGGTGTTAAAGTTTGAGAAATGAAAACAATGCACAATTTTGTTTACATTTTCATACGTCATAGCAACCAATATCAAGAAAATGTGATATTTATCTACATTTCTGTATTTATATACAAAACATTATGCTGAACTTAAAAATTTAAACACTTTTTAGCTGGCTGTTATAGAAATAGCTGTATATCTGTCAGAAAATATATTACTTATTTTTAATCTTGCAGATATTAAAAACGGCTTGACAGTATTGCGATTTTGGGCACAGCCGTAGTATCACCAACAAAACCTTTAAAAAAATAATAACAGTAACATATTGCACACCATCGGACACTATATACTCTGATCTTGTAAATTCGAATAGTTATTCTTATTATTAAATTTCATAATAACCATATAAAATCAAATAATTATTCTTATATTTAAATATTATAATAATCTTATAAGAATTGTTAGGAAAATATCATCATCATTCCCTTTACTTTCACAGCTTTTGGCATCAGCTGGAATACCAAAGTACTCATTAAAAGTCTTCAAAATGTCAAAGTTATCTTTAAAATCTTGAGCAAGAGTTAACTTGTCCCTATCACTATGCTGCCATGATGTGGATATGGAGTTGTACGCACGTTGAGTTGCCATGTGATAATGTTTCAAAGGTTATTCGCGTGTAACATACTAACATGGCCGCTTAGTTAAAAAAGATGAGGAATTTGACACCTGAGGTTCATAGCGGCGCACTCCTTTTTCTCTTAACATCACCTTTTTGGAAAAAGAATAACTCGAGTGTGGAGAATGATTAAAATTAAATAGCTTTCCTGATATTTTCTTGCGCATCATTCGCGATTGCCGTTCTCATTTTTCTTAAGCATGCAACACTTGATAAAAATCTTCGATTAACAACGCTTGCCTTGCGAGTTTTTGCTGTTTCATTCTTGCTTGTGATGCAAACTTGCAGAATAACCGTTTCATGGCGGCCTAGTGAAGGTTATTAGCACCCTGACTTCACATTGGTTGCGAATGTCAGGCGTGTCAGTTCATTATTATTGCTGGCAAGAAACTACATCAGTTGCAGTTAGTCATGGCTAGTAGAGGCAGGCATTGTTAAGGCTGAAATTTTATATTATTGCAGGAGTTAAGATATTTATGAAGAATAATCGAGTGTTACAGCCCTCAGAGGTACCACTCAAACATCACCCTTATGCTCAGTCTATTCAGGTTCGTGATGTTCACAATTATTCTGATAAATTTCCCTTTATTATATGGATGATAATCATGTTTCCATACATTATAAACCATACATTGATGAACCATATATTTCCAACATTCATAGCCGTGTTGATTAATAGTGTTGTTGAAAATGCAGAAAGATGTTTCGGTTTTTTGCAAAAAGCTGCACCCCATGGGCAAAGTGTGAAAGTAAAATTTAATGAGTCATTTACGTGAAGTTAAAATGCCTATGCCTTATTTATTTTATCTTTAAGACAGTCTGGTAGTGATTTTCGTTCACCTGGAATTAAGATCAATTTAGTCATCACTTGATATCTTAACTTCATAGTGAAAGTTGTCCTCACAACTCCTACAACTTTCTGAGTCCCAATCTGCATTGCAAATTGGTAAAAGGGTTTTGAAAATAGAAAATAGTATAAAAGTTGTATCTCAGGGTTGTGGTATGTTTGGCTTTAATTTAGCATTGAGGACTTTCACTTTATAAAGTTTTTAATGTATTATTCTTGTTAGAATGTTACTTTAACTTATTCCTGTTTTATTTTTCAACTAGATGACCAACTCATATATCACTCAGTTTTTGTTGTCTTTAGAAGAAAAACAGTTCTACATTTGACTGCTACAATCTAGTGTCAAGTCCAAAGCCTGACGAAAATATTTCTGAATCTCGTTCTTCTGATCTGGATAACTCACGTGTCGGTGAAAGCCAAGCTGTTAAAAGGGAAGTCATATCTCCTACTAGTGATGATGCTGGGCCACGCATCATCAGTGTACGATCGTTAGCCGATCTCAATGCTGCCAAAAAGACTTCTGATACCGTCATTATGGATGCCAGTACGGAGACCAATAAAATTACATCTGATGGATCCTTATCCCAACAGATAAAAATGGTAAGCAAACAGGAAGTTAAAGTGTTCACACCACGGTGAATCTATACAGTAACACTGACATATCAGTTTATGTGTTTCTTGACTGAGCTCACATGTCAGTTCCTTTGTATCTCAAATCAGTCTTGCCTATTTGAATTAGCAAAATACAAATGGCCCGTTTACCACCTTCTGATAGAACACCTAAAACAGGATATTACAATGAAAAAGGATATTTTTAATTGATCTGATTCGCCACCTGCGCACACAGAGTAATAAACTCCTACATGAATCTCGTGTTTACAATCTGCAATAAAAAGTAACATTATGGTGTATAATACTGTATAGAATTCTTACCTTTGACACAGACGGTAGTGGTAAACAACAGTGTGAGAGAGACTCAATGGCAATACGTTCCATATGTTACATTTTTGTGACACTGCGTAATATAACATGAACTTTAAATAGACTTAAATGAACTTAGCATACTATACGCACACGTGAAAATAAGTTTAGCATACTACCCTATTGATATATGTGTATTGATCTTGGAGCCTGCGTTGCAATTTGTTGGAGAGTAAGAGTGTTTTATATGATCTTAAATTTGCAGGCAAGATTTCATACTTTTTCTATATTTAACAAGATTGCATAAAGTTTCATTTCACTAATCGACACATTTGCTACAGTTTGCAGCCAAAATGGCTTTTTATGTGCAATATAACAGGAATTACGAATGTTGTTTTTTTGTTAGTTGAGTTTAGATTACCGCAATCATGCTATCAAATAATATGCTATTAATCTGAAAAATTATACGTTTTATCATAGTAATTATCTATGAAGCATTACTTGTGTAAATATATATTTAAGAACAAGTGACATAAAAAGCCATATTTATAATACATGCTGAAACAAAAATTAAAGTTTTTGAAACGACAATCTTTGCACCATTTGTTTGGTAGGTTTCGTTCTGATTGTCGCTTACGGACAGAACCATTTCATCATCTTCCAGCTGTTCAATACCTTTCACAGTGTCTGCTGACCTGAGCTCTTTTTTGCACTGCTGATCTAGTTGATATTAGCGTCCAAACAATTTTTTAGCAGAACAAAACTTACACATTGCTATCTAAAAATACTTTTTACGAAAATAAGGATAAGGCGGGTGCGCGTATAGCACAAGTCGTCCAAAACATCATAATTGCTAAAGGTTTTTTCACAAATTTTGACGTATCAGTTTTGCATTAAACAAGCCACTACTTTTAGCCCTTTACAGTTACTAATTGTTTCAATGGTGTTGCCATCAGAATTTTTAGAGAAAAACGAATAATGGTTGAAGTTGAAAAACGGACTTCAATACGAACAGAAACAACAAACAAATTAATTGTTATTGATGTTATCAAGTCATTATTACCACATTTTATGAACACTTTTCTACTGATCACTTGATATCATGGGTTTATACAGATAAAGAAATTTAAATAGTGGTGGTAAATAGTAGTGGCGTTCTAATAGAAGTGTGGCGCTCTATTTTTCAAATCATCTCTTCGTATGGCGCTCATATAGATGTGCCATTCAAATAAAGGTGCCTTTCAAATAAAGGTCACGATGAAATAAAGGTGGCATTCAAATAAAGGTCACATTCAAATAAAGGTCACATTCAAATAAAGGTCACATTCAAATAGAGGTGGCGTTCAAATAAAGGTCACGTTCAAATAGAGGTGGCGTTCAAATAAAGGTCACGTTCAAATAGAGGTGGCGTTCCAATAAAGGTCACGTTCAAATAGAGGTGGCATTCAAGTACAGGTTTTACTGTAGTTTACAATATCTAAATAGCTCTTAGATTTTGGCTTACAACTAGTGTATACATACAGTGGACCTTAGCCATATAATTGTACTCCATTCCAGTGTTGGTATCATGAGGCAAAAATGTCATATAGAGTGGTTTAGAAACCATAGAAATTATTTAATGTGAACACCTCTTGTTAAGATTCATCAAAATTGTGTACAATTTGTGTTGTACATATTAAAAATTAGTAACAAACTAATATGTTAATCTACCTTGGTAACTATAGTTACCGACATCAAGGTTAGTTTATTTAAAGTATTTGTTGGTTTTGATATGATCTGCATTTAAATGTAATATCGCTATGTGATATGTGCAGTATGTACCGGGCATTCTTACCTTCGAGACAGTCGTATAATGTGAATGTTTAATTTAACTTAAAATAAATTTAGCTTACTAAACACATACATAAAGGTAAGTTTTAGTAGGTACTTTATCAAACTTCAAATTTGTCATCAAGTAAAATTTTATCCACTATGTTTCCGGTTTAATTTTCACTATAATTAATAACGAATCAGTCTGAACTGAGATAAAGCGAACATCGTATCTCTTTCAGGCGTTGTGGGAGGGATTTTGGCGAATAGCATATCGACAACTTTATTGTTGGGACGTATTCACCATACCAATGGCCCTATTTGTATTTTGAGAAGAGTTTTGGTTGGTATTGTATGTCGAAAAAAATGTCATGCAGCTAGGTTGAAGAAACCTCCTAGCCATATGACATTTTTTGTCTTATATGTTCGTCACCGTAAAGCGGAAAAATCGTATAGCAGGGATGATGTAATTCGAGGGCACGCTGTAAAATAGCTTTAAATGTAAAATGAATCAAATATAAAGCTTCAAATCACCTGAATTTTTGTGATCAGAATTATAAGGTTTGGTGTTGCAATGTCTACAAAATATTTTATTACCAATTTTTTTCAACTTAAGATTATAACAGCCTGATTTGGTCGAAACTTTGAGAAATACATGTAAAAGGCTGTCTCAAAGCATTGTCTAACAGTTTGGTCCACTTGAACGTCATTCATTAGGGCTTTTAAATGACATGTAACAGTTTTTTGTGATATTTAATAACCCTTTTTTAATTTTAATAGCATTTATTTTAATTTTTTGTCAACTAAGTTTAAGTCTAACCTGCACCTGTGTATACAATAGTACAAACGTATTGTCTGGTTTCTATGAATTTCTATAGAGTTCCCAACATTCATGCATCTTTTTTGTAGTTGGCAGGTTTTGCTATCATAAACTAAAACTCTAAAAAGTCGAGAATATTACCGTCTCTTTTTTTGAAAAATTCCCATTATTTGTCCTGAATTATCTTTTTTGTCCGAACGACTCAGTAAAGCGCTAAGCTGATTTAAATATGCCACTTGTGGGTCTTATTCTAGAAACGGCCTCCAACATGCAAGGTTACTGCACCAGCTCTAACTAAAGAGAGTGAGGGACCTCATCTTACCATTCCCTATTATCTCCTTGAGGAGATTGACCTTTCAACTCCCTTTTCTCTCAAGATCAACAATAAGACATTCGGAGTTGATCCTTCCTGTCTCATCTATACAAAGGCTGGTAGGTAATTGGTCAGGCATATAGCTGTCGAAAATCTATGTATGAGTGTGGCTTTGCAATATCACACCAATTTAAGGGATGCTCCTCAATATGCACTGATATGTCTGTCTTGCGTGTCAGTTCATTACAGTTATTGGTTAGTTAGTTAGTCATGGTTAGTGGAGGCAGGCATTGTTAAAGGTTGACTTGCAACAAAATTCACATTACAGTTATCTGGTATCAAAAGATTCACCATGTCTTAAGGTCCGGCCACACGTAACGAATTGAAGAGGCTAGTGCTAAAAGTGCTTAAGTCACAAATTCAAAAAAATTGAGTTGTCATCTTTTGTAAACTTTTCTGGGTGTAATCAACATAGTCCTCACTTGTTTTGTATAAAAAATGTGTCTAAGTCCCTCCCTGTTTAAAGCAGTGAGATTATGAGGGGCGGATCCTACTCCTAGTTAAAAGTACTTAAGTCCAAGGATTGTATGCTATAAGTTCATAGGTCCATAGTTGGCCAATCATGTGTATTGTTGAAGTCATGTGACTTATTGTTGATTCTCAAAATGGCTGACAATGTTGATATAAATGAGAATAGAGAGAATGAGCAGCCAAATTCAGCTAAGAAGAGACGATATACCCCAAGCAAGTGGAAGAGAAATGAAATAAAAACAGCCAAGATTGCAGGTAATTTGATAACGATACATCCAATGGCTATTTCAAAGCTTTTACCAACCTTTTTGAAACTAGCAATCTGCCTTGTCAGTGTGATGTGACTGTGAGTGTGATTCACTCATGGGCAAGCAAACAAGCTGACTCTTGTTCATCAATCATTCATTACAGCTTTATCTCAGTAAATAGAAGGATGAAATATATGGAGGCTATGATAATGAGCCCTAGAATAAAACCTTTACTACTAATATTATTATATAATTCTGGATAAATTTTCCTATCAATCCTGCAGCTTCCTGTGTCACTGTAACTGTCAGTGCACCTAGTTGAGTGCAGTGTCTGTTTTGTGATTTTTGTGTCAAGTTCATGTTGTTTATATTAATATTAATTTTCTTATATCTGTTCTAGGGAAGCAGCATGTATCTTATGGAGGCAGAGCGGTGGCTGAAAGAGTCTAGGTGCTGGTGCAGTGTCGCTGCAAGTGTAACACTAAGTTTTCGCCAGCTGAACTGTCTAAAATCCTTGAAGACTTCAATGCTTTACCAGATCACAATGGACAAAATATATATCTACGTGGCTGCATATCAGTGACACCTGATGCCCAGATTAGAAGAGGACCACGCAAAAATGACGCCAAGAAGCGCACTAGTTACACTGGATGCACACTCAAGGAAATCGAAGTAAAGTACCCTCTACCAGGACATAGTCGTATGCCTTGTGACTGGTGAGTAGATGTTATTACTGGTTATGTGATTCTAAGTTCACGTTATTACGAGAAAAAGTATATTGCAATCTTGTAATCTTACACGTTCACCAACGTGAGGTGTTTATTATACAGAGACTTTGGACGCATCGAGAAAAGAAGAAAAAAAAAGGACCGTGTGACTTTACCGTCGGAGTGGGTCAACCTAATAAAGACGACAGACCAACAGAAACCATTCCGGATAGCCTTTGTTGAACACCCGTTGACAGATGATATGCTACCAGATGACACACCAGTTATAACTGTCATGAACTATAAAAATGCTTACGAGCCCGTTGTAAAAGCAGTAACTGGTATTGTGGCATTTCGGGGGGTTCGATTCCAACTTGGAAAGACGGTGACAAGCCGAACTGCCATGACAGCTGACTGTACCACTCCAGTTATTATCTTGAAAAGAGGAATGAAGATGGTGAATCTTACCAACCCTACCAATCTTTGCCAGGCCTATCCACCAGGAAACTTCCTCGCGATCAAAGAGGCTAAATACAACGATGTGAAGGCGCTTCTCTCCCACGTACATCTAGATGCGAGAGTCACTTTTCAAGACAAACTTAAACCATACAGTGCTGCCATTGCAGATCTAGATGATGATGATAGGGAGTACAGCGCAGAACTTTTACTTTATTACATAGTTTCATTGTATTATTTTAGTCACATTATACTCTCCAGGTCGCCCCTTTTAGTATTAATTTATCTCAATATTTTAGTCTCATAGTCCAGTCATGTATCATATTATCATAATATAACCTCATTATATATTCTGATCATACATTATATATATATATATTCTGATCATACATTATATTGCAAAGTCTCATATTATGTTGGATACTAGCATTTTAGCGGATTGTATTAGGCCACAGCGATATGTCGCGGTGCAAGAAGTACTCAAGTCCGGAATTTGAGTCAAAAGTACCTAAGTCCATAATTAATTTTTTTGCTTACCCGCCTACCGTTTTTAAAAAAACCTTGTAACTCATGTCAAATGTCAAGTTAACACAGTAGTCAAGAAAGGTGTGAAAGATGTTTCAAAAAAGCTATTAGTATGATTTACCATAAACTTTAAATCTTTAATGAGCTGCTGATGGAATTGGACATTATGTGACTTAGGCACTTTTAGCGCTAGGCTCTTCAATTATTCGTTCAATCTGACCGAATCCACGAATTTCACAGAATTCACAGATCTATTCTGCCGAATATCATAGATTCGTCTGAGCTGTGCATGCACACCGAATTCGTTACCGAAACGCGTTTAATTGGCTAACCAATTTTTTTAGCGAGCACGATTCTATTAGCTTTGACAAGTGATATAGTCCAAGACACGTACGACGACACACAATAAAAGTATCACCGCGATATGACTTGATATATACGATGCAACTGCCTATATGCGCTAGAGAATGTAATGTGAATTTTGTTGCAAGTCAACCTTTAAGGCTGAAGTTAAATATTATTGCAGGAGTTACGATGTTTATAAAGAATGATCAAGTGTTACAGGCCTCAGAGGTACCAGTCAAACATCACTCTTCTGCTCCATCTGTTCAGGTCAGTAATGTTCACATTTATTCTCTCAAATTATCTCTTGTCAAGTAGTTGATAATTGAATAATCACAGTCTGTGAAGTGAAGAATCAGTTAGAGGTTGCATCGTTTTCTGCTTTTTTACTGTGAACATATGATATATAATAAATTTATCAAAGCTAGAATGCTTATGCCTTATTTATATTATCTTCAAGACAGTCCAGTGCTTCATGTTCACCTGGAGGTTAAATCAATTTAGTCATTACTTGATATCTTAACTTCATCATTAAAGAGTTGTCCTCTCAACTCCTACAACTTTCTCAATCTCAATCTGCATTGCAAATTGGTAAATGGTTTTGAAAATAGTATTAAAGTTGTGACTCAGAGTTGATGACTCTCAAGTCATCTCTTGTCAAGTAGTTGATAATTGAATAGTCACAGCCTGTGAAGTGAAGAATCAGTTATAGGTTGCATCGTTTTCTGCTTTTTAAAGCCAACCTGATATATGATAAATTTATGAAACTTTGCTCCAGTTGAATATCTCGTCTTATCTGATGGTCGACTTATTCTACAAAATATTTGGTAGAGTAGAGTATTTCTAACATTTGTAGTATTCCTGATTTTCTTGCGTTGTTGAAATTGGAGAAAAATGTTTTAGTTATTTTGCAAAAAGCTGAAACCAATGGCCAAAGTGTGAAAGTACAGTTTAATGAGTCATTTACACGAAGTTAGAATGCCTATGTCTTATTTACATTTTCTTCAAGACAGTCCTGTTGTGCTTCATGTTCACCCGGAAATAAGATCGATTTAGTTATCATTTGTTATCCTCAACTTCATCATGAGAGTTGTCCCCACATCTCTTACAATTTGCTGAGCCCAATCTGCATTGCAAATTAATAAAAGGGTTTTGAAAATAGTATGAATGTTGTGATTCATCGCTGTGATATGTTTGGCATTAATGTAGCATCGAAGATTTTTACCCTACAAGGTTTTTAATGTGTTATTCTTGTTAGAATCTAACTTTCACTTATTCCTTTTTTATCTTTCAACTAGATGACCAACTCTTACATCAGTCAGTTTTTGTTGTCTTCAGAAGAAATACAGTTCTGCACTTGACTGCTGCAACCGAGTGTCAAGCCCAAAGCCAAATGAAAACATTCCTGAACCTGGTGTCTCTGATCTGGATAACTCGCATCTGGGTGAAAGGCAAGCTGTTAAAACAAAAGTCATTACTCCTACTCGTGATGATGCGGGGCCATGCATCACTAGTGTGCAATCATTAGCCAATCTCAATGCTGACGGAGAGACTTGTGATGCAGCCACTATAGATGCCGGTACGGAGACCAACGAAATTGCATCTGATGGATCCTTTCCCCAACAGAAAAACATGGTAAGCAAACAGGAAGTTGAGGTGTTCATGCTACAGTCACTCTATACAGTAATACTTTGACATACAAGCTTTGTTTTTCTGGAATGAGATTTTATGTCAATTCCTTCGTATCTCAAATCAATCTTTCTTATATGAATTAACAAAATTGATCTGTTCCCACCTTCAGAAAGAGCAACTAAAACAGGATATTACCATGGTAAAACATCCTTGTAATTGATATGATTCACCCAGCACACACAGAATAACAAATACCTACATGAATCTCGTGTTTACCATCTGCAATAAAAAGTAATATTATGGTGTGTAATACTGTATAGAATTCTTACCTTTGAGACGGACGGTAGCGGCAAACAACAGTGTGAGAGAGACTCAATGGCAATACGTTCGTTGCGTTACACTTTTGTGACACTACGTAACATAAGATGAACTTTAAATAGACTTAAAGATGTGGTTGCGTCAAATTTGAGTTGATTTTTAAAGAAAGTATTTTTTTTTGTCCATCAGTTGATATGTTGTTTGTTGCGCTAGGCGGTCTCATTACGAAGATACAGTATTTGAAAATTAAAATCGAAAAAATTCGATCGCGGTGAAAACGCTCAGGCCAAAAAACATGCCAAGACTTTCCCAGAATGATGTAACGCGTGATACAACCTGTCTCCATCTCTCGTATTCACATCGGCTATTGCGATAAAGGTCTAGTCCTATGTGGCTCTATTGGCATATATTTTATCTTGTATTTGCTCGTGTTGGCTAGAATAGAATTTTTAATCCAGATACATTAGTACCAATGTGTCAAAGGTCTCAAACAAGGAAAATTAAAAACTTGTCATCTTAGCTTGTAAATGCTTTGTAAACATCCTAGTACCAACTACCGATTCTACCGCTCTACGGTAATTCTGTCAAGCAAACTATGTAGAATAAGGTCTTTGTATCGGCACAGTTCCGTCGCTACCCACACTAACGATATACAGCCTCCCAAAAGCCCCACCCACATTATGCCTGTTGCCTATCCTAGGGTGGGGCTGTATATCATTGCCCACACCGAAAACTAGTTTCTTACTATCGTAAGTAAAATAAGCACGCTGCGTCTTTGGAAAGAATATATATAGGGATAGAGTTTTAAGGATGAGAAATATGGTGCAAACTGGATTTGAACTCACATTCTCCAGTTTTGCGGACATCCTTATACCGTATCCAATTCACTACAATGTTATGCAAATCATGTGTGCATTATCTTCAAATATATTATTTAATTATATAATTTTTACCAGCAAAAATTTTTTCTATTCGGCATGAAGCTTTTATTAAAAATATTCATCAAGTCATGGCCACTCACATAGTTTTAGCTCATACAATTAGACAAATTCATCTACTGCAGCAAACTCAAACAAAACATCATGGTTTATGCAGCACACATTCAAGTCTCTCTTTCCCATTTATGGCAGTTTCCACACTGACAAAGCTTCTTCGGCTGGTGGGACTACATAAACATCCTGTAATCAGTAAAACAAATGCAATAAATATATGTCATTCATAGATATGTCATTCTAACGCGTATCTACTGAAAGCCTTCAAATTGGGAGTTAGATAGATTGCGAGCGTAATTTTAAAAATGAATAAATGTTTAACAAAAGAATAAGTACGCCCAGCCAACGATTCTAAGCTTTGGTTCTGGAAGTTAAAGATTTGCATTGATCAATCGATTTTCTTCACTTTCTACAAATGAGAAGTGAACATCTAAAGTCAAATCATAAGTCTAATTTACTAAACTGCCACAGAAAATTTGAAGCAAATATAGCTAGGTGAACCGATAGCAAAATTATAAAACGATGATTAGTGATAGCAAAAAGTTGTAATTTTATTAATTAGTACATGTATTAATGAATGCTAAAAATATTACCTTTAGTATATTCATGGCCATTAATCAATCTAAGCCATTGTATTGCTAGATGCTATGGATTAAAAAGAAGCCGTCAAGAACTCACTGTACATACGTATGTCGCACACGCAGGAAATTACATTATAGCCTCAAACAGGGAAATATAATCTTAATGTAAACTCAACAGAATATCTATAGGAGACTCAAAGTAAAAGATAAAGTTAGCTCCATTCTCCTATCTTCCTTTGTAGCACATTAACCACCTGATGCCCAAAAAACTCGGAGTCACCTTCGCTGTAACTTAACAGCAATTTTTACAATTCTGTTCATCAATAAAACGTTTTGATCGAGTAATTCATTGAAGTAACAATGTTAATTAATTTAGTAAATATCGATGTCCGTGCGATTTAATAATAGAGTAAAATCCCTAAATTTGAGATCACAGACAGCACGTTTTACGAGTGATAACATTTATTATGACCTATATTAAAATTTCGTGGTTATGATTGGCTAATGAAGCGCCCTTATATTTATCGCTCGTTGACTTTTTTCAGATGTATCACTAGTTACGTCACGAATGAAGCACCCGCGGGAATGTGAGCTTTTTAAAAGATGGCCTCATTCAAACGCATATTTCTCTGGACAGGATTGGTCTACAAAGACAAAAATGACATCAAATTTTAGCTGATGTTTTAGCCTTCCATTGGTCTTAATTTCATTAAATCGGCCTTGTTGACGCAACCACATCTTTAAATGAACTTAGCATGCTATACACTAGTGTTGGGCATGTAAGGAGTTATCCACTTTTACCGACACCGAATGATTATCGGTATCCGGAAAACCAATCATTTTCGATGACAGCTGCTTATCCACAGCCGGTTTGATATGATCGGTATTTATCCGTGAAAGCCTATCGGTGATTGGTGATCTGGAAAGATTTTTGTATTTGACAGGCTACACCATTACCAGCGACGTGTTCGCGGGAGAATCTCCTGCACAATGAGCTGCCTATGAAAGAGCTCATTTGATGTCTCGCCCACAATTGCTATGTAACGGAATGAGAAAGAAATGAGAAAAATGAAAAAGAAAAATCGCGCGTCAATTGATGTTCAAATATGCAAAAAACGCATCTTTGAAGAACACGCTAATCAAAAAGAATCGCTCAGCTCACATTGGCAATCACAACTTTTTTCTCAGACATGCTGAAAACACAACACATGCAAATTATACGAGGTCTGATCCAAAAGTTTCCGGAATGGAGTTGTATACTCGTGCATATTTGCACGATGAAAAAACCCATTGCAGGGTTGGCTGGGAAACACCTTGGAGTGTTGTCACAAAATTTCAGGTTGCTATGACAATGCGAGCCGACAATATGTCAAGGTTTGTCCGGTGCTTCCGTCATTTTTTTAACAAATTTATCGTCATGGCTAATCATCGGAACAGCATATTTGCATTAGGTTTTGTGCAAATTTTAGGAAAACAAGTACTCAGACAGTTGAAATCTTATCTATTGCTTTTGGAGATGCTGGTCTAAAGAAAACACAAATTTTTGAGTGGTACAAACGTTTTTGTGAAGGTAGAGATAGCACTGAAGATGTCAGGTCTGGCAGACCAGCGTCGGCAAGAACCTGCTCGTAAATTGACAGTGTGAGGTCACTAGTCATGCCAGATCAATATTTAACCGTTAGAGATATCTGGAGAGACTGGACTTAGTTTTGGAACAGTTCAAAAAAATTTAACTGACAATTTAAACATTTTGAACGATTTTTTAACAGTTTAGACGAGCCGCAGCAAAGTTCGTGCCAAGCTTGCTAACTGATGACCTAAACAAGCTCAGGATGCACGCTTGCAACGATTTTAAGGAAGCTTTCAGGAATGATCAAAACTTTATTTTAAAGGTCGTAATATTCTTGTTTCCCTAATTTCACCCAAAATTTAATGCAAATGCGCTCTTCTGGTTTATTAGACATGACGATAAAAAAAAAATTTTAAATCGATGGAAGCATATGACAAACCTTGACATATTGTCGGCTCACATGAGAACGCATTGCCATAGCAGCTTGAAATTTTGTGACAACACTCCAGAGGTGTTTCCCAGCCAACGCTGCAATGGGTTTTTTCATCGTGCGAATATGCACGAGTATATAACTCCACTCCGGGAACTTTTGAATCAGACCTCGTTTTATAATTCTTTCTTCAACGAACATTACCACGCTTACCTATAGGTATCTAGTATTATATTACGTCTTACATTGATAAAATGTAAAACGTAATATGCGTTGTATCTTTTACCAAATATAAAACGTATATTACGTTTTATATTTTATATAAAACCCCCGTTTGATATTTGATACATTTGATATATTTATACGTTTAATATTTGATTTATCCCCCACCCGCATTATATAAAAATGGGCAGTAAGTAAGCTGAAGTTAAACACACACTGAAAACCATTTACCGAACTACAATACCGAACTTTCTTAATTGGCAAAGGATACCGAAAACGGTAAGTACCGAGGATACCGACACTTGGAAAACCGATAAAAAAGTGCACAGATATCCTTTCCGGCACTAAATTATATACCGGTCCAACACTACTATATATATACACACCTAAAAATAAGTTTCAATATCGCATTACGATGAGTTTAATTCTAGTTTTCATACTTTGCTTTTCCGACTTGACATTTTTCGAATCATTTTTTGACTCACTCTCAACTTTGGCTAGCCTTTTTTAAAACTTTTTCAAAATGGTTTGAGGAAAGAGATAAAGCGAACTCGGCTTTACTTATGATAGAAGACTCTCGCATACTCTCCTTCCTAAAGGCTGCATCAAGAACTGTCTCGTATCTTCGCATCTCAATTTTGTCCCGCACAAAGCGGTTAAAATCTACTCTGAGTTGGCCAGCTTTGTAAACTGAACAGCAAAGAAAAGAATGCTTAGCAAGAATGAGAGCAAGTACAGCATGACTTCGAGCATCATAGACTGATCAGGAACATCAAAAAAGACTAGCGATTGACTGAAAAAGGATGGTTGCGAAGGTATTCTTACAGACCGATCAGCAACATAAATAAATACTGGCATATGAGTGAGAGAGGGTAGCAGCAAAAAGATCCCTAGATACTTAGGAGCAACGTGAGCAAACACTGGCATATACCCGAGATACTTTGGTTTAAAACAGTAAGATCTTTACAGGAGGCACACAGAAATATACATCTTCTTTTAAAATATAGAATGGTAAATGTTTTATACGTTGTATAAAATAAATTTTTTATACGGCAACTTCTTATTAGCCCTGCAACACCGGGTATTCAGCAAGGCTATTTTTCAGTATCGAGTTGTATGTCAGCATTAGGCTCCGACAACTTTTATCTTTACATGATCTTAACCCTTTCACTGTCGTAGACGCATAAATGTGTTTTTGTGGGACGACTGCCGTGGACGCATTATTGCGACTTTCCCTGCAATTGCGTAGTTACCTCATTTTATTATTTGTTGACATCATAACCCACGGTCTTTAGGACTTTTATGAAATTGACAGTGTTGTCCGAATGTTTGTCTATAAAATTAGCCTAAAATAACGAAGCAATTTTAAACTTTTGTTAGAGAATTCCTAATTTAATAACGAACATTTTTTTTGTGTGAGTTCATTGATTACCGCGCGCGAGTCAGAAAACAGGTAATTAGTAATGTTGATGACATTATAGCCATTTCAGATTCAGATTTTCGTGATTATACAGATAATTAAAGCAGCAGCACTGTCTCTGAGAGTGGTAAAAGTAATAATTTTGTAAGAGTCAGAAACATGGAAGATCATTTTAGCTTCGCATCGATCATAATATCACACAGCTTTATCATCGCACAAAGTATAGATCCATTGAATTTTTGCATAGCAATGATGGCTAAAATGTTAGCAAATTAAAATATGTAACCAAATTGTTCTAAATAGAGATTGAAATTGGAAAAAATACTGTTTACATATCATGAAGCTATATCGACAATTTTCAGTAAAATGGCTGGCACTTAGCAGATACCCAAATTTGTACATGCTCAGCAGTGAAAGGGTTAAACCATAACTGTCGCGTATAACTTGTATCGTATTTTCTAGGTAAATCAGACACGCTGATTTCAATTTTGTACTCAAAATAAAGATTGGTCCACTAACTTTCATAGTAATGAAGGCTTTTTTACAGCGGTTTAATATCTGTCTCGAAAAGAACGCGTTCGGCACAACAAGCTCCGCCCATAAATACATGACGCAACCTAGCCTTTTAGGAAAGGAAGTTAAGGATGTTTAGACCGATTTTGAATAATAGAGATGAGTGTGTTAAAATCCATCATTATCTAAATTCAGCCTTGAAAATAATCTCGGTCCTTTATGAAAGGTAGATAAGTTATTTACCATTGCATATTTAAAATTGAGCTAAAAAATAGATCGATAACTACGCTAGCTTATGATAAAACTTCACTTTTTGAGCTCATTTCTCTCGGCATTCAGCCTATTTAAACATCATGTAACAAACTATATGCAATTTTAAATAGTTTATATACCTTTCATAAAAGACTGAAATTATTTTTCAGGCTGGATTCAGATAATCATGGGTTTTAAGGCACCTATCTCTATTATTTTAAATCGGACTAAACATCCTTAACTTCCGTTCCTGAAAAAGCTAGGTTTCGTCACATATTTATGGGCGGAGCTTGTTAAGCCAATTGTGTTGTTTTCGAGACGGATATTGAAACGCTTTAAAAAAGCCTTTAAGACTTTGAAGGTTAGTGGACCAATCTTTATGTTGAGTACTAAATTGGAATCAGCGTGTCTGATTTACCTAGAAAATACGATAACAGTTATACGCGACAGTTATGGTTTAAATTTGCTGACAAATTTTCATATCATAGCTATATTTAACCAGATTGCATAAAATATATTTTCACTAATCAACATGCTTGAACGGTTTGCAGCCAAAACTGGCTTTTTATGTGCAATAGAATAGGAATTACGAATGTTTCTTTGTAAGTTGAGTTCAGATTACTGCAATCATGCTATCAAATAATATGCTATAAATCTGCAAATGTATAAGTTTTATTATAATAATAATCTATCAAGTGCTACAAATATATATTTAAAAACAAGTGACATAACAAGCCATATTGATAATACATGCCGAAACAAAAATTAACATTTTTTGAAACAATCTTTGCATCATTTGTTCCGCAGGTTTCGTTGTGATTGTTGCTTTTGTACGAAACCATTTCCTCATCTTCCAGCTGTTCAATATTTTCCACAGTGTATGCTGACCTGAGCTCTTTCTTTGCACTGCTGAACTAGTTGATATCAGCATCCAAACAATTTTTTAGAAGAACAAAATTATCTAAAAATTTTGATAACATAATGATAAGCCGGATGCGCGCGTAGCACAAATCGTCCAAAACATCGTAACTGCTAAAATGTTTTTCACATATGTCGACATATCAAGTTCGCATTCAACAAGAAACTACTTGGAGCCTGATACAGTTACTAATTATTTCAATGGTGTTGCCATCAAAGTTTTTAACGAAAAAAGCTTAAAGTTTGATTTACAACAAAACTCACATTACAGTTATTTGGTATCAAAAGATTTACCATGTCTTACTTTGCTGTATTTTGGGTGCAAAATAAGTGGAAATGTGATTACAAGCTCTTAAAAGCTCAAAAAAGAACAGTTAATCGCCGCCATCACGAAACTGCCGTAGATCGAAATCCATTTATTTCTCTGACGTAGTCAATCCATTTGGTTATTGTTTTGACACGTGATGTTTTCACGCGAATTGAAAGGCCAATAAAAGGCTCAATATAAAACTTTTCGTAGCACTAGTTTATGACAAACACTTCGGGTTTTACCGAAGAGCCCTCACTAAATATAGATGCTCGCTAGTTTACAGTTTTGTTTCGGCTTGGTCTAGACATCTAGTTGGAGTTTGATCATGTGACCCATACTTTCTGCCCAACAGTGCGAATAATTTTTGCAGCATTGTTCTACTATCACAGGTGACCAACAGGCTCTTCATGCTTATCAGAGGATGATACGCACTCCTTCGAGCTAAGGTTAAAAAGTTAAACCAAATTTTTATTTGGTAGGTTTTGAGATATTAGTGCTCAAAATGACAACATTACAATGATGATGAAATAGATGCGTAAGAACAATAGACATGGTTTTATTGAATGCGTGAAGTATATTTGTGAAAATATTTCGACAAATGAGGTTGCATAAAAGTGTAAACAGAAGCCATCTTGTTCAAGTACGTCCCATTTGAGCCATTTTGGAAAAAGATTCTAATCTACGACAGTTTCGTGATGGCTGTGATTAACTGTTCATTTTTGAGCTTTTAAGAGCTTGTAATCACATTTCCACATATTTTGTACCTACAACACAACAGAGTAAAACATGGTGAATCTTTTGATATCAAATAACTGTAATGTGAATTTTCTTGCAAGTCAACCTTTAACAGTTGGAGTTGAAAAGCGTACTTCGATGTTAACAGAAACAACGAACGAATTAATCGTTATTGATGTTATCAAGTCATTGTTACCTCATTTTATGAACACTTTTCTACTGATCACTTGCTATCATTGGTTCGTACAGATAAAGAGTTTCAAATAGTGGTGGTAAGTAGAAGGGGCATTCAAATAAAAGTGACGTTCAATTCAAGGGTGGCACTCTATTTTTCAACCCTTACTCTTTGCATGGCGCTCAAATAGTGGTAGCGTTCAAATAAATGTGGCGTTGAACTAAAGGTGGCATTCAAGTACATGTTTTACGATAGCTTACAGTATGTAAATGGTTTTAGATTTTTTTACAACTAGTGTATATATACAGTGGACTCTCGCCATACGGTTTTAATTCGTTTCACTGTTTGCATCGTAAGTTGAAAATGTCGTATAGAGGGGTTTAGAAACCCATAATATTTATCTAATAGAAGCACCCCTTGGTAAAATTCATCAAAATTGGGTATATTTTGTGCGCTACATATTTAAAATTAGTAACGAATTAATACGGCAAGCTTACAGATCCTACAGTAATATTATTATCTTTAAGACAGTACAATAGTGCTTCATGTTCACCCGGAAATAAAATCAATTTAGTTATCACTTCATATATTAACTTCGTCATGAGAGTTGTCCTCCCAACTCCTACAACTTTCTGAATCCCAATCTGCATTACAAATTGGTAAATGGTTTTGAAAATAGTATTAAAGTTGTGACTCAGAATTGTAATATGTTTAGCTATAATGTTGCATTGAGGACTTTCACTTTATAAAGTTTTTAATGTGTTATTTTTATTAGTATGTCACTTTAACTCATCCTTTTTTTATCTTTCAACTAGATGACCAACTCTTTCATCACTCAGTTTTTGTTGTCTTCAGAAGAAATACAGTTCTGCACTTGACTGCTGCAATCAAGTGTCAAGCCCAAAGCCCGACGAAAACATTCCTAAACCTCGTTCCTCTGATCTGGATAACTCGCATCTGGATAGAAGCCAAGCTGTTAAAACGGAAGTCATTGCTCCTACTAGTGATGATCCCAACGCTGTCGAAGAGACTTTTGATGCAGCCAATATGGATGCCAGTACAAAGACCAATGAAATTACCTCTGATGGGTCCTTACCCAAACAGAAAGAAAAGGTAAGCAAACAGGTAGTTGAGGTTTTTATGCTACACAGTTATATGCCATACAGTTTTAATTCATTTTCATGTTAGCATCGTAAGTTGAAAATGTCGTATAGAGGGGTTTGGAAGCCCATAATAGTTATCTAATGTAAACACCCCTTGGTAAAATTCATCAAAATTGTTTATATTTTGTGCGTTACATACTTGAAATTAGTAACGAAATAATATGCCAACCTTAGTAACTATAGTTACCTACAGTAATGTTAGTTTATTTAATGTATTTATTGGTTATTTTATGAACCGCATTAAAATGTAACACTACAATATAACATTACAAATCCAAACACTCATGAATAGCATCTTCCTAGTTATCAGGTTTTGTTAAAAGAAACTGAAACTGTAAAAGTCGGAAATATTACGGCCTCTTTTTTGAAAACTTCATATTATTTGTCTTAAATTATCTTTTTTGTCCAAACGACTCAGTAAAGTGCTTAACTGATTTAATAATGGCACAGTTGGGTCTTTTTCTAGAAACTGCCTTCAACCAGCGAGATCACTGCATCCTTGATAAATCAAACATTGAGTCAGACAGCAGCACCAGCTCTACTTAAAGAGAGTATGGGCCGTCCTGTTACCATTCCTTATCATGTTCTTGAGAAGATTGGCTTTTCAACTCCCTTTGCTCTCAAGATCAACAATGAGACATTCATGGTTGATCCATCCTGTCTCATCTATACAAAGGCTGGTAGGTGATTGATCAGGCATATAATCGTCGAAAGTCTATGTATGAGTGTGGCTTTAGAATATCACACCAATGTAAGAGATACTCTTAACATGCACTGATATTTCTATGGAACAATCAGCTGTTACAATGTAGTTTGTCAACCTACACTATTGGCTTTTGTGAGACAACAAAAGACTACAGGAATTCAGACTAGAATAAAAGAAAAGTTGTAGTATTTTGAGCCATGTGTGCTTAGATCGATGGCTTTTAAATTGTTTTTGCAATAACCGGATATTTTCTCTCTAGTAACTCTAGTAGCTTATTAAGTGTGGATATCTGGTTCTGATATCTGGTTCTGATATCTGGTTCTGATATCTGGTTCTGATATCTGGTTCCCATGGTCTGCAATATAATGTAGCATTACTATGTACACTGCTGTAGGAGTGACAGTGACTTGACAACAATGAACTCGGTATACTAAACCTTTGTGGCACTACGTAAAGAAACATTAAATTTAACCTAAATGAATTTAGCTTACTAAACACACACTTAGCGGTAAGTTTTATTATGTGAGACGGCAGACGGCAGCACCAGCTGTATTTAAAGAGAGTATGGGCCGTCCTGTTACCATTCCTTATCATGTTCTTGAGAAGATTGGCTTTTCAACTCCCTTTGCTCTCAAGATCAACAGGGAGACATTCATGGTTGATCCATCCTGTCTCATCTATACAAAGACTGGTAGGTGATTGATCAGGCATATAATCGTCGAAAGTCTATGTATGAGTGTGGCTTTAGAATATTACACCAATGTAAGGGAAACTCTTAACATGCACTGATATGTCTATGGAACAATCAGCTGTTAGTTTGTCAACCTACACTATTGGCTTTTGTGAGACAACAAAAGACTACAGGAATTCAGACTAGAATAAAAGAAAAGTTGTAGTATTTTGAGCCATGTGTGCTTAGATCGATGGCTTTTCAATTGTTTTTGCAATAACCGGATATTTTCTCTCTAGTAACTCTAGTAGCTTATTAAGTGTGGATATCTGGTTCTGATATCTGGTTCTGATATCTGGTTCTGATATCTGGTTCTGATATCTGGTTCTGATATCTGGTTCTGATATCTGGTTCTGGTATCTGGTTCTGATATCTGGTTCCCATGGTCTGCAATATAATGTAGCATTACTATGTACAGTATTGTAGGGAGTGACAGTGACTTGACAACAATGAACTCGGTATACTAAACTTGTGTGACGCTACGTAAAGAAACATTAAATTTAGCTTAAAAGAATTTAGCTTACTTAATACACATTTACGGTAAGTTTTATAATGGGCTAAAATTACTTGAATTTTGGTTTTTTGATTTTTTATCATTTCTTTGCCTCGTTTTCACAATATAACCTTTAGCCGACCGTATTAAAACCTTTTTCAACTTGATTTGACAAAAGACACCGAGCGACACGGCTAAGCGACACCGGGCAGACAACTACAGCATAATTAAATTGAATAGCTTGCTCAGTATTTTCTTACTCATCATTCACAATTGACATCATCCCATCATTCACAAGCATCAAACACTCGATGGAAGTTTGCGATTAATAAAACTCACTTGACTTGTGGGCTTTTGTCGTTTCCATCTTGCAGTTGATGCAAACTTGCAGATTAATCGTGTCATGGAAACATAGTGAGTGTACTCAGTATCCTGACAGCAGATTGGTAGTGATTGTCAGGTGTGTCAGCTCATTATAATTATTGGTAGGAAACCACATCCGTTGTAGTTAGTCATGGCTAGTAGAGACAGGCATTGTTGAAGCTGAAATTAAATATTATTGCAGGAGTCAAGATATTTATAAAGAATGATCAAGTGTTACAGCCCTCAGAGGTACCAGTCAAACATCACCCTCCTACTCCGTCTGTTCAGGTCGGTAATGTTCACATTTATTCTCTCAAATTTTCTCTTTTTAAGTAGTTGATAATCCAATAATCGCGACCAGTGAAGTGAAGAATCAGTGGAAGACTTTACCGTTGTCTGTTGTTTTAAGGCCAACATATGATATATAATAAATTTATAAAACTTTGCTCCATTTGCATATCTCGTCTTATATGATGGTCGACTTATACTACGAAATACATTTATATGGTAGATAGAATATTTCTAGCATTTGTAGTGGTCCTGATTTTCTTGATTTGTTAAAAATTGAGAAAAATGTTTCAGTTCGTTTGCAAAAAGCTGAAACCAATAGGCAAAGTGTGAAAGTAAAATTTAATGAGTCAATATACATGAAGTTAGAATGTCTATTCCTTATTTATATTATCTTTAAGACAGTACATGTTCACCTGGAAATAAGATCAATTTAGTCATCACTTGATATCTCAACTTCATCGTGCGAGTTCCCCCCACATCTCCTACAATTTACTGAGTCCCAATCTGCGTTGCAAATTTATAAAAGGGTTTTGAAACTAGTATGAAAGTTGTGATTCATGGCTGTGATGTGTTTGGCATTACTGTAGCATTGTGGATTTTCACCTTATAAGGTTTTTAATGGGTTATTCTTGTCAGAATGTTATTTTACCTCATCCTTTTTTTATCTTTCAACTAGATGACCAACTCTTATATCACTCAGTTTTTGTTGTCTTTAGAAGAAATACAGTTCTGCACTTGACTGCTACAATCAAGTGTCAAGCCCAAAGCCAAATGAAAACATTCCTGAACCTCGTTTCTCTGACCTGGATAACTCGCATCCGCGTGGAAGGCAAGCTGTTAAAACGACAGTCATTGCTCCTACTAGTGATGATGCTAGGACATGCATCACCGGTGTGCAATCATTATCCGATCTCAACGCTGTCGGGGAGACTTTTGATCCAGCCAATATGAATGCCAGTACAGAGACCAATGAAATTACATCTGATGGATCCTTGTCCCAACAGATTAAAATGGTAAGCAAACAGGAAGTTGAAGTTTTCATGCTACAGTCACTCGATACAGTAATACCTTGACATACGAGCTTTGTTTTTCTGGACTGAGCGCTCATGTCAATTCCTTCGTATTTCAAATCAATTTTCCTAAAACAATTTGATAAGTATAAATTAATGCGTTCCGAACCTCCTGTAAAAATCTTAAAACAGGACATTATAGTAGAGAAACATCTTTTAAATCGATCTGATTCACCACTTACACTGACAGAGTAACAAATACCTACACACATTGTTCCCTCTAATTATTTTCTGTTTGAGCAAGTACACAAACACCCCGAGCAGTCCCATGGACCACTGTGAGCAACATGGGCCATGCAAATTGTGGTCACGCAGTATCATATTCGTCATATACATTAAGTTGCATGTTTTAAACAAAATAATAACATTACAACCATAATTTCTATCAAATTACTCAAAGCTCAAAAGCCATGTAACCAAAAGTGTTAACCGACAGCTATATTAACATAGCTGTTTTAACAATGGTTTGTATAAATTATGGCAAAGCATGAACTACAATGTGACAGTGTCCTACTGACATCTTGGAGAGAGTGCTGCTGTTCACTGGGTTTGATGGACTAACTGTAGTCTGGAAGTCTCCTCTTGTAATGCTGCCTGTAGAAGAAATACATGCACAATTTTAATTACTATTTGCTCTATTACATTAACTGATAATACAGAAGTTACTGATCAATACATACAAATGTTTTGGTAAACAACACCAGATAATCACAGCTGTGACTGAATGCTGAAATTTCACCTTATTCTTCTTGTGTGTCTTTGTGACCTCTCCAATAGGTTGACACTTTGTCTAAGTAGATGCATCTGTTTGCTTATCAGCAGTATAAGGATCCTCATTCTGAGTAGCTCTTGCTCTGGAAGGATTTAGACCTGTAAGTATTTCAGAAAAAAGTTGAAACATTAACATGCTGCACAATGACACGTGTTGTAATTCATAAAGCTACGTGTATGTATATATCTATGGACTATATCTGCAAAATATTGAACTACACTGTTTTATTAGCATCTACACGAATGATGTTTTTAACAATTATTATTCTTAATAAATTAAAATTGTGCTCGAAACTGATTGAGAACTTAAATTTTTCCTTGTTTTCTCTACCAGTAACACGCTGATTCCCCATTCCATCCCTTGCATCATTGTACTATTTCTACTGCATTCAAATGGCTTTTGTGCTGAATGTGACGCTCGAGGTAGTCCAGTTTCCATTCACTCCTCACCTTGCCCTCTGAAAACTCACTGGCTACTTTAGCTTTGCACCACATTTTACAGATCTTTCTCACTTGAAAAGGAAAAAGTTTTACCAAGCTTCACTGGTTTGCCAAATTTTACCAAGTTTCACTGATTTGTCTTCTGCTTGCACATACTCCGACAGCCATTCCATCTTAACCCTTTTTAATGCCATTCATGTACAAATTTAGCTGTCGGCCTACTGCTAGCCATTTTACCGATAATTGCCGATTCTGTTTCATGTTATGTATACAATTTTTATAACTTCAAACTAAAAGAACAACTATCTAGAACACTTTTGTTATATATTTTATTTTGCTAACGCCTTAACAAATAGTGTTATGACAAAAATTCAAAGTATCCATACTTTGTGCATTGCTAAAGCCATGTGAAGCTACGATCGTTACGAAGCTAAAACGATCCTCTACATTGTAAAGTCAACAATGTTCCTTCTCTTACTAAACTATAACTTTCATCCCCATCATAGTCAGTGCTGATACTTTAAGGATCTGTGTAATCACAAAAAACCTAAATCCGAACAGGCTATCATGGCATCAGCATAAGTAATCTGTTTTCTAACTCGGGAGGTATTTACAAAACTTAAACAAAAAATGTTCGTTTTCAAGTTGGAAATTCCCAAACAAAAAACTAAAATTGCTTCGTTATTTTTTGCTAATTTTATAGATAAATCTTCAGACAACAGTGTCAATACCATAAAAGTCCTAAAGATCGTTGGTCATGTTGTCAAAGAAAAATAAATTAAGTTAATAGGTCATTGCTGGGAAAGTCGCAAAGTGCGTCTACGGCAGTCGACTATAGAAAACGCATAAATGCGTCTACAACAGTGAAAGGGTTAAATTAACCACATTTCTCCTATACTTGGTGGCTGGATGTGCTACTGCCTGTTCGTTGTGCCATTATTACGATGGATAAAGAATACCTTGCTTCAGGTCGCGCAACGTCCACAAGGAAACCGCACTTTTGCTTGCAGCATTAATGGTCCAGAACCCACAGGCGCAGTGGCCAGGAAACAACGTCGTGACATAAATGCGTGAGCGAATTGCGTCAGATAACAACCCGGAACAGCCAATCACATGTTGCATAATGCCGAATAAACTATGCCTTTCTTTTACTGTATTTGCAATACTGGATGGATTTTTAGTTGGTGCGCAGCTCAGATATTTTGTGCGCAGACACGCAGGGAGCAGTGCGCATTTTCTCACAAACCATGCTTAGAGGGAACAGTGCCTACACAGATCTTGTTTTTATCATTTGTAATAAAATGTTACCTTATTGTATACAATAAACACTACTATAACATAAATATTCCCTTCCAAGAACATCTACGCTATAGGGATTTACGCTATACGAACAGTAAAATACATGTAAATTGCGTAAGCTGTTCCAAGATCTTTCCAAACTCATACTTTTAGGCATACAAAAACTAGACATAACTATTTAATATGTTGACTGCACCCTAACTGCAGTATTACTGATTTACGTCAACAACTTTTCTTCTTTTTTATCATTTTCACTCAGTTTATTTTCCTGACTCATTGACAGGTCGCTCTTCTGTGGCCGATCTGGTGGCTCAACCGAGGGTCGTACTTCCGGTTGAGACATGGTCCGGCTCAGTCTCTCCTTGGTGCAACGTCTCTTCCATCTTGAAGGGTCCGCGCTGGTCTCTTATTTTTGGCTCGGTGGTCCTTTTATGTTGGCTTTTCTCGGCTCGAAGCCCGCCTGTCTGCTGTCGCCACACATTCTCAAAATCACTTTCTGTAATCAGTCACAGGCATTCAAAAATAAAATTTTAGTTGCAGTAAAGTAACATAGGCTGGCTTGAATGGCTCGTCCTCAGGTTCATGTATATGCTGAGTGATAGCGGTGTTCCATCCGATGTTGTGTAAGAATTATCTATTTACAGAATGCTAAATGCATGGCTGGTGAAGATAAAAGACATATCATAGCTGACTTGATAGATTCCATGCTTGAAGCAATCACATGTTATATCGATGATGAGCAGTCATATGGTCTCGGTATGTTTTTAATACTTTAGCAATTCTATTTGATTGCCATTTTACTCTGCTTCCTCATGAGAGAATGGAAGTTTTTTATCATTTTATTTTTGTGTCTGGTTTATTCCAGAAGGGCATTGCAGATTCTTCTAGAATGTTTTGTACATAACAGCTTTTTATATATTAGCATGTACCAACATATTGACTTAACGGATTTGATAAAAGCAATGATACATTTTACTGTCAAATCTCTATACATATAGTTAATTGCTTGAAGATCTGCTTTGCATCCTAAAACTTCCCTAGGACACTTATATTTCGCTAGTATTTAGTTTCGTGAGTAGCCCATAGAGTAAAATTTCGCTGCAACATAATTTCGCGGTTCTGATGAGTGCGAAAATATAGGGATATGAAAATAAATGCAGTGGTAAAACAGATTACATTCCTCAGGTCCAGTTCGCTAATAAGAAAAAAAATTCAATTTGGGACTAGTTCGTATTTGTAAACCGCAGGTTGAAATGTGTGGGTGAAATCGACAATTCAATTTGATCACTTGTTGCCATTTGTTTCTTGGACTATCAATGACATCTAGGTCCTTCCGCCGTGAATTTCAGACCCGTATTCCAAGAAGAAGAAAATAGATAGGTAGCAACCAACTTCACAACCAAAACTGTATAACCCTTTCGCTGCCATTTATGCATTTTCTAGGGGCCAATGCCATAAAACGCATTTTTGGACGTTCTCAGCAATTGCGTGGTAACCCGATTTTATTATTCGTTGACCACATAACCCACGGTCTTTAAGAGTTTTATGAAATTGACTGTGTTGTCCGAAGATTTCTCTATCAAATCAGCCTAAAACAACGAAGCAATTTTAAACTTTTGTTTGAGAGTTTCTAATCTAAAAACGAACATTGTTCTGTGAGTTCATTAACTACCCCGCGCGAGTCATAAAACAGGTAATTAGTTGTTGATGACATTATAGCCAATTAAGATTTAGATTTTCGTGATTATACAGATAATTAAAGTAGCAGCACTGTCTCTGACAGTGGTGAGAGTAATAGTTTTGTAAAAGTAAGGAACATTGTGGAGGATCGTTTTAGCTTCGGATCGATCGTAGCTTCACATAGCTTTATCATCGCGCACAAGTAGAGTTACATTGAATTTTTGCATAGCAATATTGGTTAAAATGTTGGCAAAATGAAATATGTAACAAAAATGTTCTAGATGAAGATTGAACTTGAAAAAATACTGTATACATAATCATGAAGCAATATCGGCAATTTCGGTAAAATGGCTGGCACTAGGCCGGTAGTGAATTTGTACATGGTTGGCAGTGAAAGAGATAATATGGTTGGACCTGATGAGGGTTGATATTGTTTTTGGCTGGTAATAAAATTCATCACTACAATAATTATTCTTCAATTTTATTACTTCACCTACCAGACTTTCATCCTCATCAGTTACAAATTCTGTGACTAAGCTGATATCGTCTTAATTTGCTTTGCTATGCTGCTCAGTCAGTGTATTAGCTATAATGAGTTTACCAGAAATTTTCCATTGAGCCCAACCACAGACGAAAATTGCCTGCATTTCTAATATGACGATTTTATTGTGGATATCAATGAACAAAGCTATTTAATTTCGCGTTTTTGCTCGTTCGTTATGATAGTTTAGTTTCGCTCATGAAATTTTCGCGAGAGGATGACACCACGAAAATGCGAAAGTTAGATGACGCGAATACATAAGTGTCCTAGGGTATCGCATGTTCCAGAAAGTTGCCATTTGAGGATGTATCTCAGTTGCCTCTGGTTTATTCATTCCATAAAACCTTTGACAACATCGTAATGAGTAATGCTAATAGCTTTTACTATAATAATTTTGTCTGGTTACTCCAGAATTGTAGGTTGAGGCAAAATATATGGAATAAAAGATATACATTATACAGGGATTGAACTCATAATATTCAGACTGGTAGACCAACACTCTAACCCCTGCACCAACTGACCACCTTTATTGTGTTAGAGAAATGTTCTGAAGATACTTGTTCTCTGCGCCTTATCAGTACACCTGACAGTCTAGTATCCAGGGTTGTGGAATGTCTAGGATCCTAGTCTGTCTAAAGCCATAGTTACATGTACGTGTCATGTTCTGCATGCAAATTAAAAATAATAGTTTACTAAGAAGATCAACCGTAATGCTTTAAATGAATTAATTTTGACAGCTTTAAAAAAAGAAAAGAGAGAAGGATCTCAGTTAGTTCAAGTGTCAACCAATCAGCTTCATGAGGAATTTCTTACAACCAATCAGCGTCATGAGGGCGATCTCACAACCAATCAGCTTCATGAGAACTTTCTCACAACGAAATGGAACGCTATAAATGAGCCAACGGTTCCACGACCTACCCATGCACATCAAGCAGACTCTATGTCTGAGGTGAGTAGCTTTATAGATCCTTGATTTTATACCTGGATCTGAGAGATGTTATAGAGTTGGCTGGTAGACAATTCATTTACTCAGATCTGTGCATAAAAACTCATAAAAGTTTTACTACCAACAGTTACTGGCCTTAATGTTTCTTAGTCATTTAGTAATATGCTATTAGTAGTTGTCTTTCCTTTTGTAATTACTTGGTGAAGTGGAATTTGGGTTGGCTGTTTAGTTGAGACTAGTGCTGGGACGATATTACGATATTTCAGTATATCGTCGATATTACTTTCTGATACCGACCGTACCGAGTGCTTTCTGCCCATACCGAAATATCGGATATCGTCGATATTTGACGATATCGACGATAATATAGATCCATCCGTTTTTTGACGTCATCGCCCTGTTTGAATTTTCGCTCGTCTACGAAAAAGCCGCCATCTGTAGAAAACTATCGTCATTATCTTGATTAATAGTATGTTAGTTAGTAATATTTAATTGTGCTGATAACAAAATAACAAAAAGCCTCTATTTGCAGGCATATCATCAAATAAAATGGGAACTGTGAAAGTATCCTGAATGCAAGATAGTAGTGAGCAATTCTTGTTTAGTTTGAGATTATTGGTGTGAAAATTAAAAGAAGATTTACATAAGATGATGAATTCAAATAAGTAATGCAGAATAACTTTTACCAAAATAAATTGATTGATACTATATACAAGAGTTCAGGTCTGAACAATAGATCTTCTATGAGTATTGATTGGAGCAAGATTGATTGTTATTAATAATTTGATGAGTATAATATGGTCTGTACGATCTAACTGTGTAAGTATCGTTGATGTTTACATGATTAATAGTATTTTTCGATGTTGTTTTGATACTAAAATAAAACATTTTGCAAACAAAAGCATTGTTTGCAATAATTAATTGCAAAAGCTTCGTGTTTTAACGATAAAAGTTCTCCATAAAGATGGCGGACAACGATATAATGACGTCAGGAAAAATGAAGGATATTCTACTCTTTTTGACACCCGTTCTTCAGGCTGTAAACTTCAACGAAGTTTACAGCCTGCGTTCTTCAGGCTGTAAACTTCGTTGAAGTTTACAGCCTGAAGAACGCAGGCTGTAAACTTCGTTGAAGTTTACAGCCTGAAGAATGCACTAGCAGGAAACTGTCAGTAGCTGAAAAGATAAGTGAACTAATTAATTTTCGAATTTATACTCCTCCATCTTATGTTGAGCACTCTGGCTTTAGTTCTAAGTAAGATAAATTTCAATATATATATAAAAATTGTTTCCTCACCCCGGATACCCCGTATGGGTGGTAATTTCTGCTCTAACTCGGGTCTCCTACCAGAGACCTGGGAGTTTGAGCACTCGTCTCAAGATCTTAGCCGTTCCCAATAGCGCACTTTTCTGCAACTCACCTGAGTTGATTGCTGTTGGTATTTGGGCAAGCCACATTTTATGCGCCGGTGTTATTGCTCCCAGTGCTCCAATGACTAGTGGGATTACAGTTGTTCTTACATTCCAGCATTTTTCAATCTCTTCTCCAAGAGGGAGATATTTCTCTACCTGTTCTTTTTCTTTGCTGGCTATGTTGTAGTCATTGGGTACTGCTATGTCTATTATAGTAGCCCTCTTGTTCTCTTTGTCCACCACCACTATATCTGGTTGGTTTGCTAGGATATGCTTGTCAGTCCGGATGTAGAAGTCCCAGAGGATTTTAGCGCTGTCATTTTCATTCACCTTAGTAGGAGCTTCCCACCAGTGTTGTGATTTGTTAAGGCCATACTCGTCACATAGACTTCTATACACAACACCCGCGGACATGATTATGCCACTCAGTGTATGCGTTTCCTGCTAGCTGCTTGCATCCACTGATGATGTGTTGGATGGTCTCATGTGCTTTTTTGCACAGTCTGCATCTAGGATCGTCTCTAGGTTGTTGGATTTTTGTTTGGAGTTGCCTTGTTGGGAGCACTTGCTCCTGGGCTGCCATGATTAGCGACGCTGTATTGGCCGTTAAGTTTCCTTTGTTCAGCCACATATATGTCTGGTGAAGATCGCCAACCTTAGATATTTGTCGGTGGTAAGCACCATGAAGAGGTTACGTGGGCCAGTCAATTTCCTCATCATGAGGGCGCAGGTCCATTGTAAGAGCAGCCGATTGAAATTCAGCTAGCAACTTATCTGAAGTGGCCATGGAGGCTGCATATGCTTTGATGCTTTGCTCCTCCTCTTTCACTGTCTGCTGTACACTTGAGTCCCCTACCGCCATCTTTCCTATCGAGATACAATCTAGTAGTATCAGATTTTGGGTGGAGCGCTCCATGCATGGTCAGCAGTTTACGAGTTGCTATATCTGTTTCCTTGATGGCTTCCTCAGTCCACTTTATTATGCCTGATGGATATCTTATTACTGGCAGTGCGTAGGTATTTATTGCCATGACTTAGTTCTTGGCATTGAGCTGGCTCCGTAGGACCTGCCGAAGGCGTTTCTTGTGTTCGGTAATGGCTTTGTGACGTACTTCGACATCATGGTTGATGTTGCTTTGCATAATCCTCAAGTACTTGTACCCTTCTTCAATATCTTTGATGCTACCAGTTGGCATTCTTAGGCCATCTGTGAGCATAGAATGGTTTTTCTTAAGAATTAGCCTTCCACATTTCTCAATACCAAAGGTCATTCCGATGTTCTTGTTGTATACCTGAGTGAGGTGTATTAGCGAATCAATGTCCCTTTCTTTGTTAGCGTACAGCTTGACGTCATCCATGTAGAAGAGGTGGTTTATCTTGGTGCCACTCCTAAACTGAAACCCATATTGAGTCTCCTCCAGCATATTGCTTAGAGGGTTTAGACATATGTAGAAGAGCAGCGGTGATAAGGAGTTACCTTGATAGATGCCTCGCTTAATTTTTACACTCGCCAGCTTTTTGCCATCAGCCTCCAGTTCCGTCTTCCATTTGGTCATTGACATCTTGATGAATGCCATAAGAGCAAGGTGAACATTGTACATACTGAGGCACTCAAGTATCCAACTATGGGGAATTGAGTCATAGGCCTTTTTGTAGTCAATCCAAGCCATGGCAAGATTGGTTTGCTTTCTCCTGCTGTCTTGACAGACCGTCCGATCCACCAGAAACTGTTGTTTGGCTCCTCGGGTGTTGCGCCCAATTCCTTTCTGAGCACTGGTCATATAGTGACTCATGTGCTCTTCCAGTTTGTCTGCAACTATTCCTGAGAGCAGTTTCCAGGTGGTGGGCAAGCATGTTATTGGTTGATAGTTTTTGGGAATCGGCCCCTGCTTTGGATCTTTTATCAGAAGTACAGTTCGTCCTTTGGTCAGCCATTCCGGATGGTCACCTTGTTCTATTAGGCATTCCATCTGCTTAGCCATTCTAGTGTGAAGTGATGTCAATTTCTTTAACCAGAAGGCTTGAATCATGTCATGACCAGGTACTGCCCAGTTCTTCATACGCTGCACTCTTCACTTGATGTCCACTTCGCTGATGGTGAGTCCTTACTGAGCCACAGCGTGTTGATGGCTCTCTTTAAGCCTCTTCAGCCAATTTGCAGTGGTGTTATGAGTAGTCTCTTTCTCCCAGATGTCCTTCCAGAACTTTTAAGTGCTAGATCGGGGAGGTTCTGACATTGGCCTTTGCAGTTCACCTTTGAACTGAGAATACACTCTAGATGGATTATTGATGACAGTTTGTTCATTCTTTTGTTATTCCGCTCTTTGGTGTACCGCTTCAGTCGTGCCAAGAGTGATACTAGCTGCTGTTTGGCAGATTCTAGAGCTTCTATTGTGGCTTCCCTTTTTGAACGCTCCAAATTGTGGTTAGATCTCTCACTGAGCCTACTAACTCTCTTGCGCAAGTCCTTGATCTTATTTTGCTGCCTCAGCTGCCAAGATGGAATGGCTTGAAGCCTTGTTGACAGTGCCTTAATACCCATCTCCTCCAAGCTGACGGCTGCCGTATTGCAGATTAAGGCATTAGTCTCACTGATCGATCTAGTTGAGATCGACTCCAGTGCCATGTTAATGTCCTCTAACAGCTTATTGGGTATGGTCTTGCTAACTCTTCGTGGTGGTACCCTGCTTCCATAATCATTAGCAGCTGGCATCTTGTTGATGATATTTTCAGCAAGCTCTTTCACCCTTGTGTCATGGTCAAAGTGCATGTCTTCAACTTGTGAGTCAACACAAGATTGTGTATGTGTGACGGTGTGTGTTGATATGCACTCCTCGTTGGTCGAGGTTACCTGGGTGAAGTGTTCCCTAATTTCATCTACCTCAAGTTCTGATATGAGGTGCCGCTTGATTATGCTACTCCTCTGAGCTACAAGTTGCTTAGCGGTTAGTGGCAATTCAGGGCGCATGTTTATCCATAGTTGACGCATCCTTCCCATGTAGCCCCACTTTTGAGGTTTACTCAAAAGTGGGGCTACAGACACACTTATTTCACCTTGTTTGACTGGGCGACGTCCGAGCCGGTATGGCTTTGGTTATTGCTCTCATCATAGAGGTTGTAGACATTATACAAGCAAGGGTCTTGTCTAAGGAAAAGTGCAGTTGTTGGGGTTTTGAACCGAGGACCTAATGATCACTGTCCCGATACCTTACCAACTGCGCTATCTGTCCTGTATATATACATGTATGTATATATACACATATATATATACATGTATGTATATATACATATATATATATACATATATATACATGTATATATGCATGCATGCCATGAAGCTTCTAATTGAGCACCATTTCTATTTGACCGCCACTCCATCTATGTATATTTCTCAAATTTTGTGTGTGTATTCGTGTATCTGTGATTGTGATTGTCCAGCTATAGCTAATATTTTAGCATTGCGCCCACACGTTATTGTGCCTCTGTTAATAATTATTTTGGGACGTAAGTATTTGCAATACGATGCTTCTTCGTCTTTTTTTCGTTAGGACTAATTTGTTCCGGACCGATATCGACAATAATTTATTTTGAACTTAAAGTTTGGCGATTTGTGTACTGATTACATACATTATTAAAATATATACGTTGCTGAAATCGCCATGGCGAGTTATCCGTTTCCAGTATATCCGGTATCCTTTATAATAAAAATTATTCGCAAATGAATAAATGATAAAATTTGTATCAAAAGTTTGAAATTTGTTAAAACTTCCACCAAGTATGTGTTTAGTAAACTAAATTCATTCGAGTTCGATTCAGTATTTATGTTACATGTCTGTCTCGAAGGTAAGAACTGTCCACATAGTACATTGCAATGTTATATAATCTTGCAGATCATAACAACAAAATGCACTAAAGTCATTATAGGTTTCTATAGTTACGAAGGTTAACATAGTATTTTGATACAATTTTTAGTGATGATGATTTTTACCAGTAGTCCACTGCATGTGATGCTGAATTGTAAAATATCAGAAAACACTCGGCAGAAGTTTTTTTGATTATTTTAAAATAATTAATGTAACATAAATTAACTAAAATAAAGTTCTTGGAATTTGAAAACTTGCCATTTCTAGTAAAAATGTTACAAAATACAGTTGCACTATTTCACAACGCACAGTCATGATTTTATAATTACTACGCCATGCTAAACAATGCGCTTTACTATGAGTAATCCGGTTTGTTATTATTAAAGAAAGTAGTGCGTAAGCCGCATGCATGTTTGCAAGTTGAAATAGAGAAAAAGGCTGCTACCTCATGTGCTTTTCACTGTCTGAAATCAGAAAATTACAACTGTAACGTGATTGTTTTATCATCAAAGCGGCTCGGCACTGCTGACTCATATGCTCAGCAATATATTAACTATTATCTTGAGCCACAAAGGAGTTTATCCAGACTCTATATTTGAAACGATCTTCTAAGGGACTAGGAGCATCATCATCTTCTACCACAACCAACACCTCTCAAGATATCACCATCAGCTGCCATGAGAAATGCTACAGCCATTTCACTCACAAGAAAACATTACAATCAGCTCAAAGGAGAACTGAAGTGAGTTGAGTAATACTATCTCAAACAACAATCTCCTTTGCTTATAGCCTTTGGAAGACGCCATGAGAGTAAATAAAGTTGTGTCACTCTGGGAAAACATTCAGAAAGCAGAAGCAAAAGCACAAACAAGCTACAAACAGAATTCCCAATTTTATTTAAATACATTTTTATTTCGGATTTTTCGTTCATTCACTATTACAAAAACGATCGTTTTTGTTTCTCAAAACGGCTTATTTTTGTTGCTAGCAGAAACCAATCTATCGTAGTTTACTATTGGTAAAAAAATTAAATAAAAAAATGACAATACGCTAACCAGAAATCAGTTTATAAAAAACGTTCGCGTGGTGACATAATAGTCGCTCTGCCAACCAGCGTCAGTATCGCAAAAGGGTTAAGGCTTATGTAGATATGAGATGCAACTATTTTACGCAGAGTACACACTCTGTGTACTTAATAACTTAATAACACACTGACTGTGTGTTATTAAGTTACCTGGTTAAGAACCCGCCACCCCAGATTAGCCTTTCATTCCATCATAATATAAACATATTCTTTGCAAAAATGAAAGTAAGCTTGCACATTTTGCGTAATATCACCACAGCCAGAGACAGGCCCAGCTGTCAATATTAATGAATCTCAATTGGAAAATGAGAGTATAGGGGAGACACCTAGGCCTGCTAAGAGAAAACGAGTGGCAAACCACCGACCAATCTTACCTCCAATATGTATTCTGTGTCAGAAGGAACGCAAGAGCAAGACTGGATGTGTAACCACTACTATTGATAAACTTCGAAAAAAACCTAGTCCAAAACTGCAGGTAAGTCAGTGAAGAATGTTTAAATAACCTGTGATTGCTGATTTGATCTAGTTGGTTTGATAGCATAGTATTATTATGGCGATATCATCCGATTTTGACCTACTAAAGGTAACATGTGATTTATGGTATATGTTTGAGTTGTGCTATTGGTTGTGCTATTTTTCAAAAGTAAACTCCAGGACTGTGCAGAGATTCTTGGAGATGAACGTATTTTGCGGGAGTTTAGCTGGAGTGGTGCTGTCGCTCGAGAGCTGAAATACCATAAATCCTGCTATGATAAATAATATGTATATGACGCCGAGAGGTAAATTTCCTATTCTATTTCTTTTTAAGAATATTATTGTTGTTAGTGCTATCTTTGATATTTGTTTGTCATGTGAAACCTCAACACTGCAAAGCATGATTTTATTTAACAGATTACGCAGGAAAGATGATGTGGCATGTATAGAGTGTGTAGAATAATAGGTATAAAAGGTGTATGGTATATGTTGTGATTTGTGTGGCCTTCCGCTATAGAGATTGACAATCTATTTCAGTTGTAGTTTGAGGCGAAACAACAACCCCAAACATAGTGGCGCTGAACTAGATTATTAATAAATCTCAACTTGAGACTCTTTAATATGGTTAAGGATCATAATTTTTCGGCAGGGGGAAATAACTCAACTCAAACATAAACCTATACGTGCAATGTAATCTTAGTAGAAAAAACAGTTGATTTGTGTTAAATAATTCTTCTTCAACATGGCTTCATTATTATCCTGCTAACATCTACACACCCTATGACTGCTAATAAAGAGCTTTCACAAGCTTGACTAACAATTTGATATAATGCCATTGCTGTTTATGGTATGAATTAACATCGCACATATATAGACTTTATTTCTTTTAAGCCCAACATTCCTCCACCTCAAGGTAATGGCTGGCACATGACTAAAGAAGACACACTAGAAATAACTTGGTATCAGAAACCTGTCATACCACCACAAGTTCTGAAGAACCATGCTGCGACCTTTGTGGCTGCACCAATACAGAATGCACTAACTGAGGTGTGGAAGAGGATGATGATGAGGAAGATGAAAGCTAAATTCTATTATTAAGTTATCAATATATATGTATTGTTATTTATCAAATCTCAATAAAAACCACAATTATTTGTTGAAGTTGTCTCCCTTGTGTCTGTAGAAGATACATTTAATAGCATAATGCATCTATTCACTTGTGTAATAGTTCAGCGACTAGGTATGAAATACATTGATAAAATCACCTTATATATAAAACAAAGTTAAATAGTTGTTTAAAAGCTTTTAGGTCACCTTAGACTGCCACGCACACAGTACATGTGTAAATGGCAAATGCCGCTGCCAATAAATTTGACGCTGATTGAGTATTGGCAAGGTTGGCCATTCCGACAAAATGAATTTCTAAAGACATACATTACAGCTATCTTTTGGAACAGTCAAATCCTGCTCTGCTTTTGGTTTCCTAAACTAAAAAAAATTTAACAATTCAGCATCACATGCACTGGACTACAGGATGTGATTGCATTACATCCTGTAGTCCAGTGCATGTGATGCTGAATTGTTAAATGGGAGAATATCGTAGGCTATGTACATCTATAGCCTACGATATTCTCCCATGCCAGCGTTAGCATGCGAAAATTGACATGTCAAATTTTGCATGCCAACAATGAAACGAACTGAAATCATATAATCGAATACCAAATAATTTTTGATTGTAATCATAGCGAATTAGACTATATTTAGCCATTACTTGCTAATGATTTTATATTTACATTCAAACACCTTCACAAATTTTTTTTTCTAATTTATTTCAACAAAACACTTATTTCACGTTATGAAATTTTAACGTTATAGTTTTTGAAAACCTTCACAGTTGTTATATTTATTTTTAATTCAGAGTTACTTCACAAAACCTTTTTTCTCGTGATATGAAGTTAAAAGGTTACAGTTTTTTGATAAAGTTTGAAAACCTTTACAGTTGTTTTTATGTTCTCTGTTAATTTATTTCAACTACACAAAACACTTTACTCATGATATGTAATTCGAAAGTTAGAATGGCAAATGTTGTTATTAGTTAAATACGAATCAATTTTCTGTTCAAAGACTCTTTTATTACCCGGCAATGCCGGATAGTACAGCTAGTATATCTATATAGTTTTCAAAGTTCATGTGTTTGTCTGTGTATGTCTAGCTATAGCTATTAAAATTTCGCATTTTGATTATTTGAACTCACGGAGATGGCAACTGCAAGTTATAAATCCACCCGCTCTACCACTGAGCTATATAAGGTGTATCGATCAGAGACGTTATCATATACTGTATTTGATATGCTTATGAATTCCATTGACTCTATGAAACACGCTTCTTTTTTCGTATTTTTTGAGCTTCTATTTTCGGTATGTCATAAAGTTCTATTGCCATATCCGCGGTCAAGGCCATATGTACAGTTGTATTATCTCCGTAGAAAGAGCCTCAAGATTTTCTCTCCGCTCGGTCAGACAAAGACAGTACGATATTTCCTTTTTATTTCTGTACCAGTATCGAGAGGTTCAAAGTTTTAATAGATCGCTTTTAGGATAGGATACATCTTCAAATTTTAAATAAAATAAAAAACTTACAAGCTTCGACAAACTCCAATGCAGGCTATAATATCATCCAAGGCTAATTAGGAGCAATGGATATCAACTGATAGAAATAGGTATGAGCTTCCTCGTGCATGGTTATTAGATTTTATATAACTTGATCTATGACAAGTTAGATGTATTAAATTATTCATTCCAATATTTTAATAGCTATAGCTGGACACACAGAATTACACACATACTTTGAGAACAACTATATACAATTATAAGATATATATCTTGTATATATTTTCGATATAAGAACTTATGCCGGACAGAGAAACTGTACATTATATTTAGACCCGAGCAGGCAACTTTAAATAAACGATCAGAACTCATGTCATCATGTAGACACAAAAACAAATATTTACTTAAAGAATAGAGAAAGCGTAATATTATTATGCTTTATTATTTATCTTGAGGTGTTGACTGATGTTCGAAAAAAGAATCAAGGAGATTGACCAACCAGAAGCTGAGCTATAGCCAGCCAAACACAGGTCTACCAAAAAAACATAAGTGTTTTGGTAATCATCAATATATGACGTATGAAATCGACTTGTGTGCCATTGGTCAATTAAGCCAACTAATGCGCTCTCCTATAACAATCAAGGCGTTTTAATTGGTTTAATCCCTGGAAGTATAGAACAATCAAATTGGGCCTAACAATCATTGCTCTGAGAATTCCGAACCAGTCCCTTTGAGGTGTAGACTAGTTTTATAATAAAATAATTACACGCATCTATTATTTCGCAACATTCTGCTATCACTTTCTACAAATTATGTTAGTTACATTATTTATTCTATACGCAGTTATATTATTATTTTGTATAATATGCATTATGATTATTATATTAATCATAAAAAATAATCATAGATAAGATATTAGATCAATAGAAAAATCAAATCAAAAGTTATCGTTTTCTTTTCTTACAGCAAGAGCAGCACGGTCAAGTTATTCTTTTTAAGATTATGGCTGTAGTGAACTTACAGTCTGTTAATAGTGACGATAATCGTGAAAATCAACTGAATGCTGCAGTAGATACACAATAGAAAAATGATGAATGAACAAAAATTCACATTCCCATTTCTTATTCTAAACGAACTGCAATTACGGATGTCGCGTATAGACTATACACGCGCCGTTCGTTGAACAGAGGATCTTCGGAGCATATCCGTGGAGATCGAGTTAAAATTTGAAGCACAATAGTCCAAATCTGCTCTTCTGTTTTGAAAAATCATGGCGAGGGGTTGTGGGCAAATGCCTTTACCACACAATGTTTGCTTGATTTTCCTGAGAAACCAGAGCTAGTCTGTAAATTATTTACTATCGCGAGAAGCGTTTCACATCTCATAGCCAAAACAATCATTATACGTAACGGCGGTAAGGGTGCGTAACTCCGGCACATGAACATTAAGTCGATTTCAAACGTCATAGTTTTCGTGATTTTCGAAGGGTTCTCCTCTGATTCTTTATTAGGTAGACCTGTGTTTGGCTGGCTATATCTCAGCTTCTAGCTGGTCAATCTCCTTGATTCTTTTTTTAGAACATCAGTCAACACCTCAAGACAACTAATAAAGCATAATAATATTATGCTTTCTCTATTCTTTAAGAACACATAATGGCCAATTATATCTCTGTGGAGAGCAATTCCAACTTTGAGTTTCAAGCTTTTAGCTTTTTAATCCTTTTAATCCTCCTAACATATAGTGATGAAAACAACTGCTCTGTACACATTCGCACTACCTGACAATTGCAGCTAGATCGCTGGCTGTATGAAACCAATGGTTGTAGTAATAAATTGAATAAACTTTACCCAAATACTTTTATGTAGATATAAGATATATATCTTTCATCTATAATATATTTAAGATATACATCTCTTATATAAATCTTTTATATTCACTATACGTCTGGTATCTATTAGAAATATAAAATATTTATTATGAATATATCTTACATCTATTTCTACAAGTTTTAGTTCATTTTGCGAAGTTGTCAATAAAGTTTACAATCTGTTTACGACTGTAAACAAAGTTGCTACTTTGTTTACAGAGTTGAATTTTCGTAAACAAAATTTATATGTAGCGTTTCGAGTTCAAACATTGCTAATTTTTTAATCATTTTTTTTATCCTTTAGTCAATTTTCAATCTCCCTTTATTGTTAAGTAGATATTATCATTAGTCATTGATTTGTCACTGTTAGAGAATAGAGAAAGCATAATATTATTATGCTTTATTAGTTATCTTGAGGTGTTGACTGATGCTCTAAAAAAAGAATCAAGAAGATTGACCCGCTAGAAGCTGAGATATAGCCAGCCAAACACAGGTCTACCTAATAAAGAATCAAAGGAAAACCCTTCGAAAATCCCGAAAACTTTCAATCTCCCTTTATTGTTAAGTAGATATTATAATTAGTCATTGATTTGTCACTGTTAGAGAATAGAGAAAGCATAATATTATTATGCTTTATTAGTTATCTTGAGGTGTTGACTGATGCTCTAAAAAAAGAATCAAGAAGATTGACCCGCTAGAAGCTGAGATATAGCCAGCCAAACACAGGTCTACCTAATAAAGAATCAGAGGAAAACCCTTCGAAAATTCCGAACACTGTGACTTATAAAATTGAACTTAATGTTCATGTGCCGGAGTTGTGCACCCTTACCGCCGTTACGTATATTGATTGTTTTGGCTACGAGATGGGAAACGCTTCTCGCGATAGTAAATAATTTTCTGACTAGCTCTGGTTTCTCAGGAAAATCAAGCAAACATTGTGTGGTAAAGGCATTTGCCCACAACCTCTCGCCGTGATTTTTCAAAACAGAAGAGCAGATTTTGACTATTGTGCTTCAAATTTTAACTCGATCTCCACGGATATGCTCCGAAGATCCTCTGTTCAATGAACGGCGCATGTATAGTCTATATGCGACATCCGCGATTGCAGTTCGTTTAGAATAAGAAATGAGAATGTGAATTTTTATTCATTCATCATTTTTCTATTGTGTATCTACTGCAGCATTTAGTTGATTTTCATGATTATCGTCACTATTAACAGACTGTAAGTTCACTACAGCCATAATCTTAAAAAGAATAACTTGACCGTGCTGCTCTTGCTGTAAGAAAAGAAAACGATAACTTTTGATTTGACTTTTCAATTGATCTATTATCTTATCTATGATTATTTTTTATGATTAATATAATAATCATGATGCATATGATACAAAATAATAATATAACTGCGTATAGAATAAATGGTGTAACTGATATAATTTGTAGAAAGTGATAGCAGAATGTTGCAAAATAATAGATGCGTGTAATTATTTTATTCTAAAACTAATCTACACGTCAGAGGGACTAGTTCGGAATTCTCAGAGCAATGATTGTTAGGCCCAATTTGATTGTTCTATACTTCCAGGAATTAAACCAATTAAAACGCTGTGATTGTTATAGGAGAGCGCATTAGTTGGCTTAATTGACCAATGGCACACAAGTCGATTTCATACGTCATATATTGATGATTACCAAAACACTTATGTATTTTGGGAGACTTGTGTTTGGCTGGCTATATCTCAGCTTCTGGTTGGTCAATCTCCTTGATTCTTTTTTTAGAACATCAGTCAACACCTCAAGATAAATAATAAAGCATAAAAATATTATGCTTTCTTTATTCATTAAATAAATAGTTACATTTTTTTGATAGAGTCTAGTTTAAAGTTTTTATTGATATTAACATAATTTATAACCAATCGTTTCAGACTTGTTCTAATAAAATTTTAATTACAAAAGAGTTCTCTTTTCAATTAAAGTTTTTATTTCAAATTCATCTGTTAAATATATAAAGTCTGAAAAGTTAGACATGATTCAATACTTCCAAATAAAGAACTTGCAATGATTTTTTGCAGAAGAGAGAAATAAAACTTAAAAAAGACAGGGAGAGGAAATCCGCTGCTAGAGCTTTGGAAACTGAACAGCAAAGAAATGATCGCTTAGCAAAAAATAGGGAAAGCACCGCACGAGGTAGAGCATCATTGACTGATCAGAAACTTCAACTAAGACGAGCAAAAGACCGAGAAAGGATTACAGCAACGAGATCCCAAGAGACTGATGAGCAACGTGAGCAAAGATTGGCACGTAACCGAGAGAGAATTACAGCAAAAAAATCCCTAGAGACTGAGCAGCAAAGAAATGATCGCTTAGCAAAAAATAGGGAAAGCACCGCACGAGGTAGAGCATCATTGACTGATCAGAAACTTCAACTAAGACGAGCAAAAGACCGAGAGAGGATTACAGCAAAAAGATCCCAAGAGACTGATGAGCAACGTGAGCAAAGATTGGCACGTGACCGAGAGAGAATAGCAGCAAAAAGATCCCAAGAGACTGAGGAGCAACGTGAGCAAAGATTGGCACGTAACCGAGAGAGAATTACAGCAAAAAGATCCCTAGAGACTGAGCAGCAAAGAAATGATCGCTTAGCAAAAAATAGAGAACGCACCGCACGAGGTAGAGCATCATTGACTGATCAAGAACTTCAACTAAGACGAGCAAAAGACCGAGAGAGGAAGGCAGCAAAAAAGTCCCTAGAAACTGAGGAGCAACGTGAGCAAAGACTTGCTTGTGACTGAGAGAGGATTACAGCAAAAGGACCCTAGAGAATTGAAAACAACATGAGCAAAGATTGACACTTGAACCAGAGAGGATTGCAGCAAAAAGATCTCAAGAGACTGAGGAGCAATGTGAGCAAAGACTGGCTAGTGAGGGAGAAAGGATTGCAGCAAAAATACCCTAGAGAATTAAAAGCTACATGAGCAAAGGCTGGCACGTGAACCAGAGAGGATAGCAGCAAACAATTCCTAGAGACTGAAGAGCAACGTGAGCAAAGACTGACACGTGACCGAGAGAGAATATCAGCAAAAAGATCCTTAATGACTGATGAACAATGTGAGCAAAGACTGACACTTGAGCGAGAGAGGATTACAGCAAGCATATCCCTATAAACTGATCAGCAATGTTAGCAAAGACTGGAATATGAATGAGAGAGGATTGAAACAGTAAAATCTTTATAGGACAAACACAGAAATAAACAAACATCTTCCTTCAAATTTTTGTAAAAGTTTGTACATGTTAAATAAAAATTCAGCTATAGAACTTGGGTATTCAGCGAGGATACTATTCAGTATCCAGTTCTATGTCGTTATAAAGCGTGGAAGGTTTTTTAGCTTTAATTCTAACATAGCTTACCAGCTTCTATCAACAGCTGAGGTATAGAATGCTATATAAAGTACACAGGGTAGTTTAAAACTTTCCGCACCTCAAAATTTTAGTTATATATTCGAAGACTATAGCACCGCTTTAAATTTTATACCACAATGAACTCTTCTCCGAATCCCCATAATTTAGGAGTTCATTATTATCCCCAGAGGTAGAGAATTACACTCTGTGATCTTAGGATGTCTTTATATTTGGAAATCAACTTATAATATAAGAAAGCGCCAGACTCATGTTATAGATTTTTGATCACCATGATTTTGTTGTGTTGGAAACCTGAAAATGGAGGACAAGGTTACAGCTTAAAATCATGTCTGTGTGTTTTCTCAATACTAAGATCTGAGGTTACCTTTCGCTTATAGCTTACGGTGCGCGAATGATTCTTATATTTTGGTTTACAACTAGTCTATATTTATATAACTTCATATAACTCTCAGCATCTGTCTGTTGGTCTGTTTTCCGATCATGTGTTCAGTTATAGCAATTACAATCTAGGAAGCATCAGTTCTGTAGATAGACGTACTATCCTATACGCTACGCCATCCTTGGCATATTGTCGAATCAATCGCCCACATACTTATTATACGTGCCGATCTTTCATGGCTTCGAGCTTTTTCTACTGTTAAGTGTGAAACCATGCCAAAAGAAATATGTGCCCAAAAATGCTTAAACTCGCATGGCCAAAAAGACGATTGTAAAGAGTAGAGCTATAATAAGTTCTGCAGCCGGTACAGGATAAATTGCACAGAAATATACACATTACTTAAAAATAATCACAGTACACAGAAATGAGCATACACCTTCCTTTGGAATGGTAAACGTTGTTAAAAATAAATTTTCTTTAAAAAAATATTTTTCTACCAGTGGTACACCAGACATCTTATTCATATATGAAGTCAAGCATTTTTATTTTTGTGCGTATGTCCATTGAAATAGCGGTTCGTTAAAATGGGATAACTGCGATAAATCTTTGGTTGTTAAAATATTGGTTCGGCGTATCAGTCTTAGATTACCACTTCTTGTAAAGCAAAAATCATTTCCTTTTAAAAAATATATTCTAGCTTTAATTACAGGATAGGAACTAAGTATGTACTTTTCATTATTAGTTGACTGAATACTTGCTGTTGCATGGGTATTAAAAAAAGTTTTTGCATAGAAAGTTTATTTTTGTATGAAAGGTGTGTTTATTTCTGTGTGTCTGGGCAGGGCTGGGGCCACTTGTAATGCAAGTGGATTTCGCACTGCATTTCCACTTCCACTAGTGTAATGCAAAGTGGAATGCATGTATGTTTGGCTAGTGCATAGTGCAAAATAGTGAAGTGCAAAATTATATGAAAAGTGCGTAGTGCCAAATAGTGATGTGCAAAAATACACAGATAGTGCAAAAATGGCAAATTGTGCAGCCATATCTTTTTAAAAAAGTGTCAAATGGTTTGATATCCGCACAGAATATTTGTATCAGCTTCACTTTTAAGTGTATAGTGGGTCTGATGTAAACTAATAAAGTGCAAAGTGCAGTGCAAGTGGATGAAGTCAACGAAAAAGATGAAAGTGTTAGTGCAAGTGGAATTTATTATTATTGAAATTGCAGTGTCTAGTGCAAGTGGATAAACATCACTATCATAATGTAAAAAGTGTCTAGTGCAAGTGGATAAACATCACTATCATAATGTACAAAGTGTCTAGTGCAAGTGAATAAACATCACTATCATAATGTACAAAGTGTCTAGTGCAAGTGGATAAACATCACTATGATAATGTATAAAGTGTTTATAGCAAGTGGATAAACATCACTATCATAATGTACAAAGTGTCTAGTGCAAGTGGATAAACATCACTACCATACTGTACAAAGTGTCTAGTGCAAGTGGATAAACATCACTATCGTAATGTACAAAGTGTCTAGTGTAAGTGGATAAACATCACTACCATAATGTACAAAGTGTCTAGTGCAAGTGGATAAACATCACTTTCATAATGTACAAAGTGTCTAGCGCAAGTGGATAAACATCACTATCATAATGTACAAAGTGTCTAGTGTAAGTGGATAAACATCACTATCATAATGTACAAAGTGTTTACTGTACGTGGATAAACATCACTATCATAATGTACAAAGTGTCTAGTGCAAGTGGATAAACACCTCTATCATAATGTACAAAGTGGCTAATGCAAGTGGATAAACATCACTATCATAATGTACAAAGTGTCTAGTGCAAGTGGAATTAGTGTTAACTGAAAGGGGGAAGTGTAAAGTGCAAGTGGATTCAATACTGACAAATAGTGCAAAGTGCAGTTCAAGTTGTTAAATCAATGCGTATATAGAAACCCAATGTATTATGCTTGGGTACGGTTTATATTGAATGAATACAAGTAGACTGTTCTTGACAACATTCGGATATTCGCTGAGGACACATTTCCCACAGGATGATAAAAACAACATGATGAAGTAAGATGTGATACACCACAACTAATGACCATAGTTAACCCACCAAAGGTCTAGAGCTAAACAATCTTAGCTGACATATGACATCTCCTTTTTTTCCAAAATAAGACTTGTGGTTGGTTGCGTTGTGAGGAAATGCAAAAGCAATATTCACCTAATCCAAACAATATCTAAGCAACGGTGTCTGTAAGCTAAAGATAAAATGAAGCTAAAATAAAGCATAAACCTATTCATGCTGCTTGTGATCTACTACAGATATAATATATGATAGCAAACTCCATGCATAGATGCAATAAGCCATATTAGCCATAAAATATGCTAAGCTAAAACATAAAATGGTTCACGCTGCATGCATACTACAGTATAATATATATGACAGAAAACTTCATGCATATGTAGCTAGACAAGTAATATCATAATTCAAAAATGTCACATGAAATTCTGCAGGATTTTTCATAATTCACAGCATTTTTCAGAGCAATTATCAGCTATTTAAAGCAGAGATGCCCCGATTCTAAATTCACCAGCCGATTCAGATACCGATCCGATATACCGATCCTAATTGAAAAATAATCCGATTCGGATACCGATTCAGATATTTTGTGTTGCATAGATAGTAGCTCATTTTATTATGCAAATACAAACATAATGCAAAGAAAACATGAATATTATTGTATTTATTTGTTTGCATTTATGGAAAAAAATATATACATATTCACATACTGACATACCGTGCATGTAGTAACAAAACAGTCCATGTTTCTTGTAATTTGTAAATAAAGGTAATTACTGTTAGTGGTACAGTTCTATCTGTGATAACGAAGTCCCTCTTCTATTGTTAGATGAACTGCTGTGCCTGTACAAGTTTATAGCAAATCAATGTTTCCTTTAAAAACCGTTAGTGATTCAATTATCTCAGTAAGACGTCTCTTTTCTTCCATCATTATCAATGTAGCCAAGCGTCCTGAAGGGGGATTTCCTTGCAACAGATGTTGGAGGACAGGCTACATACCGATACGCCACTGGGGTTACCGTTCTTTGTACAATACAAACGATCCATTGTATCGTCAGGATCAAGAGAGTGATAGATAACTTTATGCGTCGACTGTTTAAATTACTTTCGTAATGCTAGTAAATAGATATATTACACTGTGTTCTTGTTTCCCATTTCTGTTATCTTGTTCGTGATTGCTTGCAATAAAACCTATCGCTGTAATTGGGAAATACCACACTTTTTGTTTACGTTCTGGCTAAAAAGTTTCCTTCGCTGTGTTGATCAGGCTACAGACATGGAATAAATTGTGTGGCAGGCCTGAAATTCATTAAGTAAAAGTAAGAAGCTTACAGCTGATGAATTTTTATTAGTATAGCAGGTTAAAATACAGTTTTCTGCTAAATGGTTGATCTGTAAAAAATATCGGCAGGATCAGATTTTTTAAGAAAAGATCAGCCGATACCGATTCAGATACTTGACATTCATATCGGCACCGATACCGATTCCGATACCAAAATCGGGGCAACTCTAATTTAAAGTAAACAATTGTATCTTTATATTTGGATGGCAGCCTATGTTCACGCTTTGGTCGCGGAGAACGAGGCAGATCTCGGCAGCTACATCTTCTGGTGGCACAACTGCTGGCATCTCCTTAGCACTTACCTCCTCACCATCCATATTTGCATCACTAGACACATCACTCTCACTTACCTTACTAGCTTTACGAATATCTTTTCGATTTCTCCTGTAGCATACTCTGTCCCACATGCTCATATCCCCTTTCTGACCAGATAGGAACACTCGCTTACCTGAGCATTGGTGAAATCCAGCGGGTCAGGATGTCTCACTCCAGTCGTCATACTAGATATTTGACTTGAATATATCCTTTGTGATATTTTACTATTCTCTGAACAATTTTTTCTGTGGTATCTGTATCCTGCCTACGACACCATGTCAAATCGATGTGTATGTAGAAACCAAATGTAATATGCTTGAGTACGGTTTATATTGAATGAATACAAGTAGACTGTTCTTGACAACACTCGGATATTAACTGGGGACACATTTCACACAGGATGATAAAAACAACATGATGAAATAGGATGTGATACACCACAACTAATGACCATAGTTAACCCACCAAATGACCATAGCTAAACAATGTTAGCTGACATCATATTATGACACAAGTGGAGTAACTTCAACATAAAGTGCAAAGCATATAATGCAAGTAGATTTCATGCTTGGAGAAAGTGCAAAGTGTAAAATGCAAGTGCATGATTCTGTCCTAATAGTGGATAGTGCAAAGTGCATAAATCTCCACCTAAAAGTGCATAGTGCAAGCGCGGAGTGCAAAACCATGGCTGGCAGTACATGTTAGTGCAGTGCGTCTAATATTTGCTAGTGGCCCCAGCCCTGTGTCTGGGGGATTCATAATTCAAATATTTAAAAGCTAGAGGCATGGCTAAAACATACAGTGTACCCTCAGGATATGATTTTGATTCATTCCAGGGTTGGCATTGTATGCTGAAAAAAATCGTATGTAGGGGTATAGAAACGATAGTAATTATATAACGCAAACATCTCTTGGTAAAAATCGTCAAAATTTCGAATGCGTTAAATGATGTACATATTAAAAATTAGTTCCAAAATAGTATGTTAACCTTATTAACTATAGTTACCTACAGTAACATTATTGTACTTAGTGGTTACAATCTGCAATAGAATGCAACTTTATAATGTACCGCAAGGAGTTCTTTTCTTCAAGACTTGAGGTGAGTATTTGCAGGTGTTATTTGAGGTGAATTCAAAGTTTAGAATAAGATTTTCAAATAAGTTTAGTTTACTAAACACACACACACACTTAAAGCTAAGTTTTGACTCTTTCGCTGCCGTAAGCCGATGTATCGGCTTCCGCGGTATTAGAAGTACAGATCGTAAGCCAAAGTATCGGCTTATTAATAAGGTTTCATTTTTCTTTTCATTACTGTAGCGGATCCCCTGGTTTATAGTTATATTTTAACATACGGGTGAGGAGGCATAGTGTATATTCTATGGGTAACATTTGGTATTCTATTTGGTAACATAAAATAAAACACATAAAGTAAAAGATATAATATTTACCTTCATAGCACATCCCGGAGATTGCTAAATAGCATGTTATTCTCCTTCTGGTTAATTTTTGATCATATATGTATGTGATAGATATTGGCGTAATGATGAAACTTAATACAAATAAAAGAAAGTGTCAGCATTTGAAACAGAGCTGAAAAGCTGCATGTTGTTGGCTCAAAGGCTGGCAGAACAATGGCTTTAAGCAAACTTAATCAAATGTATAACGCTATGGCAAGTCAGACAGACCACACAAGACCCATAGACCACCCAAGATCAACAGATCAGCTGACATTCATTCTGGGCAGGAGCAGTGAATCATACAGGGTGTCTCGATTGTGAAGTGCGCTAATAATTTAGGAAATTTAACAGAGACAGCACAACCTTACAATTACGAAGCTGACACATTAGCTAGACCAATCAAATTAAGTCTCAAATGAAACAACCTTGTTGGCAGTCACGTGCAACCAATAAAAAATTTTTGTTAGCAGTTTCATTTCTAGCTACTTTTCAAGACGGGAAAACCAGATACCCAGATAAGAATAAGAAACACACCTCATCTGTTCAGCCCAAAGAAAGCGTCAGAAATTTGGCAAGAGATAGATTCACTAATTAATTTTATACTTATCTTGTAGAAAATTTTGGTCTGAATAAGATGCATTTTACAGTAAATTGATATCTGTTTTGATTCTCGAGATATTGCTTAAATATTAGCAGTATATTGGTTTTTCGAAAAATCTGTTTGAATAATTTGGGCGGAATAATCATCCGGTCAAAATTTGATGCGGTAGTAAAAGAGTTAAAATACAAGAACTTGTTTTTGTACTAGCATGTTTGTTCAAAACTTTCCAGAAGTCACGTTCTCTGCTGAATTGTCGATAACCTTGTCTGTGATTGTTGAAATTTTAGAGTTATCTCACCTCGAGAAGAAATAATGTTATGATTTCGATCATCGAAATTCACAGTACCCTGCGAGAGAAGTTTGCTCTTTGCGTGAGATGAAAAGACAATTCCCTATTATCAGGGTTTCTCATTTGCTTATGGCAAGGATGATTTCCTTATCTTTTTTCTTTACAATTATGATAATAATCCAATGTCATTATAATGCAGACTCAATATGCAGATTTTATTTGAGTATGAAGAATGAAGGCCTTTTCTGACATAATCGTTTAGGATATATCTATATGTTACTAACTTCTGCAGTTTGTCGCAAGAAGACTAAACAGCAACACAGAAAGCTTATGGAGAAATGATCTATTCCAAATAATGGAACTCAACTGGTCCTGATGCCATGTTACCCTTAAAGTCACTCGAGATATTTAACCAAATCACTCTTGTCTCAGATCCCGATGGTACACACAACTGACAATGAGGAGTGATCAACTCCTCGAAGACCTTTGTCATATATACTCATATGTAGCTGTAGGTGTAATGCTGCCATTTGCCACATTATAAATTATATTTTGCATTTTAACACGCTCTATGAAGCTTTTTTATACACAACTGCTTGACAAAAGGCAGATTTCATAAAAGAATGGAAGATATTACATGTACAGCCATCGGCTTGAACTTGAGTGACAGCTTTATTAAAGAATGGAGTAGGGAATTTCTTGCTATTATTTTGGTGTATGATTGCAAGTGCATTCAAGTACCCGCATGTGACTGTGTATACTTATACTCCTGTAATTCAAATTATTGTATTATTTATTATAGTAGAAAGTGGTATTCTGTTGCCAATTTATAACTATGAATCTGATCTTGTCATTCTAGATAAGAAAGAGAAGTTCCATCGCTAGGTGTGTTTATCTACATGATACCAATCAGAATCAAGTCATTGTCAAGAAAAACAGAAAGTTAATGCCGCAAACTATTGATATACGTATTTATGAAAGTTATGATAAAGATCAGCTTTACACATTTGTATAAATATCCCGCAAAGCAAATTTATTAAAATTTATCAAGCTAAACTCAGATGTATGTATTTATTTTCATACTGCAATTGAAACATGAGTATACATTAGTTAGAGAGTTACTAATGAAGGTTCAAATACATCAGGGGTTCCCAACCCTTTTTGGCCTAGGTATCCCTTGGGAGTAATATGGCAAAAAATGTACCCCTTTCGAAAACACAGTTCAATCAAGGGTATTATTGGTTTAACTTCATTAATATGAAATGTGTGCATTATTAAAATGTGTCACATAAACAGGTAAAGAAATGTGGTATGGTATGATATTGCTTTTTATTAAAATAATGATAACTATGCAGTGCAACTTTTATACATCACAGTGTTTTGTTACTTTTCGGCTTTATTTTGGCCAGTCTAATGGGAAGGCTGTACCTGCTTTGCATCAGTGAGCTGTTTGGTGTTCAGTTCAGTAATAGATAATCAAACTCTGAGGTCGTCATCAACATTTAGTAGTGAGAGATATTTGCTTTTCATGTACAAAAGTGAGGAAAACCCTTGCTCACACTTATAACTACTAGAAAATATGAGCAACAATTTAAAGCTACCTCTGAAAGCTTTGGGTAGGATGTTATCAATGAGCACCAGAAATTGCTAAGAACGCAATCTTCAAATCTATCACTTGCACCAGAGTCATTGAGAAGGTCAATCAACTCTTTTTGCATGGCACTATCAATATCAGCTACAGGTAACTTAAATGGGTTTCTAATCAATTTCAAATCTGTGTCATTCAAGTGAGGAAAATATTGTTGAAACTCGCAAGCCAGTCGAGAGAGGTGGTCTGCAACTAGATCATTCGTGAATGAAGTTGGATCTGGTGAAGGCAATACTTCTGACAAGCTATCAAACATATCAAATGAGCCAGCATTGACTTTCTCTCCACATCTCTAGCTTTATGATAAATGCTGTAAGCTTGTCTGTAAAATCGATTATAGTGGTAGAGTTCCCTTGAAGAGATGTGTTGACAGTGTTTAATCTTAAGAAGATATCTCTCAGATATGCAGCTTTCCATTTCCATTCTGAAGTCCTTAACTTCTCACTGAATCTAGCAGCGTGCTCAGAAGCCGTGTAGCAAAGAAAGCTGCAATCTCATCAATCAGTCCCACAAATTGATTCAGGACATTGCTTTTAGAAAGCCATCTCACTTCTATGTAGTAAAGGAGGTTTTCATGGTCTGCATTGCAATCTTGACATCTACTATATAAACGGCAATCGTTGTCTGTCTGATAGATTGATTGATTGATTGTCCGCCTTATAGAGCGGTCTTTTCTTTTATCGTCGTACGAATTTCGGTCGTACGAAGCGAACTGAATTAAAATGTGTAGTAACGGTAAATAAATTATAGAGCGGTCTTTCTTTTTCCATTCGGTCGAACGAAGCCAACCGAATTAATATGAGTACTAATTATCGTAATTTCGTAATATGGACTATTAGCCGCTACTTTTCTCTGACGATTTGAGCCAAGCGGCTTATATAAAGGTGTGGCGATTCTGTTGTTTTTCTTTCACCGATCGAGCGCATTAACCGAAATCCCCGGTTAGCACGCTTTTTAAACGGCAAATTTTCTGCCGTGTTAAAAAACACCTTTCCTGAGTTCTGCGGCCTATACAAAGATGTCTATACAGCTATACAAATGTACTATTCATTAAATAAAATAAATTAACGAGTAGTTATTTACATGCAATTAATATTTACTGCCAACGTGTACTGAGAAGGTCACGTAAACGTTTGTTTCTTGGAGCCACTGGAAAAACGCATTTCTCGCCTACTAAATTTTCACATCAAAAAGGTAAGTGTTTCTTATACGATGTTGTATTGTCTATGAATTGCCACATCTCCACTACTTAATAACGTTGGATTTGCCGCTGTTCGTGATAGTGGGTCATGTTCATTTCCTTCAGCAGCCGAGTTACTAATTTTTTTCCAGCTACGAGTAGGCCTACTGTAACTTACTATTACAGAACTTTCACGAGTACTTCGAGGGTTGCGATACGCTATTGTGAAAAAAAAGAGAGCAGCTGCTATCGACTTACTGTCACCCTGCATCAGCCATGACCAGCTATACGTTGCCTGCTCAAAAGTAGGCACACGCCGAAAACTGTTTCTTCATACGCCCGACAGAAAAACCAAAAATGTTGTCTATCCGCATGTGTTGCGTTGAACTAAGGGAGAGAGAGAGAGAGAGAGAGAGAGAGAAAGGGAGAGAGAGAGAGAGGGAGAGCAAGGAGGAGAGAGGGGGAGAGAGAGAGGGAGAGAAGGGGAGAGAGAGGGAGAGGGGGAAGAGGGAGGGAGAGAGGGGAGAGACGGAGAGAGGGGAAAAAGGGAGAGAAGGAGAGAGAGAGGGAGAGCGAGGAGGAGAGAGGGAGAGAGAGAGGGAGAGAAAGAGGGAGAAGAGGGAAGGAGAGAGAGAGGGGAGAGAGGGGAGAGACGGAGAGAGGGGAGAGGGAGAGAGAGAAAAGAGGGAGAGATGGAGAGAGGGAGATGTAACTGCATATTTGGAGTTGTTTTACGGTATGAAAGCCAACTCTCAATAAACCTTATGCTGCCCGTGAATCTGCTCCTGTAGACGGGTAATGCAGCTAGTAATTGATAAAACAACCTTGTGTTTAGGGCTGATGCTTTTATATAATTTACCATTGAAACTACATCTGAGAGCACAGAATTCAAATTTGATGGAAGAGTCTTTGCTGCCAATGCATACCTGTGGATCATACAATGGAGGTGTTTTGTTGAGCCATTGGCTTGCAATACTTTTGCACGGAACCCAGACCTGCAACCCATCATTGCTGGTGCTCCACATGTGGTACAAGCACATACATTTTCCCAGGAAAGCCCTGCAAGCTGAAGAAAAAGAGACACAGCTTCGAAGACATCATCTCCTTTTGTTCTCTGCTGTAGCGAGTGATTGAATAGGAACTCATCTTTAAAGTTTTCACCATGAACATATCTTGCAAATACCAGGAGCTGTGAGCAGCTTGACGCATCAGTAGATTCATCAAGCTGAATGGCAAACTGGCCGTATGGCGTAGCCTTTATCTGTGCTAGAACCGTATTTTTTATATCATCAGCCATGTCGCTGGTTCTCCTGTGAACAGTGTTGTTTGATAGTGAGAATGTGTTTAGTTTGGCTTCAGCGCTATTTCCAATAATACAACGAACTATATCCTTACAACAGGGTAATATTAATCTCTCCCCAATTGTATGTAGCTTCTTTTCTTTTGCTATCCTGAGCACCACTAAAAAGAAGCTTGTACCGCTGTCTTGTGTTCCTGAGCAAAGTGGCCTGACTCATCCAAGCGGGCCTTTTTTAGCGCTTTGTTTGTGTCTCTGAAAATATGCAATTTCTTTTTCAGCCTTGTCAGCGTCTCTTGTTTCTAGATGGCATTTAAGAAAGCTTGGCTTCATACTAGATTCAGAAAGGACCTTCAGACACAAAACACACTGTGGCAATTGCTTCCCTTGTCTTTCACTCACTGCGAAACCATATTTAATGTACTCGGTGTGATACAAGCGTTTCTTTGCTGGCATTGTGTTGTATAGTCAAATCTGAAAGTTGAAAATGAATATAAAATTTATTTACTAATCTTCAATTTTAATACAAAAACAAAAACTGGTGGTAAATATTGTGAGTTGGGTTCAATAGAATGTAACAACATTACCACTAGTAAAAGGCAAGAGCTGTTGGTAAACTCACCTATCACCAGTAAACTGCCAGCCTACCACTTGTGGGGTGCAACTTGATAGCAGTTGAACGTTATGTCATGACACAAAGCTCTACCCATAGAGCCAGCTTTGTCTATTTACAATCATAATAAGCATTGTACCATTCATGCCTAAGTTTGTCTGAATGGAAAAACTAATTGGCTTTAAAATGATACCAATAGTAGCTCTATAGCAAAGGTTTCAGCAAAGTTATTAATAATTAAAGCCAAACAAACCAAAAATTTATTAAGCTTATAACTTGTATTTTACCCCCTAGAATTATAAAATGTACCCCCAGGGGTACTTGTACCCCAGGTTGGGAACCCCTAAAATACATGATAACATGAGTCAGCGATAGTATAAGAATCATCATCTGGAGTATTATAATATGCTAGTGACTCAAGAATGCATCGCTTCAAAGGGGTTAAAATAGTTGGTACTTCCATGATGCCATATACAGGGCAGTAATTGGAATTTCAGACTCTTGCCACACTGATAAGCAACTTGTCAGTTTTCCCAAGCATTCAAAGAAGGAATTGAAAAAGAAAGTTGTGACTGTCTAAATGACTTCTTAGCGTGTAAAGTTGACAAACTGGCAAGATTTAAAATCGTGCAAAATGATGAACAGAAGAATAGTTGGGCGATTAAAGATAGATTAATCTCAGCAGCTTCTTGTGAATAATAACCATCTCAATTAAGTGATTATTTGGCACAAACTGTAATACAATAAGAAATTCTACTGTTTGTGAAATATAATGTAAGCAGTTTAATGTGGACATAAGCAGGTAATAGATGCCAAAGAAATAAAAATGTACAAATGCAAGATGTCCGATCTGGACATTAATAAAGTTAGTATCTTATTAGTGTTCACTATTAATTTACAACCACATAACAGCTCTTAATATTTTGGATTAATGCTGCCCGAAATTGCCGTCTTTCTGTCCTCTGTGTCGCCCTTTCGTCTGAAGTTGTCGCATTTGAATCGAAAGTGTTGCCTACCGATCTATAAACCCGACAAGCAGTTGCCATACAAGTGTACAACTTTCTAAAGCTGAATATTACCAGTTAAGACCCTTACATGCTTTTCTTAATAAATCACAATACTTTGCAAAGACGCCGTATCTGCAAATTTGTTAGTTCTATTTTGAACGATGGAGTTGGGTGTGGCGAAACGAAGCGTGCCACTCAACGTGTTGGTTTGTGCAACGGCCTACATTTTCAAACAGGTAAACTGCCCATATAACTGGAAACTAGTTTTTGATGAGTTGTATATAATCGTAAAAAAGACAGCTAAAAGTATTGAGAAGAGCAACGAACATATCGTGGTTTTTCATTTATCTCGCATATAGAGCATTGTACATGTTAAGCATAATACGTATAAGGTTGAAATCCAAGCACCAATTGCAAAGATTTGTCAATAATCTGAGTATTGCGCAAACTTTGACTGTCAACCATGATGTTGGTGGTTCGAGTCTTGCTTAATGCCGACCTGACAAAAAGCTCTCAGCAAGCTTTCAACCCTAAATTACTGGGTTTTTTGGATCTAGACCATAACTTTGAATCCCGTGTACCACAGTGCCATCGTGGGCACAGTAAAGATTCACCTCTGATTCACTTCTGTCCTTCACACGCAAGTGAAATGGCTACCTGGCTTCGTCAGACAGGTCAGACTAGGCAATATGCATCCCTTCAGGTTAATCTGGCAATTCCAGAAGTAGTAGACACTGAGGGCAGGGTCACCTCTACTCTACCATACTGCTTGACCTAGGCATGCATCGCTAAGATGCAAGTTATTGTCGATTCCGACGAATAACCAGAAAAAAGCGCGTATTGATGTTCACATCATACGCAGTACTTGGTTGCTGAGCAGTACCAACTTGCTAACCATGGAATAAATTTGGCCCATACTTGGAAAACATGCCAAACTTTCATGTCTTCACGTTAAACACTGCAGATAGTAGCTTTATGTGTCAAGTCACACCAGAGGAAAAAGTCATTGAGCATTACCAGACAAAAAGTGCCCATACGTTGAAACAATGGTAAAACTCGTATAGCCAACAAGACTAAGGTTGGGAAAATTTGCATTTAACCTGCAGAAACTCCTTGGAGAAGTTGCTAAAAGCCTGACAGAGGGTTCACCAGACAAAGGTTCAACAATACTATTGTTACTTCAAAAATGCTAGCCCTTCATATTTTTTCATTCAAAAAAGCATTAACTTCACTGCAATGTGGCTGGCGGTGTATTAAATTCACTTAATTTTGATTGACTGATATTTTATAATGAACATGATGTCGATACCAACTTTGGTAAAAATGAGTTAGTTATGCAAACGCAAACTATATGTGATTTGAAATGAGTAGGTAGAACAATTTCCTATAGATGTGTACACACATATTGGGCAAAGACTGTTGTCCACTGTGCATGCACACCCACAACATGCACATTGTATGCACGAAGTAATTTGCGCTTTAAATCAAGCTACCATGTTTCCTCTCTATTATAGCACAATATACTTCCAGAATATAAAAAAGCTGCAAGGTAGCAAAGAATGGGAGAACCACAAGAACGTACAAGTGTACTTCAACCAAACACGGTTTAGCAATGGAATGAACAAGGTGAGGTTGTCAGTACACTGACTAGATGGGTTAAAGAAAATGTTTGTATTTATTTATTATTTATTCATTTATTATTATAGTACTGCGTCACAGTGTACATCTGGTACATCCATAATGAATGCAAATGTTGCAATTCCAATTTAGAGATTGTGAGAGATAACTTTTTACATTACAATTTTACTTTTTACATTGCACCCAGTTGTTTGCAAATGAGCCTAAAACCAATAAAATGAATGAATTTAACTGACCAATCAAAAGAATCAGACTGTGACAGGTCGTGTCATTTTCAATACAAATGAGGTCAGATCACAAAATTGTTTTTTAGCCCAATGTAATAGAGCAGTTTCTCAGCTTTTCAAAACTGTTTTCGGAATTGAAATCGAAGCAACTTAACCTGAGATACAGGTTTTTATCTTAGAAGGTGTTGGTCAATATGGTCGACACCACAAATTGAGAAATTCGTCTTTGAAGTTGATGGATTGAATTTTAAACCGTAGTATTTGTTGACGTTTTGGAATGTCATAGCAACCACACGCTACAGACACTATATTTTCATGAACGTTGAGATCTATAGGGAAGAGAACATGGCGAACGATATGAAATGGGTCCCGATGATGTCACTTCAGCTCGAATACATAAAACAGTGAGGTCAAGGTCACATGTTGTGTCATTGAAAAGGAGCACATTGATGCACAGTAAAGGAGTTACTACCAAATTGTGTTGCACAGTGAATTGATTATTTTGAGCATAAAATTGATGCAAATGTATCAGTGTTAGAATAATAATCCAATGCACTCACAAAACTTTTACTGAGATGAATGAGTTAGCGTCTTTAGGGTAGACGATCCAGGCTTCTGAGCCCGAGGAGACAATTTGAGATCAATGTTACTTGTTTAGTAGCTAAATTAGATTCAAGTTAAAGCAAGTTAAGATTGATTAAAATATTATCAAAATAACATGAATATAATATAATAATATAATATCAATAAAAAAATAAACTAGTAGCACTGCTGCTACTGTCTTTAATGTATTCATTTATACGTTAATTATCATTAGAAGTGCACAGGGAGCTTCTTGACTGTTTGCTGTGCTAGACTAGACTAATTTATTTCACTGAAAGATTTTGTCACAAACAAGTCAGCAATGAATCAGACGACACACAATAAGATAAACAATATTATAGATTGCCACACTGAAAGCATAACAAGGAAACATTTCTGCACTAGCTTGTAAAAACTGTTGATTCACATAATGTGTTGCATCAGCTGACATACAGGTGTGATGATCATGAATAATCAGAGACTACAAACATTGGTACATTACATCCCTTACCAATTTTACAGGCATTAAGTCCTGTTGTGACATATATCAGACAGCTACATTTGTGTAAGCAGTTATTTGAAAAACATCCATTAAACAAAGCTAATTTGTAACACACAGTGTAAAATATATATATAATCAGAATAAAATGAGACTAGCTATAAAGTATCCTAGGGCTAATAAGATTTCAGCTTCAAATTCCACAAGGTCCTACTGTAATCTGTTTAATGTACCCTAATATCCCCATATCTCTCTGGTGGGTGACGTGGTCGGGTAGAGTCATGGTTAGGAGCCAGTGGAATAGAACAGTCAGCCCTGTTGGCCCCCTTTAAGGTACTTTGGTTACCAGGGCCCAGTTGAACTGCGTCAGGCAAAACTTTGACAAAAGTGGAGTTTCTACGTGTTTGTTTCCCACTCTCATCCCTAACAATTATTTCAGACCCTTCTTTAGCCACAACTGTTTTGGGGTTTGATTCAAAATTACCATCTAGCTTTCCCCCTTTCTCTTTTCTCATTAAAACCTGATCTCCGATCTCAATATCCTTACTGGATAAATGCTTATCTACATTTTCTTTGTTTACATGCTTAGCTCTTGCATCAAAATCAGCTGCTTTCTCAAACACAGTTGGATCAGTTTCACCGCACAAACCAGGAAGTTTAGTTCTCATTTCACGGCCACCAAACAGAAGGCTAAATGGTGCCACACCTGTGCTGCTGTGCGGTGTTGATCTGTATGCCATGAGAAAATCCCTCAAAGCCTTGCCTAAATTTTCCTTTTTACCATGTGCAATTTTCAAGGATTTGAGAATCGTACGATTTACCCTTTCTACCTCTCCATTTGCCTGAGGCCACAATGGGGTAGTTGATATCCACTTTATATTACAAGCCTGTAAATAACCCTGGAATTCTGCTGATATAAACTGAGGACCATTATCCGTTCTCAGAGTCTCACAGTACCCAAACCTAGCAAACACGGTGTCTAGAAACTCAATAATCTTTGCTGACTTGGTAGAGCCTAGAAATGCACATTCAAAATATCGAGAGTAATAGTCGACAAGCACCATAATTGACCTACCATCTGGTAAAGGACCTAAAATGTCAGCACTCAAGTATGACCATGGTTTATCCGGAAACTTTGTCATTGTCACCTGCTGAGGTGGATCTGGCTGAGATACTGTCATACACTCAATGCATTTCCTACAATAGCTATCTGCCATTCTGTCAATACCTGGCCACCACACTTTGGTTCGTAGCCTCTGCTTGGTTTTTACAATACCCTGATGACCTTCATGAGCGAGTTCCACAGCCTTATCTCTCAAACTTCTGGGTATAACAATCCTCTTATCTCTCAGTACAACACCCTGAACCTCACTAAGCTCAATAGACACACTTTTGAACGAGGAAGGACAACTCCCAAAATCATTGCTATAAATGGCCTGTTTCAAGAGCTTGATTTCCTCACACTGATTAGACTGGTCAACTATTTCCTCCCATGTCATAGCTTTCGGAACAGAGTCACGAGCTGTGTATTCCATCTAACTCTCACTTGTAACATTGCTAATAAATGGAGAATCACCAACCCAATTCACCATCCTAGACAATGGATCTGCTATGTTTGATTTGCCACTCTGATACACTACATTGAACCTGAATGACTGCAACCTCAATGCCCATCGCTCTATCCTAGGTACTGGCTTAGAACAAGGATTGTTGAGAATAAACTGCAAAGCCTTGTGATCAGTTATCAGCTCAAACTCTGTGCCCAACAAATATAGCCTGAAATGTTCACACGCCCACACCAATGAGAGTGCCTCACGCTCAGTTTGGCTGTAACGCTTCTCGATATCAGAAAGTGATCTATGACCGTAAGCAATCACCTGGTTAACCACATGCTGTGTCTGTACAAGCACTGCCCCTAAAGCAAATGGAGATGCATCAGCAATTAATTTCGTCTTAGCATTAGCATCATAATGCGCCAGTGTCTCTGCATTGCTCATCAAGTGTTTGATCTTATCAAACGCTTTCCTTTGCTCACTTGCCTATCGAAACACAACATTCTTATGCATCAATCTCCGGATAGGCTCTGACACAGTTGCAAGATCAGGGAGAAAGCGGCCCACAAAGTTCACCAGACCCATGAAACTTCTACACTCAGTTGCATTCTGTGGGGCTTTGAAATTAACTACCGCTTCTACTTTCTCAGGATCTGCCGATATACCTTTATCTGAGACAATAAAACCTAGAAACTTGACCTTGCTACAACGGAATTGGCATTTCTTCGCGTTCAAGGATATACCAACGTCTCTGAGTCGCTCAAGCAAAGCCTTCAACCTTATATCATGTTCCTCTACCGAACTAGCTTGTAAGAAGATATCGTCAGCCATGTTTTGTACACCCTCTAGACCTGACAAAACCTGCTGGATGATATACTGAAAACATTCCGGGCTAGCATTGACTCCCATTGTCAACTGCTTGTAACGATACAGGCCAAATGGAGTGGACAAAGTGGTAATATCCCTTGATTCTTTCTCCAATTCTACCTGATTAAATCCCTGATTCATATCTAAGCGAGAGAAAACCTTCCCTCCCTCTAAATTAGCAAGCATTTCCTTGATTGTGGGAATGGGGTGGCGTTCACGAGTAATTGCCTTATTTGCCCTTCGCATGTCAACCGTTACCCTAATGTCACCATTGTCTTTAGGTACACACACCAGGGGACTGCTCCATCGGGACGGGACACCCACAACCTGCTCTATGACATCCTCACCCACCATAGCATCTAATTTCCTACGTAACCCCTCCCTGACTCCAAAAGGAGTTCTCCTAAGAGGTTGAGCTACTGGCTCTACTGTAGGGTCTATGTGGAATTTGACCTGATATCCTACCAGCTTACCCAAACCTTGGAAAACTGTCGGAAAACTTTTAATTATGTCATCAGAATTGCCAGGCAAAATGTTACACAAAACATTATCACTATATGACACTAAAGACAGACTAACAGCTGTTTCATGTGATAACAAGCATTTAGCCACACCATTGTAAACATAGAAAATAGCACGTGCCGTTTTATGACCACATTGAACAATAGCACTGAATGACCCACACAAATCTAATTTTCTCTTGCTGCCATAGCCAAAAAGATTGTCATCATCATTGACAGCTTGCAGTGAGATGCTATGCTTGGACTTCAGCTTATTATAAGTGTCAACACCAATAATATTGCTGCAGGCTCCAGTATCAAGAATGAATGGAATTCTCTCACTCATAATGTTGATGTAGCATCTAGGCATCTTACTTCTAATATGCTGAATGGCATACATATCGCTATCGCTTGACTCGGGGTTGTTTACTGCGGACACGGTAGTAGACCTTTTGGGTTTTCCATTACAGAATTTAGATCCCGCAAAGTATCCTTTTTTGTGGCATGTGTTACAGTTACGGTGCAGGGCTGGACAATCTGTACTGCTGCTAAGATGTTTCTCGCTCATACACCGGAAACATGCTTTCTTCTTAACAGTAGAACTAGGAGTAGACGATTTCTTACCATGCCTCCTTTGCTTCCTTACAGCTGAGACATCGACTGCAGGTGGGGTGGTGACACTCATCGAGTCTAATTTCTCCTCAATCTCCACTTGTCGAGCTATGGCTACCACTTCGGAAAGGTCTGCTTGTCTGTCAGCTGGCATTGCTGAAATCCTGTCCCGAACTGTCTTACTATTGACACCTATCCGGAATTGTTCTAGCAGATTTTCTTCCAAATTAGCCTGAAACTCACACGTTCGAGCTTGAGATCGTAGTTTCAGCACAAACTCTGAAACTGACTCTGATGGACTTCTTTTCACCTCTCTGAATTTCGCCCGCTCCATCATCTTGTTCATTGTTGCTCCATAATGCCTTCGCAGCAGCTCAATTAAATCCTCTGCATCCACTTCTTTTGGCTTCCTTGGTGCAGTTAGGCAGGCCAGCGTTTCATATTGCTCTTCTGACAGTCCCATGATGAGCACATGTTTTTTCTTGTCCGGTTTGGTTCCATGAAACGCATAATAACTGTCCAATTTTTCCAAATACGTCTCCACCTTCCCACCAAACACCGGAACCGCTGACGCTGTGGTTGCACCTGTTGCTGCCATTTTTACCAGTCTAGCGTAGAAACTTTTTCCTTCGTCGCCAATTTAATGTATTCATTTATACGTTAATTATCATTAGAAGTGCACAGGGAGCTTCTTGACTGTTTGCTGTGCTAGACTAGACTAATTTATTTCACTGAAAGATTTTGTCACAAACAAGTCAGCAATGAATCAGACGACACACAATAAGATAAACAATATTATAGATTGCCACACTGAAAGCATAACAAGGAAACATTTCTGCACTAGCTTGTAAAAACTGTTGATTCACATAATGTGTTGCATCAGCTGACATACAGGTGTGATGATCATGAATAATCAGAGACTACAAACATTGGTACATTACACTGTCTATGATTGACGTTTACGCTTCCGTATCGGGGCGATAGAGCTAGCCTTAGTAGACTTTTTAGTAGTCTTTTTGGTTTCTGCGGCGGTTGAGCTGTGATGTATTGAGCTGACGTATTGAGCTGTGATGGCTGTTGAATAGGCGCTGGGCACACAATATCTCTTTTGCTCTCATCACATAACTCTCTGATTTTTTTGAAAAGATATAGCTGACGTTCAACAGTCAGACAAGGAGGCGGAATGATTTCAGGCCACCCTGACCTGGCTGACTCTGCAGACATAAGCTGTATATCTTCATTCTCCACGCTATTGGCATGCTTTTTTACTTGGACACTGCCTGCAGCAAAACAACGATTACTGCACACACTGTCTATAAGTATTACATTTATTGTACAACATTATTGAATTTCTCTATGTTGTACTTTCAAAGCCAAAATTCAGGATGGCAAAGAACACAAAACAAAGTAGGCCTAATCTTTCCGCCAATAAGATAAACTGGTGGTAGCGCTTAATTTGGCTGATATTTTTGCTTTTTGCATGAAAAAATCCACTTCAGTCCTTTATTGGAACAAGCACATTGCCGTGATCATCCGTGACAAGCTGGGCACTGTTTAGGCGAGCCAAGCCAAGCCATTTACTACCTAATTAAATAAAACTCAGATTAAGTAACCAAGAACCTTTAGATAGTTTCTGTATTATTAGCGCAAGCAAGATTTGAAAATTCTCATTTCACTAATTGACAAAATGAGAAACATACCTCACCTATATCAGAAAGAGAGGAACTCTGTTAGTTCTGTATTTCCTTTTTAGCAAGCCAAAGCAGTAATCACAGCTGAACTTCGTGTAACCTGCGACGAGAAAATTCAGTTCAATCTCCTTGTACAGCCCGCTTGCAACGCGCCAAGCCAAGTACTGTATTACTGCGTTGTTTTTATTCTGGCCATTAAAAAGGGTTTGATATACATAATTGTGTCAATACATTTTCAATACAAACATGAAACTTCAAAACATTGGTTGTTGCTTGCATACCAACAGTTGTCAGCGTGGAACAAAGCTTTCTCTTCATCAAGGCAATAGGTTTCTAGATACTGATGAATATAAGATATGACGCTGTTGGCTCCTTTTGTCGAACAAGCAGTCTCATCAATCAGATAATTCACTTGCGCAGGGAAGGTGTCACAGACCACTCCAAATAGCGCACACATTCGAGTGGTTTTGAAATAGAGTGGCCCAGGTTGCTGTGGGTTGGCAGGGTAGTGGACCTAAGAATTAAACAGAACGAAAATTTGTTGTTTTTCTATAGACATGCAAGTACATTTACTATTTATATTTTATTTTTTAAATGTATATTTTTGCTTATAAATTTGATTGTTTTTATAATTCTTAATTAGCATTTGCAATTGCTAATTGTTAAAACTCAGCAATGTTTCAACTTAAAACACTACGTTCATAGCTTTATACCTTGTAATAGTCGACTAATTAATGTTATATTTTGGGCTGCGTGTGCGTTATTGACGAAAACATGAAATAAGATTTGCGTTTTGCAACAAGCAACAAGAAATGTTTAAAAAAATGTTTTTGACCTACCTGCTGTGCATAATCAAAGCCATAGTGAGCAACATGAGGTCCAGTCAAAGGAGTGTTGGCAGACCTGCCAACCCAAGAGTGGGGCATTGCGTGAGATTTGGTTTTGGGGCAGTTGATGTATCAATGATAGTATATATAAAGTTGTGAAAATTGGGGCAAAAATCTCACGCATTTTCATTTTTTCTTTGGGGTGATTGCGTGAGTCTCACGCCCAATGCGTGAGTGTTGGCAGGTATGAGTGTTGGTACCAAGCTTCGAACCTTCTGTTAGATATTGTCGTGACGACAGGATCTCTAAACTACGACCGTTATCAGTAAAACTTGGCGGAAAATTTCCATCTAATCCATCATTCTCAAGATCTAAATCGATCTTACTGTTTCGAAAATCACTAATACTTCCTTCTCTATCCTGTAAATCTAAATAATTCACATCGACCTCCTCAAATTCTTTCCAAAAGTCACCACCAACGATAAATCAGTAAGACATTTTAAAACGCGATACATAGACTGAATAACCGGAAATGAAATATCGCTATTTTTGTTATCCTTAGCAGCCACTTCAAAGTCTGCAAAACAGTCTAATAAAGCATCTTAGCTAATCATACGCCTCAGAAACTGATTCCTGACATATGATTCGCCCTAGAAAAGTCATGACCTCAAATTCCAAAAGTCTAAGCTGCATGGACCAGTTTCACTTTGAGAGCCTAATGTGCGCTATATGAAATGCCGCGTTTGTATTGAAAATGATACGCGCTGTCACAGATACATGAAATTTCTTTCGATAAAACTGCCCTTTAGTGTGTGGTAAAAAAATGTACAGTTTTTTGGCTGTAATAAAAATAAATCTGAATTGTTGCAGGTTCGTATGCATATATTTGTCTGTAAGGCTTGACTGACTAACAATAACTGATTGAGTACCAAGATACAAGAATTTATCATGCAGAAATAGCCGTTGTACAAACATTATTATCTGCCGCAAATGGTCCATTGTAAGCAGGTATATAAACATTGCAGCAATGTGGATGTAATAATAGCCCACAAAAATGACACTAATAAAAAACACATTCAAAGCTATACAATAGGGATAATGGGATTCCAATAAGGCATAATACAGGTGTCTGCAAAAACCCTTATATTATTACAAAACCTGTGACACCTCCTTTCCCATAAATTCAAGCAGTGAAGCAATGGTTATAATATGCGTGATTACTAATACACATATAGCAAGCTATTTAGAGGTTCATACGACAAGCAGGCAGCCCATTTTAATACAAAATATAGTCTTTAAATTTTCCAGGTTTCCGTAGAGTACGACCTGACCTAGATTGTGGCACTGTCACCACCCCAGAAGGCTCCAAAGTGCAGGGGGCTGCCGGCAAAGCATGAGTTTGAATGTTAACATTCTGATTTGGCACAGAACTAGGAGTTGTGTGTGCATGTACCTTAGTTCCAGCTGCTGGCACAGCACTGGGCAGCGACTTGCTAAATATTTTAGTTGGATGTTCAACACTACCTAACCTGATATCCTTCCTGTTCCTACGAAATATCTGTCCACCCTCTACCTCAATTGCGTATGATCTCTCGCCTACCACCTCTACAACTACCCCTGGGATCCATTTGCCTTGAGCAGTTTTGAAGTAAACCTGCTGGCCTAGTTTGATGGTTGTTTTGCTTGGTCCACTGTGCCTATCATGGTGGTATTTTGACTGACACTGCCGAGCTGCCAACTTTTTGCGCACATCAACCAAGTCATAGCCTATAACCTTGTAACTATCAACAGATTCTGGCATTCTTTCGCGCAGCTTACGGCCTTGCAACAACACAGCTGGAGAGGGCAACTCCTCACTGATAGGAGTATTTCTAAGTGCAGTTAAGCCTGGATACCAACTCTTGCCCTCAGCCTGACATTTAGTCATCATAGCTTTCACTGTGCCTACTACTCTCTCCACTTGCCCATTTCCTGAAGGATGGAGAGGTGAACTGGATTTGTGCTCAATGCTATTTCCCTTGCAGAATTCTGAAAACGCCCTAGAACTGAACTGTGGCCCATTGTCTGAAACAATTTGTGCAGGTGTGCCAAAATCACTAAATATTTGTTGCAGTGCCAAGATAACAGTTTTGCTTGACATGTTTCTAGCTAATTGCTTTATTATTGGCCACTTACTCAGATAGTCAACAGCTAGCAGATAGTCTGCTCCATTCAAGTGGAATATGTCAATACCTATTGCCTCGAATGGATAGTCTGGCACTGAGAATGGTATCAAAGGCTCTTTTCTCTCATTCCTCTCAGCCTGGCGACATGGTTCGCATGACATGCATTTCTCTTCTATCCTACGTCTCAAACCAGGCCAAAACACTGATTGTGAAGCCCGCTGCACTGTTTTTGTTGTACCCTGGTGAGCTGTGTGCAATGACTCCACAACCTCGTCGCGCAATGCAACAGGTATGATCAACCTTGAACCATAGAAAACCACACCATCAAGAGTAGACAAGTTGAGTCTCAAGTTCCAGTAAGGCATTGCCATTGCAGCGCAACTTTTCTTGCATGTAGGCCATCCATTTTCTACGTAGCGCTTAACCACTGCTAATTCCTTGTCACTACTTGTAGCGCGTTGATACTTGCTCATCACATCAGCTGATCTAATTACTACTTCACAAACAGACAATAATGGATCAACCTGTAGGTCATCATGGAGGTCAGTGCCCTCACGGCAAGCTCTAGACAGAGTATCTGCCAACACCATTTCTGCCCCTGGCTTGTACTTTAACTCGACAGTAAGTGGATACGATAACAACTGTAGGCGCATAGCAGCAAGTCTGGGAGACAAGCCATTGATATCTTTCTTCAGCAATCCAATGAGTGGAAGATGGTCAGTCTCTACCACTACTTTTTCACGTCCCCAACAATAATATTTGAACCTGCTGCAAGCAAAAACAATAGCCAAAAGCTCTTTTTCAATTTGGCTGTAACGCTGCTGACAATCAGTCAAAGACTTAGCTGCTAACTCTATTGGCCTCCCGTCCTGCATTAGAACGGCACCTAGGCTATGAGAAGAACTGTCTGCTGACAATACTATGGGCTTAGACTCATCATAAAATGCCAGTGTTGGTGCTGCACTTATGAGCTCTTTGATTTGGTTGAATGATTTCAATTGTGGGGATTCCCAAATGAATTGTGCATGATGCTTGCTGATCTCTCTCAAGGGGTGTGTGTGTTCGGACAAGTTTGGAATGAATTTTGACAAGTAGCCAACAAATCCCAAAAACCTTTGCACTGCTTTCTTATCTTCTGGCACAGTCATGTTTTTTACTGCTTCGACTTTTGACTTACATGCTCGCACCCCCTCAGCAGTTAGATTGTGGCCCAAATATTGAATAGACTGTTTCAACAAGACACATTTTTCTGCATTCAATGTAATGCCTAGCCGCATACATCTCTCTAGCACTTTCCTAAGCCTTACGTTGTGCTCATCTACTGTTGCAGCATGTACAAGAATGTCATCAATGTAAATTTCCACCCCTTCAAGACCCGACAATGCATCTGCCATGCGCTGATGGAATAACTCAGGTGCATTGCTTACACCCATGGGTAGCCTTACATATCTATACTTGCCAAATGGAGTGACAAAGCTAGTCAATTTTGAGGAATCATGATCTAGTTGTATCTGATGGAACCCCTGCTTAGCGTCTAAAGTGCTAAAGTACTTGGACCCTGAGATCCTGGCAAATATTTCCGTGTTGGTGGGAATTGAACATTGAGTTCTAATTAATTGGCTATTCAAATACTGTGGGTCTAAGCATATTCTGATGTTACCATTCGGTTTATTCACTATTACCAATGGTGTCAGCCACTGTGAGGGCTCGTGATCACGAACTATGACACCAGAATTCTCAAGTTTTGTTAGCTCTGTTTTTAATTTCTGTCGCATGTGGTGAGGCACTTGTCGAGGGGGCACTGCTTTTGGTTCTGCCGTTTGTTTCAACTCTAATTTTGCTGGTTTCTCAAAACATCCCAAACCTTCAAAAACTGCAGGAAACTCTGATACCATGTCAGAAATAGCAATGGCATCAGGCTTGGAAGCTTGCGCAATTTTTGCTATGCTAGGTATTAGTCCAAGTGCTCTGACAGCAGGTAACCCTAGCAGAGTTGTGTCCCTAGTCTCAGTGATATAGAATGTTGTTTCTGTGCTTAAACCATTTTCAGGAATTTCAACACTCAACTCAGCCTTGCCAACAACTGGTATAGCCCGCCCCGAGAAACCCACTAATGTAGCTCCAGTTCTAACAACCCGTGTCAAGCCTAACTCTAAAAACATTTGTTTGGGCATCACACTAACTTGGGCACCTGTGTCAACCTGAACATCAATAGGCTTGCCATGAACCTTCACATTAATTAGCCACTTATTGTCTGACTGATTAGTACTTACTGGTCTAGCATGGTTAGTAGGACTATCTACAGCATGCACGTAGAAAGTTTCACTTACGTCTCCGTCGCACAGGCTTTCTTTGGAAGCTACCGAAAGTTCGTTTACACGTTTCTTGTGAGATGATGCGATGGAGCCCTGCTGTTTAGATTTGCATACCTTGGCAAAATGTCCCCGGCGTTTACAGTTCATGCATTCTTTGCCATATGCAGGGCATCTTCCTCGGTCGTGAGATGATCCGCAGTATTTACATCCATGAATATATTGAGGATTGTTACTGTGTCTGTTTATAGTCGTCGAGTTTCTTCCTGATGTCGTTGGGTGAGATTGCGTTTTGGCATGTGAATGATGTGATGTTCTTTTGTGAAAGCGAACGTGGGTAGTTAGTACAGTAGCTTTGTCGCCATCTATTTCCGCTTTTTGGTTCTCCAGAATTATTTCCTTAGTGCGAAGTTGTTGCTTGATTTCCTCGAGTGTAACGTCGGGATTGATCTGTAAATCTCGGGCTAGTGCTTTGTCTCTCATTCCGGCAAGTAAGCGAGTGCGCATCATGTCATTTCTCTGGTCGTCATTCCAGCTGCACTTAGAGGCTAGCTCATGTAAGTTTCTAATAAACTGTTCGTTGGTTTCTCCGGCAAGTTGAAGACGTGACCCAAAGAGAACAGCGTAGTGCAAGTGGTTGCTTCTAGGATTGAAGTAATTATCGAACCCTTCTAAAGTTCTGAGGTATAATGTTTCTTCTGCATTTTCGGCTTCAATTCCTGCTGCTTCGTCTGCTTCTCTAGGTGGTCTAATCTGGATTTGATCTGCTATAGCTTTAGCCTCTTCTCCCATGGCAAATATCAGCGTGTCAACTTGTCTCTGTGCTGATCTCTCGCATAGCCCTGAAGCGCTTCTGTATCTTTCGAAACGCTTCCTCCAGTCCGGCCAAGCCTTTTGAGAGCTGCTGAAATCTAGCTCCGCTGGTGGTTTCAATGAACTCATTTTGTTTGTGAAGTTTCTGTGAAGTCTATTTTCTTTGTTAAATCCTGCCTACGACGCCATGTTGCAGGTTCGTATGCATATATTTGTCTGTAAGGCTTGACTGACTAACAATAACTGATTGAGTACCAAGATACAAGAATTTATCATGCAGAAATAGCCGTTGTACAAACATTATTATCTGCCGCAAATGGTCCATTGTAAGCAGGTATATAAACATTGCAGCAATGTGGATGTAATAATAGCCCACAAAAATGACACTAATAAAAAACACATTCAAAGCTATACAATAGGGATAATGGGATTCCAATAAGGCATAATACAGGTGTCTGCAAAAACCCTTATATTATTACAAAACCTGTGACATGAATTGCTTGCAGATTGAATATTTTATAGGTGTGTGCTTGGAAGCTTAATAGATATTCTACGGGTGTGGATATACTATAATATGATTATAATTTCCTCGTAATAATTGTTGGATATATTCGTGCAAATTACATAAATAGAATATACGTAAAATATTGCATTGCATCATGCGGTAAATGGATGCCTTGTTAGAAAGGGGATGGTCGAAGCCGCGGTTGCCGACAGACTATCCGTTGAATTCACAGACTTAGTCACAATTGAAGACTATTATGTAGACACTTCGGAAGAACTATTCTGTTGACATAAACTACCAATATCGGCTTCCCATTTTTGTCACTGGTGATGTGTTTAGCTCATGTTCTTTAAAATTTTGTTTGAGTTTTAGATCATGACAATTACAAAGCATAATTTTCATATGCTATACTAGATTTTATGTGAATATTGTGTCTTTATAACCGAATGTATACGATTATGAAATTGTAATGATTGTTACGAAATTTAAAGAGTTATCAGTACAAACTCTGGTGGAATTCTAATTGACATCTTTTTGTTCATACATAGTATAATATTATTGAAATATTAATGAGTCAGTTTTATATAAAAAATAAAACATAGTATTAAAAGACTGAATGATATGTGAATAACTTTACACAATATGCTATTTAACTTTTCCTACTTTTTGTCAGTTACATCACCACCCCTGCATAGTTTCCTTATTTACCACAAACAATGTAAAAGCTCAATTATGTTCAAAATGTTCATGTGAATTGTTATACATTTTTGGGTGTCACCAACTTTATTTTGAGAGACCTTTTTATATAAGAAATTTTAAAGTAATCTTTGTGTGAGTGTGCGCTATACCAAATGCCAGTGGTTCTGTTTACCGAAAAGTTCTGAACTTCAAATAGAGGTAGCATTTAGAATACAAATGTGTGTAGTAAATAGATGTATATACTTTACCAGAAAAAGCATAAAGATCTCGATACTGTATATGTACATGTAATGTATGATTTATCAGTGATCAGCATCAACAGTTATCAGCAGTAATAATACAATAATTTTGAATAAAAAGCCAAAACAGATTTTACTAAAAGTTGTATTTTCTTTTCGAGAAACAACCCTTTGACAAGATGATAGCTGGTATTTTTGGAGGAGAAACAACTTTCTAAGTCTGTGCAGCAAGCAGAGGTTTCATGCACTTGATTTTTGTGCGTATCTCGTAGTGGAATCGTAGCCTTATAAGCTAGGGAAATCACCAAATTGATCCTCCTATCAATTTGAAGTACACGTAGTTGCTACAATGTTCCTATTATCAATGCTCGTGTATATCTATTATTGAATTTCCCGGCTTATGATGACATTTATGAAATATCCTCTCGACTGAACAACCTGGTAAAAGCTAGTTCCTATCAGAAAAGTCATGCATCTTAGGCATGCGGTATATACGTATGATTTCCGCAGTAAAGAGCAGTAAAGCTCTTGTCTTGCTGCTTGACCGCAAATTTCATCGTCTGTCTCAGCTCATATTCTTTTATGTATATATTTTTGGAGATCAACTAAATTGCCGAATGCACATACAGTATACATCGTGATGGAGTAGCCACTGTCTTTAAGCTGCAAACAAACAGCATGGTTATTGTAACAGTAGTTTAGGAAATAATAAGGGTCAGACAACTAATAAGAAATATATACGCCTACTGCATATCTATTGATACATGCAATCTTGTTCTAATAGTCAGTAAGCCACTATCTAAAAAGTAGCCTAAAAATTGAGTTCTGCTCCAGTTACACGGATATACACAATTTAAGTTGTTTTCGGGTCAAAAACACCTAAATTTTTCAAATCTGGGTAGTAACTCATTCCAAACCGGCTTGGTAGCCAAGAAAACAGCGGTGTATAAAAATACAAACAAATCCCTTTCATTACATATTAGAATCATTTAAAATCAAACTGAGCATTAAGTTTTCATAAATTTATTGACTGAACACTCATATCTTTCAAATGAAAGTATAACTAAAGGTTTTAATGGTGAAAAAAATCACAAGGGTGGATAGAAAAGCCCCCTTTCTGGCATATGCCTTGCGAATTATCAAACAAGTTAAAAAACATTGGTAGTTGATTTGTTTGATTATCCACTGGTCTATGGAAAAGTTAAAACTAGATTATGTTGGAACAAATAAAGAAAATACTGAATTCAAATACACCAGAACTGAAATTAGCCATTAAAGTCGTCATCCTCTTGGATTTCTCCTTCGTCGTTGTCATCTCCTTCAGCTTTATTCTCACAGTGACATCTCTGACAGAACTCGGTGCATTTCAGGTTCTGCTTATAGCAGCCAGATTGTCCAGACTGACATTTACTAGCCTTACATGAGCAAAAGGCATCTTTGTGTACTTCCTCACTCTGTGTGAGATACCATCTTTACAGAGCACCTAGACAAAAAAGTATGATGATCAGCTTGTAAACTATTATTGGCAAACCAACAGTTCTTTGAGCAACTTAAGATATTCTTAGCTGCAGGTCAAATCATGTTTGGTTTTTTTTCTCACAAATTGAGCATCTTTCTGCATAAACTAATAAACAATCCATTACTGGCGCTATGTATTGATCATGCTTACCTCTCGATAACGGGGGCATCATCATACATATTGTGGAGCTCTCTTAACTGAGTCATTGATAAGATCTGCTTCATGGTGACTAATCCATAAGTGATCACTTCCCGGCAGAAGGTAGGGCTGAGTCGTGTCTCCAGGTTACTAAAAAAATAAGTAAAACATTATTACAAATGCATATGGTACTGCTTGTTGCAATAGATTCCCATGTACCGTTATGTTCAGATAGCATGTACTGTAATTCATAAGAAGGTGATCCCTCACCAAGGAAACAATCATCAATTTTGTATTGTTTAGAAAGACACCAGTCCAGCATAGGCCATGTTAAGAAGTTTTTCCAATTTCACATACACAGACAGGATAAACGTGCATTAGGTGTTTGATTATGCATCCTGATTTGCAAAAGAAATAGCAACACTTCACACAATTTGTATATTGTGCAGTATTACATATATTAGGTTTTTTACCTGATTGAGTAAAGATTCACTAAAAAGAAACAGAGTATAGCTGAACTATGGCAAGTTATAAATAATTTAAATTTTACATATTAAGTATTTATATAAATCACAATTTACACACTTTTCATATTTCATCTAGTGCTTTGCAAAAATCTAAGTATATGGTTAACATGTCATAATAGTTTGTACTTTGGTTTTGGTTGATATTGGATGATGGGAGCAGTTATGTACAGAAAATTTAGCAATAATGTTCATACTCACACTAATAACAATATATGGTGATTACACCAACCTGGATGATGCACCCGTGTCTTGTTTGTGGGAGTTATACAATGATTTCAGGCCTGGGTATTGGTAGTAACACTGTCTATGGTAACACATCTCCTGAGCAACGGCGTCAGCAGAGAGAAAATGTACCCGGAGGCTATGATCAGCTCTTAGCTCAGCAGCTTGTTTTAATTTACCTTGTAAAAACAAACAACAATTCACCAAATCATCACAAATGCTAGATTAATTAGTCTCTACGATAGACCATGGTTGTGATAAACTTGATGCTAAGGTTACCTAACTTACTATCATCTTTGGTCTCTGCACTTAGTAGACCATCGCTGATGCGCTTACCAGCTTTCTTAGTCCACCGCTCCTTTTTTTCCACAAATAACACACAGTTTGGGTAGCGTAGTTTCAGCTCATATTGAGGATGAGGAGCGCAGTTGTTTTGTAGTTGGCTCAGGATTTTCATTCTCATGAGTCACAATCTTGAAAAAAACATGTACCAATAAAGTTTAACCAGATGCAGGCATTCATACATTTTATTTATCATTCAGAGTTATCTAGACAACAGTGAAGTCCTGGCTCAAAGTTTGCATTTTAATTTAATAAATGTAGGTATAATTTAAAAATTTTTAAAACATCATTAGGTACTGCAGGTGAGTTCAGAATTATAAGATTACTTACATTTGACTGTTGTGCTGATTTGAGCTTTGCTAAGCTGGTTATCCTTACATAGCAGGTTTGGTGAATAAAAGGCAGCTCAGCTTTGCTACCAGTGGACTTATCAACAACATCATCGTAAGTATAAGAATGTATAAATTCCTTGCACAAAGTTCTTTCTGGATCTTTATTAGTAACTACCCAGTCTTTGGCATACTTCAGCAACTTATCATAGCATTTCTGACTCAGTTGTTAGTGTAGATTTCTTTGGCTAGTGCCTTGAAAGTGGCAGCAACAAATCATAAGGCTGATTATCTTACTCAGAAATCAAAAACATGTCGATTGGAACTCAAATTCTCAATATAAATAAATGCTAGAACTCCACACACTGTATTCACTCTTAAACAACCTTGCGCTTTGAACCAATCCAATGGCCGAAACTCGTTTGGCAAAAGAGGGCAACTCCTCAATTTTAGTTCTCAAAAATCATTAATTCTGAGTGAATGTGGTGGTTTGCAGTAAGTTACTACCTGCCATGTTGTTCAGCACCTTCAACTCTATAACCCACAACCCACACAGTGTATATCCATGCAACTGGAGTGGAACTGAACAATAATTGGAGGTGGCTTACTGGCTATAAAGAGTGATGCTGACAAGTGAAAAGGCCCAGTGTACTCATACCTGCCAACTTTCACGCATTGAGCGTAAGACCCACGCAATTGCTACTTGCCTCATGCATCTCACGCCCCCCCCCCTAACCCCCCCCCCCCCCCCCCCCGTGTCACGCAATTGCCCCTTTTACTCAAGCAAACCTGTTTTTGCTCCAATCTTCAAGTAGTAATCATATCATATACTTACTACTAATAAACAACTATGTATAAACATATTTGTGGCATTCCCATCTATCAATAACCTCCACCTCTACGACATGTGGTTTTCCATATGTAGTTATATTATTCTTCGCTGTGGCTGTGGTGTTTTTATAGCTATGAAAATTTACCCCACTTATTAAATCCTCACGCGTTTTCATTGCCCCAAAAATTGACTTCACTCCTTTCCCCACTCCAGGGTTGGCTGGTCTGAATGTACAGCTGCAGTTGTTTTAAATAAATATGTAATGTTGTACAGACTATAAATATGATACACTGTATTCACTTTTAGCTAGTAATCAAATTATTCCTTGCTTTTGGTCAGGCCTGTCATAATTATCGATTGACTGAGATTTAAGCTAACCTTCTATCTTAATAAATCTAGGCAGTCACAATCAACATTTTTTCATCACACTCAACCTCTTACACAACAAATGACAATATTAATAAAGAGATAAAGGGGTGGGAGTGTATATTTATATTTCAATAAAGAGATAAAGGGGTAAGAGTGTGTATTTATATTTCAATAAAGAGATAAAGGGGTGGGAGTGTATATTTATATTTCAATAAAGAGATAAAGGGGTGGGAGTGTACATTTATATTTCAATAAAGAGATAAAGGGGTGGGAGTGTATATTTATATTTAAATAAAGAGATAAAGGGGGAGGAGTGTATATTTATATTTCAATAAAGAGATAAAGGGGTAGGAGTGTATATTTATATTTCAATAAAGAGATAAAGGGGTGGGAGTGTATATTTATATTTCAATAAAGAGATAAAGTGGTGGGAGTGTACATTTATATTTCAATAAAGAGATAAAGGGGTGGGAGTGTATATTTATATTTCAATAAAGAGATAAAGGGGTGAGAGGGTATATTTATATTTCAATAAAGAAATAAAGGGATGGGAGTGTATATTTATATTTCAATAAAGAGATAAAGGGGTGGGAGTGTATATTTATATTTCAATAAAGAAATAAAGGGATGGGAGTGTATATTTATATTTCAATAAAGAAATAAAGGGATGGGAGTGTATATTTATATTTTAACGCAAATATTTCATAATAAAATGAAACTTGCGGTAAATAAGCTTAATAAACAAGAACACACAGAAAAACCAGCCCACTATGGAAGGAGAACATGAAGTTCATTAACAATGATGCTGAACTTTGTGTTTTTTTTTCTGGGATGTACTAGCCTGTATACAAGCCAAACCGAGGTTTATATACAGGCTAGTGATGCACAGGTTGTTGTGGTTGTTTCATCAATTCACAAGACTCCACTCAGCAACTGCTAACCTCAGCATGAGTTAGTAGCAAAATGATTGATGATACACCATTCCAAATAGATCATTATTATTTATTATTTTCTCAAACAACAACACACAAGATAGGAGTGAGACAAAATAAAGCAGGTTTTTGTGAGTGTTTTGTAAGCACTTCCTAGTTTCACTAGATTGAAGCAGGAAGAAAAATGCTCTTTAATTCACCCTTGTATATATATACTTAGGGACCTCAATAAGCTGAAAAAGCTACAATAAGCTGAGAAAGCTACATAATCCTGCCAGCCTGTGTTAGAGACTTTTCCTTCTATAGCCGAGCTAGCTTCCTTAACCTAAGTTCCTGTAACATAGTCAGGGATGTGGGTGAAATTTATAAACAATCTATTTCGCCATAGATGACTTTTAGACTGCTTATTGTTAAACCGAAACAGTCATGTTTTGTGACGAAATACCCGGGAATTTTGATAGGGAGATATTGTGAAAAAATGTCGGCAGTGTTCTTCTCTTCTTTGAAAAGGGCCAACAGCTTTATAAGAAAAGAGGAGCTACAAACAACCTTTCAATGGTCGATGTACAAAACAGAGAAGAAGTTCTCGGAGACTATAACATTTGGTGGCATGTAGGTCACTGTTGGGGCAAGAATTCTTGGTTGGGGTTGGCAATTGACTTTGGATGTCTAGTCAATCCTTGGAGTAAATCCTATTTTATACTTTGGAAAAACAAAAAAAAACATCGTTTCAGCAATGATATACAGCCCTGTATATCATTATATAACGGCTGTATATCATTGGTTTCAGTATTAGTCTTGCTTGGCAGCTACTCCTCAAATCATTTACCTGTCTAAATAATTTTACTGACATCTCATTGCTCGTCATCTATGCCTAAATAGATTGTTTATAAATTTCACCAGGTACGTAGGAGACGCCTGCATAACAACAGCAAGACTTTTCTGCTGAGAACTAGCTTTTACCGGACAACCTGCCATGATTGGCCGGCGAACAGTAACAACACTATTAACTTTCCCCGCCTGAAACGTCAAATGTGAACCGCCACTTTCGATAAAACAGCCCCATGATTGGCTGACGAAATGTAACACTGATTATATTAGATTTCCCGCCTGAAACGTCAGCTGAGAGATAGACTTTTATAGAAACACCCGCCCTAAACGACACTGCTTGGTCGTTGAAACGATATTTTTTAGAACAACCCCCAATTAATTGAATGGTCTCGAAGAATTAAATAGTCAACGTTTGAAATCATTCACATGCTACGAAGAAAAGCACGACAAAAATTCGCAGCATGTAACAGTATAATAATTGATACAAACGGCGGGACAGTGACGAAGACTATCTGCACTTGGCGCCGGCGTATTACGTATTAAAATTTCATCCGACACTTTTCGGGGCGACTAGGTTGCGTATCTCGAGAGTTAGGAAATTTTCGCGTACCAATTTTTTTAACGTTTCGATTATTTAAATGCTACAACGAGGCATCGTTTAGTGCAGCTGTGTGTTATGAAAGTTAACGGTTGTCTGATGTTTATTATTGTAGGATAATTGGATATGGTATCATCTGTGAAAGCATTCGAAAAAACCCAGAGGTAAAAGTAGTAATTTGGACCCTTAAGTTAGACCCTGTAGTGTCTAATCAGCAAAGGAGTATCCATAATCGCGCTATTTGCATACAAAGCCCCAGCAATATTTATTAGCTGTATCATAATAATGTTTGGAAAGTGTTAGGTTCAACGCATATTAACGTGAGCTGTTATGTTTTTGCCCCAGTCACACATGCACATTTACTATGAGCCTAAATGTGTGACTTCACAAACTCATGGGTGATATCAATCATATACAGCCCCATTTGGGCTGTATATCATTGGTGATATGTTGGTCAACTTGTGATATATTTGTTTGTTTGTGAATATTATTTATTGAGGTTTTCATGAGAAAATAGTGTTCTGCTGACCTCATAGTTAAAAATTAAAGCTAATATAATGTGGTATAATATGATAATTGAGAATAAAATTGATAATGGCTGCAATAATATGATTTCTATAAGAAGGTAATAAGGTCGTTGATTGAGCTGAGTATATATATGTATATATATATATATATATATATATATATATGCAACAACATATATGTTGTTTTGCATATATATATATATATATATATATATATATATATATATATATATATATATGCAAGCTGAGCTGATTGAGTATTTAGATTCCAAGTTAGTAATTAGTATAGTCATTTTTTAAGTTTTTTTAACGCGGATGACACAATACTCTGCTATTCTTATGTCAGTTATGGTTGTAAAGTGACAACCGATGGTTTTTAACAATTTTAATTCAATGTTGTTAGTATACCATTGTTAGTAAATATAATATAGAATGGTCAGTAGTCACAGTATGGACAGTTAATCAATATCAAATGACAACTCATTCACAGGATCTAATATCTCTTCTTTCATAATCTTGATAGCGTTATATTTAAAAGATTGTCTGCCATAGTTCTTATTAATAGATGGTGTTATTAATGAGCATTGTAATCTTAGGCTTATTTGGTGTCTCTCACTATCCTGTTGAACATATTGGTATGGAGCACTGGCCACTGTAGCTACCTCCACTTTGCCTATCAACTGCCTGTAAAAGAAAGAATGCCGCCTGGCAAGAGTATGTAGGCCTAATAATCGACGACCATCAGTTACTGAGAAGGATTTAGGTGCTTTGCATATTATTCGCACCGCTTTAGTTTGGCAAGCCTCAATTTGGTCTGAATGACATTTACCAAGAAACATAAGCAAAGTCGCACAATATTCAAGACGACTTCGGACTATTGAAGTATATATTAATTTAGCATCTTCAACAGACAAAAGATGTCGAATCTTACGAAGAGCATATAAGCATTGTTTTGCCTTGGTCACTGTTAGTTTTATGTGTACTGAAACCAAAATTTGCATCAATTGTGACCCCAAGTAATTTTATATTGTGTTCAATTTGGATTTCAGTGTTGCATAGCTTCAAAGTTCTATTATAATCAACTGCTCGATTCGAGAAAATAATAAATCGTGTTTTTTCAACACAGATAACCCATTAGATAGGTACCAGTTTTGCTTTTTATTAAATTGTTCTATTGATAGCATCTGAGAATCTATCTGAGTACTTGCTGCAGAAATAATTACTGTATCATCTGCATAGGAGTAAGCATTTGGATTTTTATTTAACATGTCGTTAACCATCATGTTAAAAAGTAAAGGCCCTAAAATAGATCCTTGAGGGACACCTTTACGAATAGCTAAAAATTCTGACAGAGTATTACCAATTTTCATTGCCTGGCTGCGGTTGGTCAAATAAAACTGAATTAATTTAGTACCTGATGAACTAAATGAAAAGAAATAACTAAGTTTGTCAACTAGAAGGGAGTGGTCAACCGTGTCAAATGCTTTCTTTATGTCAAGAGACACCAAGGCTACATATTGTGAATCTTTTTTATCAAGGTTACAAGTAATAATGTCAAATATATAATGAAGCATTTGTGCTGTTGAGGTCCACTTTCGAAAACAGAATTGTCTACTTGAAAGTTTTTGGTTTGCATCTAAAAATGATTTAATCTGTAAAGATATAATCTTTTCAACAATCTTAGACAAAATGGGAAGTGAAGATATGGGTCTGTAGTTATTACAGCTCAAGGGGTTTCCTTTTTTAAATAGAGGCGTGACAATAGCTTTTTTGTAAATGTTAGGAAATTTATGGGTTTTAAAGCAATTGTTAATCAGAAGTGTTAAAGCTGGGATTAGGCTATGAGCTAGTTTTATGTATATTTCAGAAGGAATAGATAAGACTCCGCCTCGTTTTCCTGGTTTAAGGGTTCTGAAGACAGATTGGACTTCTCTTTCAGTTACAGATTCGAATTTAAATTTATGCTCAGATGTTTGTAACGATGTTAGTGCAATATTAGGAGCTGGGCTATATATATATCTGTAAAAAATTTGTTTAAAATCATAGCAACCTTTTTTGGGTCTTTTTCAGTAATTCCGTCATTTTCTAGGAAAACTTTGGAAGCTCATTTTTTAGATTTTGCAAGTAGTGGGTTAATTTCATTGTAAAATGTCTTGGCATTAGTGCTCAAACGTTTGTTATAGTAATCACGTTTTGCTTGTTTGATGTTTTGCTGAACAAAATTTCGGAATTTTTTATATTGTGCCCATCCACTGTTTAGACACTGCCTAGGTCTATCGGAGCACACCACTTTCTTGTAAAACCTGTTTTTCATAGCAACTAGTTTTTTTAGATCAGAATTTAACCAAGGTGGAGAGTCTCCACGAACTCGTAACTGTTTAATTCAACTACAAGAGAATTAACCCACTCTTCAATTAATATTGCTTGACTATCGACATCATTGGTCTGAGCTAATTCGTTTAAAAATGTATTGTCTTTTGTGTTTGGTAGATGTTCAGCAAGTTTTTTAAAATTTCTACATTCAATTAGTTTTCGCCGAGACTTCTGTTTATGATTGTAGACAGATATTGATGTCGCATAGTGATCAGATAAATCTGTCACTAAAACTTTACTAGAGCAGAGATTTAGTGTTCTAGACATGAAACATAAGTCTAGTAAAGACTCTTTGCCAAGTACGGGTGACACATACGTACAGCCTTGAACTGTTTGAATTAAGTTTGAAAATGCTGCTATGTCAAAAAGTGTATCTTTAAAAACATCTGTATTCCAATTTATATTCATATCCCCCAATAAGAATAATGTTTGCTCGGTTAAGGATAGTGTTACTGAGTACATCAGACAATTCGGAGAGAAACTGAGCTTTGTTCATGTTTGGTGGAGCATAAATTGACCCTTTAACGGAAGTGGACTTACTAGTGGAAACTTTGATCCAAACAGATTCACAGGTTGGCATTTGTTTTGATAGAGAACATAGCCTCTCAGATTGGTAATGTGATTTAATAAAAATAGCAGCGCCACCACCTGTCTTGTGTTTACGGTCTTCTCTGAAAATTGTGTAACCTGGAAATTTAATTACTTCATCTGGTAAATCTGGTTTACACCGCGTTTCACTAAAACTATTGTCATAAAAGTTAAGATTGGGTAGTGAAAGATAGTAATCAGTTTTAGGTTTCAATGATTGAGCATTGTGATGTAACACATTTAAACAATCAACAGGTGGAATAAAATCATCTAACAAGGGCATAAATTTACTATGTAGTAACCTGGCATGTTCTCTAGTGTTTAGAGTTGATTCCTGATTGTTGTTAGCCATGGTCCTGTGTAGAGTCTGAAGCAGGTTGGGTTGGAGAAAAGCTCTAGATTGGCACACTTGCAGATAGACGTATGAAAATAAGACATACTCTCTTGTACCACATTTTTCCTAATGAAGACAACCATAATGCTTTGTCAAGCTCATATGATGAACTTATACAAGACCACCCTACTGAAATCGCGATGACTAGGGCTGCAGCAAGGGAAGAACCTCCTACAGTATTCACCAACAAATCAGTGTACCATAACAGCTTCCTACCACGAACTGTCAGAGAACTAAAATCAAAGATTGCTTGCTAACTGCTCCCGTAACATACCGATGCTTCTAACGTGCTGCTCTATAACATATAGTCGTGACATAGTGAGACACTACTGATAAATGCTGGCTTATCATGCTGATAAGTGCTGATAAATAACGGCAAATTCGTTGTATTTGCTGTTCAGAATAAATTGCTAAAGGTGTTGCATCTATTTTTGAATCTCATCTGGTTAGCGAAAGTTGCACGTATTTTGCTGGAGGTTTGTCGAGATGAATGAAAGTTATGTGCTATGTTTATGACTGAAGAAAGCCAAAATGTCACATATTACTTTACATACATATGTAACGGGAATACTTACTCTGTAGTTTTTTTTCCATTTTAGGTTGATAGCTTTGATCGAAAAGTATGAGTACGGATTCGATGGCAGAAAGAAAAAAAGAAGCAGTCGGAAATGTCTTTAGTGTCTCAACTGTAAAAGCAGACAGTTTCGGTAAAGATAATGAATTGTCATCGCCTCCACCACCCCCAATGCAGGCGAGACCAGATTTACAGCAAGCTATGTCAAGGGCTCCACCGCCATTAAAAAGAATGTCTAGAGCTAATAGCACAGATAATGTTGAGTGTCTCTCATCAGATAGTGAAGATGAACCAGTTGATGGGAATCACTCAGATTCTGATTCATTATATGCTAGCAAAAGTAAGTCATCAAATCTAGACTCTGTTGTTGGAAAGCTACTAGTCAACAAGCGAGCAAAGGATGTGAACCCTGACTTTTCTATCGCTACAACTTCATCAATCTCTGATGCAACCCTTACAGATGGTAACCCAGCTTTAGTTACACCTCCACCTCTTCATAAGTTTGTACCACCTGTCAGCTCTCTTAAATCTTCTCAAGTCAGTTCGGAACCATCAAAGCAGAGACGTAAACAAACAGCTCCACGATCGGCGAATAATAATTCGTCAGAAAGTCTATCCGAAGATGGTCACACCATACAAGGGCCAGGTTTGATTTCTAACCATTGTTGATGGTTTATCATCAAAGTTCTGTGTGTTAATTATTTCTGCAGACCATGAACATTTGTTGCCAACATGTTTGCAGTTGTTTTATTATCACAACTTATCATTAAGCCTATTCACTTGACTTGTTACATTTGCAATAATTTCATGTGTGTGAGCATGCGTATGTATGTGTGTTTATGTGTGTTTATGTGTGTTTATGCGTATGTATGTGTGTTTATGTGTGTTTATGTGTGTTTATGTGTGTTTATGTGTGTTTATGTGTGTTTATTGCGCTATAGTGAGATAATATATAAAGTACTGTTAGCAAAAGTAACTGTTACCTGGTTTAATACTAGAGGCAAGGCAGCCCAGACCATTTAAAAATACTCGAAATTATAGGTTTGAATTTACAGATCATAGAAAGACTACAAAATAGAAATTACTTCTTTTCTTTAGATATTGATACTCTTCTTACTTTCTGCTGACCATAAACATTCGTTGCCAACATATTCCAAAAAGCTACAGTTGTTCCGCAGAATAGAATAGTTTTATTAACAGTGGTTTTATTATCACACATTAGGCTTATATATATATAATATATATAATATATATTATTAGGCTTATTCAATGGACTTGTTACATTTGCGATAGTTTCCTGTGTGTGTGTGCGTGCGTGCGTGTTTGTACACTTGCATGTGTGTGTACGTGATTGTTTATTGCGTTATAATGAGATCATACATAAAACACACATAGCCCAATATTATCAAAAGAAACTGATACCTAGTTTAAAACTAGAGGCAAGGCAGTTTAGACTATTTAAAAATAAAAAAAATTATAGGTTTGAATTTACAGATCATAGAAAGACTACAAATAAAAATTACTTCTTTTCTCTAGATATTGATACTCTTCTTACTGACTGTGCGGTTGTCACACCCATCGAAGTACCCGCAAAGGAGATTGAAAGCGATGAAGAAGATGATGAGTTCAGACCAATGCGAGTGAGCAGCAAAGGTAAGTTATCAGTGGTAGGTATCAAGATGCACAGATTGTATTGATCGTCATTATGCCATTATTAGTCGGGCTCAATATAGGCTGGTAATGTATCAGTACATAGTTTTTATCGTTGCAATTTTTAAATTGCAACTTTGAATAATTTACCAAAGTTTCAATCAGTTTAACATTGTTTAGGCAGATCTGATAGCAAAGAAATTTCACTATTTGCGAAATAAGTGATTTCAACGAGATTTTGTTGGTTAATTTACATGATGAGACTTGCAAGTGGAGAAAGTTGAAATGGGGATGAAGGCTGCATTACAAAACAGCAAGTTATCTTGTTTTTTTTTCATTAGGAATGCTGTCACTGAACTATGCAGCTGTAATAACATGGTGAGACTGTGTAAATTTCACACAGGTATTTTGAACTGAAATTGAAATTTTTATTGTTAACTATTTATTTTTGTGTGTTGTCATTATGTGTTTGGCTGGTTGTGTCAATTTAAGATTACTACAAACAAAATAATATAAACATTTTTAGCGTTATTGTTTGTCAAAACATCAATGCGTAATATTTTGACATTTCCATTTTGGGCATTGGAGATGCTCATTTCGATCCTTTGGCAGGTTTTGAAGGCTAGTTATATAGGTAACTAACATGAAGCTATCAGTCAGAATTGCCAACATGTTATCATTTGTGTAGCTGTAGTTTCACTTTTTCACGCGATGACCTAAAGTTCATGCCCCGCTTAGCAAGTTACTTTTACAGAACTGGTTAGCAAGCCTACTTTGCTGGCTTTTTAGCTATCGTCTTTGATAAGCCATTTTTCAATTTGTAATGTCGTTAGGGAGAGTCGTAAAAAACACTTATTGACTAATGCGTATACAGATCATGCTACAACGGAAACTAAAGGAGAATGGACACAGGAAAGACCTGGCAAGCCGTTGAGGTCCAAAGCCGACTCCTTCAGGCGAAGACCTCCTCCAGTCCTCACATCAAGCAGCAGGCACAGTAGTGAGTCGGCCATGTTTAATTTGTAATTGTCATCTATTACAACTACAGTGTTTCTAAGAAAATCCTACATATTTTGGTTATAAGTAGTTACTTCCAATTGTAATAGTTATGTCTTCTCTGCTGCACTTTGTGTGAATGTCTACTGCAGTGTATGGATTTGTCTTCTGCAACTGCACGATCCAATCCAATTGTCGATCCAAGTTATAATTTAATAGATGTGAACTGTAGGTAGGTGTAAAGTGTGAAGTATTCAATGCGATTCAAGCTGCTTTCAGGAATATTATTAAAAAAACACTCAGCATTAGCATAGTCCCTTTCGGAGTGGCGTATGTTTGCTGGTATGCATATAATGCTTTCTATTGGAACGCCTTGACAATTGTAGAAGGGTTATAGGAGTATTTGTGAGAATTAGGGGATACGATGGTACAAGATAATCATATTGATAAGAGAAGTTGCATACCCTTAGTTGTCATTGTATGCTTATCAATGCATCAGAACTCTTCGATGAATTGCTAGCACAGTTTACTTTCAATATCCTTTATCATTGCAGTTGATGATTGAATTTGGCTGCTTATTTTGTAAACTTTAACAATATGGCTTCTTCTCTTATAGACCTGTGGCATAACTCGCAGTAGTACGCTATATACTATTGACTTGTAGTAACAGTATAGTTGGTAACTCACAGTACACTATATACAATTGACTTGTAGTAACAGTATAGTTGGTAACTCATAGTACACTATATACAATTGACTTGTAGTAACAGTATAGTTGGTAGCTCACAGTACACTATATACAATTGACTTGTAGTAACAGTATAGTTGGTAACTCATAGTACACTATATACAATTGACTTGTAGTAACAGTATAGTTGGTAACTCACAGTACACTATATACAAAGGACTTGTAGTAACAGTATAGTTGGTAACTCACAGTACACTATATACAATTGACTTGTAGTAACATTATAGTTGGTAACTCATAGTACACTATATACAATTGACTTGTAGTAACAGTATAGTTGGTAACTCACAGTACACTATATACAAAGGACTTGTAGTAACAGTATAGTTGGTAACTCACAGTACATTATATACAATTGACTTGTAGTAACAGTATAGTTGGTAACTCACAGTACACTATATACAATTGACTTGTAGTAACAGTATAGTTGGTAACTCATAGTACACTATATACAATTGACTTGTAGTAACAGTATAGTTGGTAACTCACAGTACACTATATACAATTGACTTGTAGTAACAGTATAGTTGGTAACTCACAGTACATTATATATAATTGACTTTTAGTAACAGTATAGTTGGTAGCTCACAGTACACTATATACAATTGACTTGTAGTAACAGTATAGTTGGTAACTCATAGTACACTATATACAATTGACTTGTAGTAACAGTATAGTTGGTAACTCACAGTACACTATATACAAAGGACTTGTAGTAACAGTATAGTTGGTAACTCACAGTACACTATATACAATTGACTTGTAGTAACAGTATAGTTGGTAACTCACAGTACACTATATACAATTGACTTGTAGTAACAGTATAGTTGGTAACTCACAGTACACTATATACAATTGACTTGTAGTAACAGTATAGTTGGTAACTCACAGTACACTATATACAATTGACTTGTAGTAACAGTATAGTTGGTAACTCACAGTACACTATATACAATTGACTTGTAGTAACAGTATAGTTGGTAACTCACAGTACACTATATACAATTGACTTGTAGTAACAGTATAGTTGGTAACTCACAGTACACTATATACAAAGGACTTGTAGTAACAGTATAGTTGGTAACTCACAGTACACTATATACAATTGACTTGTAGTAACAGTATAGTTGGTAACTCACAGTACACTATATACAATTGACTTGTAGTAACAGTATAGTTGGTAACTCACAGTACATTATATATAATTGACTTTTAGTAACAGTATAGTTGGTAACTCACAGTACATTATATGCAATTTATTTGTAGTAACACATGATGACCTTCACCCATCTATGGTTATGGAAAATACGCCGGATGAACTCATCCTTCCATTTAAACACGGTGAGTTCACTTAGCTATTATCCATCATTGTTTATCCTACTATGTTGTGTCCCTGTTTACAGTAATATTTAATGAAGTAGAGTGAAATATTTATGCTAGTTATGTTCCATTATCATTATAATATCCTCCTTTCACCTTAACTCTTGAAGAATAAAAAGTGTGAAAGGTATCCATTTACTCCAGTGACAGTCTGAAAAATTCAACCATGTTTGTCAATCTTCTTGTTTGGAAGACTCTAGTTGTGGAAAGCTGTCCACATTAAAGGAATTACTGTGAAAGTCCTGTTTTTGTGGTTTTTGATCTTTTTTGTTGAATTCACTCAAGGAACATAAAATGGCTGCGTAGCTTCTGTCCTGCCTAAAGGTTTTTGCACTACACGCGTCATTTGCTGCAGCTCTATGTGTTTTCTGTCTGACTTCAGGCTGGATACGAGAAATAGTCATACGAAATGTCCGAAATGAAGGGCTTCGTGACCTTGACAGAAAACATACAGCTGCCGATACCTATTACTACGCTCCTGAAAAATATGGATCCGTAAAATTGGTGAGTCTTTAAATGTCTGATAGTTTATTTTTAATGAACACTCTAAAAGCCATGCTTGTAGATTGTGGTTACTAACCCAGAATAAACCTGAATTAACCATGCCCAGAATATTTATATTTATCCTTCCACAGAGATGAAAAACATTGTGTTTTCAGTTTAAGAAATTTCTGATGCTACAATATAGAATATCGTAGCGTATTGTATGGTCTTGTTTTGCGTGTTTGTTTCTGATTATACGCAGCGATGGCAATGGTTTATGTTATTGGTTGCAAAATCGTATCTACGATAAAACCTTTCATTGATTGCCACTTCAATTTGACCACCACTCTATGAATAGGGTTGCAAAATACAGCCCACTTTCTATTTGACTGCCACTTCGACATTGTTTGTTCTTTGTAAACCCACAAAAGAAAGTGATCACTAGGAAGCGTCCTGAAAATACTACTAATAACGAATAATAATTTTCCAATAATTATAACAATAATTGTAATAATACTAATAATGATATATCAATAACAATTTGTTGTTTCGTTGTTGCTGTAGTGGTTGCCATGATTTGAGTGACTTGAGAGGATCGATCGTCACAATTATCAGAATTGTTCTCTAATTCAAAGTTCTAAATTCAATCCTTTGTTTTCAGATTCATCCATAATGGGAAGATAAATAAGTCAATGATTATGCAAAAATCATTATGCTTTTTAGATTAGTGTGCTACAATGTCTAGTGTAAAAAACACCTTTATAGGAATTTAATATCACAATTGTATGAGTAAGGATTTTAATAACATCAGCTGTGTTTACTATTGTCTTTCTAAAGACATTCATAAAATATACTCAGGATCTCCCTCAAACTTGGCAGTGGTGTTGACATGAGTCCCACTGATCTCATGTCTGTCACAGTTCTGTTTCGTTTATCTTTTTAGAGATCTCTTGTGAGAGTTGCCGATTTCCGTAAGTAGCTTGAATATTGACTTTTGTCTCCTCATTTAGATAATTTTGTGTTGTTCTCGTTAATGTAACAGTGGTTAATAGCCGGTTACTTATAATCTTGTAGTAGCGTATACATGTGTAGAGACCATTTATTTTAGTGAAATAAGTACATTGGAGTTCTGCATATCCCAAATACAGCAGCTTCTCTAGATGAATATTTAAATGAATATCAGTGTGTATGTGGTTCCTAATAGAATGCTGGTTAACATTCCTAGCTGTGTTTCTTCTTTTGATCATTCCATTTAAACCATTTTATTGCATTTCAAAACATTTTCTTGCTACTTACAATTCCCTTATGACTGTAATGACCTTAACATGACAGTATTTATGGCATCTTGAAAAATACAGTCACTTTAGTATAGTTTTTATTGTCTTCTATCTGTGGTTTGTAACTTCTTTTCTGTTTAACTCTCACGACACTTGAGATGAAAGTGAGTGAGTTGTTTTAGGCAAGTCTGTAAAATAAAATCTTATATCCTACTTATGGAGTTTGTAAAATACTCAGTTACTTTTCATAACGTTTAACATCGTGGTGGGAACGCCTCATATTACTGCATTTTACCTCTGATCATTTCATGCTCCTTCATCACCCTTCTGTAGTGATTTTTTCACTAGTTGTGTTTTACCTTCTATCATTTACTACTACCTGCTGTCTCTCCTTTAGTGATGGACAAGGACATAAGCAACCTTACCTCTAACAACTTCAGTTTTGCCAAGCGCAGTATCTACAAGCACCCTGAAGAGTTTATTAAACTGGCTGGAAAGTTCACCAGTCGAAAACTCGCTGCAGGTCAGTCTCAAATAGTTTGACTAGTTTGAAGCCTAGTCGAAACTTCAGTGATATTTTGGTTATGAAAAACAGTTGTGCTTTTTGTGGATGCTGAATTACTTAGTGTCAAATGACATTACTGAATTATTATGTATATAGACGTGTAGCGTGTATTCAGTGATAAGTAAAGCCGTAATAACATCGCGAAGATGATATCACCATCAAAAAAGTGTATACATTTTAGTCTCTGTGTAAATGAAATGTTGCAGCACTGAAGTTTTCATAAACAATAATTTCTAATAATGTATTACATTGCGTTTATTATATGCGTTAAAATTTTCAAGTGCCTTTTAAAGTGTAAAGCGAGTCAGCTCGACCCTTGACCACACCAACGGGCAAGAGAATAACTCGTGGTTGACGTCTGACAATTGTACTTACATAACTATACATATATTTACGCTGTGAAAAATGCAAGTAATTCGCGTAGAAGCGTTCAAATTGATGTGTTGATGGGGAAGCCTGTCTCTTATGTATTAGGCTTATTAGGCTCCGCTTATAGCCATTGGTCGAGCCACTCGTCGGGCTGTCCAGGTCGTACCCGGACTCAGTCATTCTCTGTGTTGGCTGTTCTGTTGCTAGCTGATTCCCACCACCGTAGCTCATTTGTTACAAGTTCTTTTGACTGCATATTTTGGTGTGACTGCTGCCTTTTGCTCTCTCTATCGAAACTGGTTACCAAAGTGTCTGCTAAGCCATATTTGTATTCAGCTATATATATTTGATTGTCATAAATCTTATCAGTTAAACAGAAAGCCGAAGCATCAACTATCAGTTCCAAGACGACTCCGACAATAGCTTCCTCATCAGAGGTGATCGCTTCACCAGCTGTGTTGAAAGATCCGACATTTCTTCATAAAAAGGTACTTGCCATCAGCGTCTAAATTTGGTTAAATTTACCTTATGATTGTCATTCTGATCCTTGTTATAATGCCTGGTTACTAACCTTTGACCTCTTCAAATCATGATTACTACCAACTTGGCAGTTGAGAGCCCCATGAGAGATTGAGAAACCATATAGTCCCAAATTTAGCTACTCAGGTTAGTTTGCGCAAATATGGCGGCTGTCGTAGGTAGCCTGTACATCCACTTGTCCTACTCTATAGACAGATTCTTACTTCCATTATCGGTTAGGAAGGTTTCTGTACAATTGCAGCCATTTTTATTTTAGGTACAAAAAACAGAATTGTTGAAAATAACTTTTTCACTGCTCAACTATATGTCGCTGTACAACAAGCGTTGTAAGAATTTTATTTTGTATAAAAATGCCACAAAAAAAGATGATATATATTTTTAGCCTTCTAGAACACCGAACTCGACAGACACTAACTTTACTGTCACTTTCTGTTGCTCAGGGTATCAGGTTCAAATCTCATCAACTATTTAGAGATTTTCTTCTCTCTTATTTGACTGTCCGATAGACGGCCATGCTAAGTTTTTGACGTCCAGGTATTTGATGTCCACACCTGAATAAACAATGAATTCTAGTCAAGTCCACGGAAAGTGTTACCATCTCAAGTAGTGTTACCGTTTTTAGGGTTTTAGTTTAATAATTTTGTGATTCAGTGCCAATATACTTGTATTAAAAGTACATATCAGCAATATACTTGTATTAAAAGTACATATCAGCAATATACTTGTATTAAAAGTACATATCAGCAACATACGTACTTGTATTAAAAGTACATATCAGCAATATACTTGTATTAAAAGTACATATCAGCAATATACTTGTATTAAAAGTACATATCAGCGACATACGTACTTGTATTAAAAGTACATATCAGCAGTATACTTGTATTAAAAGTACATATCAGCAGTATACTTGTATTAAAAGTACATTTCAGCAATATACTTGTATTAAAAGTACATATCAGCAACATACGTACTTGTATTAAAAGTGCATATCAGCAGTATACTTGTAGTAAAAGTGCATATCAGCAATATACTTGTATTAAAAGTACATATCAGCAACATACTTGTATTAAAAGTACATATCAGCAACATACTTGTATTAAAAGTACATATCAGCAACATACTTGTATTAAAAGTACATATCAGCAACATACGTACTTGTATTAAAAGTGCATATCAGCAGTATACTTGTAGTAAAAGTGCATATCAGCAATATACTTGTATTAAAAGTACATATCAGCAACATACTTGTATTAAAAGTACATATCAGCAACATACTTGTATTAAAAGTACATATCAGCAACATACTTGTATTAAAAGTACATATCAGCACTATACATGTACTTGTAGTAAAAGTACATATCAGCACTATACATGTACTTGTAGTAAAAGTACATATCAGCAATATACTAGTAGTAAAAGTTCATAGCAGCAATAAAGTTGCTAGCCACATAACAGCTTGGGTTACGCTTGTAATCGGAAAATTTTTAAAAGTCCAAAAACGTGTTAAATAAATGTTGTATATATGGAGTCTTCACTTGACAGAGATTCAGCAATCACAGTGGTGCTTGGAACTGATCACTGCAATGAGTAAATAGTTGATTATGTAAGAAGGAACTTACACAGAACTTTATCAGAAAGTATCGGTATTGTTCTATCACTTCCAATCGTTTTTGATGTTATTGGGGGTCTGACTGCCAGGATATTTCAAAAATAAAATCGACAACAAATGATCACGCCTAAAACCCTTGGAAGAAAAATTATGTGCTGAAATGATGTCACGAGTTGCTCTGCCTGTCTCTCTCGTTATTGATATCGGTTATTGAGTTGATTTGCAGAGTTATGCATGTTTATTCTGACGGTCTCTTTGCCAAGGTGGAATTATAGTCGTCATAACCACATTTTTATTTGAACCTGGGCATTTTAGCCGTGGTCAAGTTTTTTCGATGCTAATGTTGAAATGTGCAGTCAGGTCAACTCAAACATCAAAAACAATCTCAAACGATAGAAAAATATGGATACTTTCTGATAACATCTGATAAAACTCCATGTAAGTTAATCTTTAAAATGAGTTGTCCATAGCGTAAATATACACTATGCTTTTTGTGTATTATTTTTATATATAAATATCAACTTATGTATCTACAACTTTACTCTAAGTAAGGATGTTGTGACTATCAGAAAAAATCATAACTACACATTGATAAGTGCTCACTAATGCCCAGATGTAAAATGCATTACAGTTACAGTATAGCTGCCTGGATATCTATGCAGTTGCATTAGTAGTGCAGTAGCATTGCGTAGTACGTAGTACTGGTAAGCATTAGTACTGCATTGAAATGATCCAGCGCAGTTCTGATGCTTCACAATCTTGGTATTTATATATATATATGACATATACATGTATATAAATAAATACCAAGATTGTGAAGCATCAGAACTGCAATATGGCTGCTATATATATATATACATATATATATGTATATGTATTCTCACTGCAATTATAATTAATAAATAATAAAATAATTTATTCAAAATAATCTCAAGGCGTATCTCTGCTTGATTAGTCTGGACCAGCCAGCAAGGTTGTGTGTTTAAACAACCTGATTTTAACATCATCTCCCGATTTTGATTTTATTGGTCATCGTTTTAGTCTAAAAATGCGATGCTCACGGCCATTCTGTTAGAACGCCCTGGTACTGACAATATGGATCGACCGATTTTGAGGAAAATAATGGCCTACAAGGGTGGTGTCGTTCGGGCTAAACAATTCCTGATGACCCACTCACAGCCGTCGGTCTCACCCATGTCTTCTCCTAAGCACACTGCTCAAGTAGTCAGTTCACCCCGGTTGATACCTGCTTTCATAAAGGTTAGGTTTTTATAGTTATCATTTCTCTTTGCTATGAGTTTGTGCCATCAATATAGTTTGCTATATAAATATCAACTAATATATATATACAGCTGTACTCTCTCTGTAGTAATGTTGTGACTATCAGGAAAAATTCACAACGGCGTATTGGTAAGTACTCACTGATGCCCGGATGTAAAATGCATTACAGTTACAGTATAGCTGCCTGGATATCTATGTAGTTGCATTAGTAGTGCAGTAGCATTGCGTAGTACTTAGTGCTAGTAAGCATTAGTACTCTGATGCTTCACAACCTTGGTATATATATATATATATATATATGACATATTATATGTATTCATGTATAATATGTATATATTATATATAATATATACATGTATAATATAGTGTAGTTAAGTATAGTGGACTCTCACCATACGGTTTTAATTCGTATCATAAAATGATGCCAACACTGATACGAATTGTTATCAGTGTTGGCATCATATATAGAAGGGGGTAAACCCATAGTAAGGGGGTAGAAACCCATAATAATATCTAAACACCCCTGGTAAATTGTATCAACATTTTATTTTGACAAAATATTTTTATAGTTTTAACAAAATAGTATGATAACCTTAGTAACTATAAATATCTACAGTAACTTAGCCTATTTAGTGGCTATTATCTGCAATAAAATGTAACATTACAATGTTCTATGTGCAGTATGTATCATAAGGAGTTCTTACTTTCGAGACAGACGTATAAGATAAACGTTGAATATAACTTAAATGATTTTAGCTTACTAAACACACAATTTGTCGTAGCCTAACTAAATTGCTATTTCTCATTTTGTTTTCACTATAACCGATGATGAATAACGCTGAGCTCAGAGAGAGCGAGCATTGAAACTCTCTTTCAAGCGTTGTGAGATAGATTTCTGCGTAAAGCTTATCATCACCATCATCGGTATTTCGATGTTTTCATCACAACGACTGCCAAATTTTAACTTCGAGAAAAATTTCATCAATATGGTATGACAAGAAAAAAGTTTTATGGCTTGGACAAAAAAGTATTGTGTTCCAAATCGTAAGGTGACAAAACTGTATAGCAGGGTAACTGTAACCTTGGGATGCTCATTCATAAGAGACATTTACGCTGCATTATGCTTAGTTTACATGTCGGGTATTGGACTGTCTCTCTGAGTTGATCGCGTAAGGTTCAACATTAGTGGTAAGGCTACTGATGAGTTTTCATCCAATTATAGAAACTGGGCACAATAAGAAAAACATTAAGTTGACAGTTTGTTAAATTAATGGTTCACTCAATGGGGTCTATAGTAAATCCTAACCACCTGAGCAAGATGTCAAGTAAAATCCTTCTAATTGTCATAGACATGTAACTAGCTTGACAGCAGCTACCTAACACAACAGAATCATTTATTAAAAGCTAACCAATCACAGCGGGATACACAAACTCGCATATATAGGTCATCAGTGAAAAGCCCACTGTGCAAATTTTCTCAGCTATGTGCTGTAGATCTTTATACTATAGAACTGTCATTAAACAAGAGAAGATATTTCCTACGGTAATCCCACGACCAAACACGAGCGAAGCGATTGTTGGGAGTTTTATGATAAATGCATATGTGCACACAACTCAGAAAAATTATTCATCAACACCGTCGCAAACCCTTGTACCGAAATCCCATCAACAAATTTAACCATTTTTCGATAGAGTCGTTTAAGTATAATAACGATACAAAACACATGTAAACCTATTTAAATATGTTACCAAGTATTTATTATTTGTAGACAATATCCTAAACCTTACCTATCTGATCGGATTATAGACAAATAGACAGATTAATTTGGCCTGAAATCGCAATAAAACACTTGAAGTTTTTTTAAATTTTAATTAAGACCGGCCAATGATACGCCAATAAAGCCGCGCGACAGATAGTCAAACTATTAATCAGTGCGCATTTCACAAGAAAAACGTGCTCATTTCACCAGTCTATGGCATTGTTTAATTGCCGAAGGTTTCTAACATTTTTCCGTTTTTAACATCTTGCAAAAATATTTAATAAAAGAATAATTATTCGATTTCATGAAATTATTATAAGATTTAATTATAAGAATAATTTTTCAAATTTATCCGAAGGTTTCTGTAATAAACGTAGACCGTTTGAGGCGTAGACTGATTTACAGGTACGAAATTGTGGTACAGTTTATCAGCCTATGTTTTTTTGTCCAATTACCAAAGGTTTCATTAAATTATTTAAAACGTTAGTCAAAATTCTTTACATCCTATGTACAAACTACGGTAGAACTACAATGCCCCTTTATGCCGAGAAAAATTTTTTATTTTGCTCCAGTTTGCAGAAAACAACGCGTGAACGCTCATACTTGCTTTCTGTTAAAGATCGCCATCAAAACCATTCTACATTCAACACAACCAACTTTTAAACTGTGCATATTACACAGCAGCTTGCCATTTTACTTCTAATATTGCATTTCAGAGCTATAATAAACATATTTCCTTATTGCTGTTGTTAAATTACATACATTAGCGTAGGTTAGGCCTACAGCTTTAATTAATATTTATTTTATTGTTGTAAAACATAGGTTTGAGATAGTAGTAGATTAGATGTGATTTTTTTACAACCTTTTGTTTTGCATAATTGACTTTTTGAATTTAATTTCAAAACAACTTGACAACTACCATGGACATACAACTTCCCAGAACACCACGTCGTGGCCGATGCAGTGGCCGTCCACGTGTCTCTCAATTATTACAGCTCAGTAGGAGGATAAATAGAAGGTCCTCACAGCAACCATCAACATCAAATGCTAGTGTTCAACAACACGCTACTCAAATTAATAGCAACAACTCATCTGATTCAGATAATTCTTTAGTAGATGTTGTAAGCGATGTAAATGACATGGGCTTGGCAGCCCCTTTGTTTCCAGATGATGATCATGATTTTATGGACATCATTGTCCATGAAAATATTGCGCAACACAATATTGCTCTTCCCAATGCTGCCCCTCTTCATCACATTCCTCATTTTCAAGAACTGCGTAACAACTTTCTAGGCAGACTTGACAACAACATATAACAGCTCACATGTACTGGATGTAATGAGAAACATTTACACTATACTCTGTCAATTCCTGCTGACAACTACTTTTTCAACAACCAGCACTACCATTTCTTTTTTTCATTATCACTTATTCCATTATCAGGTCGTGGGCTGTATGACAGGGGAATTTCTAGTGTTTAGTATGTTCAATTCATTTTCGGTGAGTTCTTTTGTTATATCATATTTTTACAAACTGGTAGCTTTCAGGCTGTACAAAGATGCCTAATTCAATATTCAAACTATATACATGTACATGAATCTCAATGTTTGTCTGTATTCTGTCTGCCTGTCCTCATACAGCAACAAAGTTTTAGGAATTAAACATCGCTCAGAACTGATTTTAAACTCCGAGTTTGCAGCTCTGCAGACAGGTGTTTATCCAATACACTACGCAATCCAACTGGATATACTATTTAATAAGTTGGGCGCATACTTAGTGCACAAGCCAATCTTTCATGACTTCACGTTAAACACTGCAGCTAGCGTCATTTGTGAAGCCAAACAGGAAGAAAAATGCTTCAACTTATTTAGCCAACATGACTATTGCAGTCTGTATAGATCTGTAGTAGGCACTGCAGCTGGTATGTTATTAATTACAAAGATAAACACAGTAAACAGAAATAAACACAGTAAACAAAAATAAACAAACATTTTCATTTGAAAGTTAAAATGGTAAATGTTGCAGATGTTGGTTAAAAGTGAATTTTTAGTGAAAAAAGGTTTTTTATTATCCATGCAATGCCGGGCATTTATCTAGTATTCAGTATAATTCAATAGTTCAATTCTATTTAGTTGCATTGCTTGCTAGCTTATCATGTATGTGTTAGAATAATCATATGACGGAGATGCGCAGAACAAACTCGCATGACATAGGAATGGTATAATCATCTAGCTACATTTGAGATTATATTAATAAAGTTGATGTAATTTAGGAGAACTCTGACTATGAATTTAGGCTCCAGGTATAGCTGTCAACACATCCACATCTGTTACAGAAACCACAACCCTGCTCTCAGCTTTGTAAAGGGGTGGTTAACACAGTTCCCTATGCCCAATGCAGAGCCTGTCTTTCTCTATTCCACCCAGAGTGCATCGACTGGACTACTGGTGGACAATGCTCTGTAAGTGTTATTGTTAAATGGGCTAGTTAAAAGCTAGTTAGGTACCTAGCTTTTTTACAAAAACACAACGCTCATTGTTTGCTCAACTTTTTTGCATATGCAGTCATGGCTGTCTCTAGGAAGGCCCCTAATTACAGCATGTGATTTGTGTCAAAAAAAGATTTGTCAGAAAAGCTGACCATCTTCACGGAACCTGTACTAAAGCCTATGTTTAAATTGCAAATAAAAAATATACAAATTTGGGGAAAAACTAACGCGAATTTCATACTTTGGTCATGTAGTTTCAGAAATTGTGCTTTGTTACGATATGAAATGTAAGTGAGCGTAATTTTTGTGGGCATTGGTCAATTGAGTAATATTCCTCTATAGTCCAATGATGACTTTAGTCTGTAGAACCTTTGACCGATATGTTGGCAGTATTCCTCAAAAACATGCCATAGCTGGTGTTGGGTGTAAGAGTGCATAGCTCATCTTCTCAAACATAGAATTAAATATGCTAACTTGTCATTGAAAGACCTGATATTATCAGTTACTAGTACCCTAACAGTTTCATATACTATGGAAGATCATCAGGTGAGCAGATGGAGTGTAGGAAATAGTAGTGCATAATCATTTGCTAGGCCCAATGCGGCTGACTCGATAGAGCGCAGGAAATAATAGTGCATAATGATGCAGGTATTGAAGTGTGGGCGTACCCAGCTACAAGTCGAGAGTTCAACTCCAATTGAAAGCAATCTTTTTTCAACCTTCATAGCATGTTGTGAGATGAATACGGCTCTGATTATAGTAAAGATAGTAGGCACTTGAATAATTAGTCTTTTATTCTGTGATCAGGGTAGTTAGTATTAGCTCCAGAGATTTAATCTGGCCTTCAAGCTTCTGATATATTTTATAAATTAGGTAACTTATTGTTTTATGCAAGCAAATACATCTTCCTGTTTTTCCTATGCATGTCCTCCTGTCTTTTGCAGGGATGCATCATGAACTCGAGGTTGGGTGCTTCAAGGAAAGAGAAAAATATCATGGTATGTTAGCACAGACTTCCTTTTCTATATATGATGTAGTGATTGCGTACATAAAAAGGTCTGTTGTCATTATTAATCTTTGAACGTAGTTTTTGTAATCTAAGGGCACTAATTACTGCCGGAGCAAGTTTTGGTGACCAATGACATGGTGGCATGTCAGCCATAAGTGTTAATGCTCAAAACTTAAGTTAAATTTCACAGTTATACCGTTGCATGATGCCAAGTTACCACCAGCGATATATGGGACATGACATCATACCGGCCTTCAATGATTTTTAATAATATCGCTTATTCAATTGGTTTGTAGACTTGAGAGAAGTAAGATGTACATACCATATATTGGTGGAGTTTATTATTCACAATCAAATCTTACTCAAGCCACCTCTTCATTTTTGAGGCTGTTATCATTCCAAAACCAGATCGAGATTACCATGAACCTTTTATCTGAGTGCCCCCTTCATTTGAATGCCACCTTTATTTGAATGCCGCTTCTAATAGAATGCCACTATAGAAGAATGGTTAGAGGAAAAGAAAGGTGAACGAAAAATACAGCGCCATCTTTTAATTGAAAGCCACCTCTATTTGCTCGGCATTTTGACATGCATTGATCATTATGAAGCCAAGATAGAAAGTGATCCACACGCAGTACTTGCAAATAATTACAAAAATAATAACCACAATAATATGAAATAATAGCGATCAATGTTATGGTGTATTGTAACTTTTAAATGTTAAAAACGTATTTAACATTTTAAAATGTCATGTCCGTTTTCTAACGCCAAAGCTTTGCAGTTTTTTCTTTAAAACTTTGAAAGTGACGCCACTTTAAAGTAATTAATAACTGATAATAATAATTGGATAATAATTAAATAATTCACTGTCTCGCTAATATTTTATAATAAAAGTAGTTCCTTGTTTAATACAGTCTTATACTTGGACATATATGAAAAGCCGTTTAGCAGAATGGCTAAGACAAAATGGCATTAATGTCGCTTCGCCCGAAGGAGACTGCAAAATATAGGCAGCATTAGCATCCCTTCGCTTGTAAAGAGGTTAAATTTATCTCCCTAAAATTCTGATTAGCTAGTTGAAAAATACAGTGCAGTCCTGTATTTTTACATCTATTTGTGGGTACTTGTGGGTATTTGTACATTTGTGCAATAATTTTTACAAATGCAACACGTTTGTAAATACAGCGCCATGGCGTTCACATACATGTTTTTTTCGGTATGTGCAGCGTTCATGACTTTGGCTTAATCTTTTGTAAATAATGGCACTCATTGCTATGCAGTTTCATCAAATGGTTCGCTGAAGTAAAACGATAGAGGTCTTTTAGCCACGAATGCAATCATACACAGTTGGTCCGTTACAAAAATACTAAAGCTCTAAATGGTCTTAATTTAGGTGCTCAGAAGTAAAAGGCTTAGTTGCCAGTTGTGGTGTCAACACAATGTTTGAGTACAGATTTTTTTTATTTGTAGCTAATAATCTAGCAGTAACACCTGTCTTTGTTAAATAGAACTATTTCTGAAAGAAATAGAATTTGTATTTCTGTGAAACTATTTCTATTTCTTTTTGTGTTGACTAAGTCTAGATCTGACCTTCTGACCCACGCCCGTGTATACCATCTTCCGCCTTTGTCTGTCCAGCCTCTTTGTATGAAAGCTTCCCATAGTTTGTCCTAAATTATCTTCTGTGTCTAAGCGGGTTAGTTGAGTGCTTAGCTGATTTGAACAGCCCAATTTTTGATACTGTTCTAGAAATTTTCTCTAATAAGCAAGATCACAGCACCCCTGATCAATCAAGCGTTGAGCTGTAACGTAGCATCAGCTGCCCCTAAAGAAAGTAAGGTCCGCCGTGTCACCATTTGCTATGATTCTCTTCAGAAGATTGACATTTCGGCTCCTTTTGTTCTTAACCTGGACAATGAGACATTCGGAGTCGATCCTTCCCATTTTATTGCTACAAAGACCGGTAGGTGGTTGCTCAGGCACATAACAAGATAGTTGAAAGTCTAGGTATCATGTGGCATTACAATGTCAGACCAATTTAGGAAATCAACTTCTATATACACTGATAAGTCTGGAAAATAATTGGTTGTTATTTGGCAAGTCAATCTGTTGCAGTATTTTAAGCTTCATTTGCTAATGGCTGGTTCACACTGTATTGATGTATTACGGCGTTTTCCTTTTGGCGTTCATCCTCGATTATGTGTACTGTAAACTGATGGCATCGACGAAGCAACATGGATATGTCGGGAAAGTTTGCAGCTGCCATACTTGTCCAATATTTCGCCGAGCATCGACCACCGCCTTTTCAATGTGAACCATTTCAGCGATAGGGATTCGCTGTCGCGACTGAGGTGATTTATTTATTTTTGTTTATGACAGTTGCTGCGAGACTAGTATTTGATCCAAGCACGCAAAAACGAAGAGGTTTTTCCGCGAAAATCTTTAAAAAATGATTACGCTACGTTACAGAGTATTTGCTGATGCAAACGCAGATGGGTGTGTAATAGTGTGAACATTGTCATCATCAACGACTACTGAAGTATTGGGGCATCATCGCCAAGATGTGGCAATATAATGTGAACCAGTTGAACCAGTTTAGATCTGTTGCTTTTAAATTGTTTTTTTCCATAGCCATAGGTTTCCTTTCGTTTTTCTATAGTTATTTGTCTAAAGTTGGGCAAATTCGTTCATTGCAGTCACTTTCAAGGTATCACTCCAATTGCTTTAGATATATCTGCCATAATTTTCGGGAACTTTTATACTCTTGGTTTATTAATTTTACACACGATTACCAGATAAACATCGCTATTTTACTGCCAAGATTTGACATCACTTCATTAAAATTTTCACGTCTGTACATTCCTAGATATTTACATTAATCTGGGCTTGTCCATACATTGTATTTTTATGTCATATTAGAACATTTTCAGTGCAATAATTGTCTACATGATTTCTACAATGTGCGAAGGGTACTTGTTTTAATACTTTGAAAGTAGCCAATCCAGGGTTAATTAAGTTATTCATGAATGATTTGATGTCATTTCTGCTTTTATCAATGAATGTGAAACTATCAGCACGTGTTCATTTGACACAGTCAAACATTGAAGATTTTTCATATTAGCTTATACCAATGATATAAACACCCTCCACAAGGACTTAAATGGTATGGCACTTAAATCAGTTCTCCGCATTCGATGATGTCTTCTGATTAACCACACTTTTCTATTGATTTCGATTTTGCTGAGGGATTGCTAACTTCCAATTGATATCTTCTTTTCCTTCATGTTGCGTTTTATTGTGTCTTTGAACCTCAATTGCAGCCTACCAGGAACTCCTTCTTTGAGTTATCAATAAAGGATCTGTTTGTGTAGTCTTGTGTCCTTCATTCTGTGTACATGTCCAGCCCTTTTTTCAAGAATCGTTAGGATGAGGATTTCATACATTTCAGGTAGGTTGACTTGAGCTAGCATATCCTTATTCAAGATTTAATCCCACCACTTGACATGAGGAATCTGACGTAGATATCTCATCATGTATGTGTTTAATTTGTGAGAAGCTAGCTTGTATGCTGACCAGGTCTTCGCTACATCCAACAGAGATGATAGAATGGTGTCCTGATATGCGGAGCAATTGGTTTTGAAGGTAAAATTTTTGTTACACCACATTTTTGTCATTAGTCATCCGAAACAGCTTCTGATATAGGGCACTCTAGTATTTATCTTATCATCCATTTTGTAGTTGTAACTACTTTTACCAATTTCATGAACTCCAGTGGTGGGCTGGAACTCCATTTCCGTCTTTTTGAGGTTCATCTCAAGTCCGTAAGCTTTAGCAGATTTAGCAAATATGTTGACTATTTCCTGCGTCTCATAATGAGTGTGTGCAACAAAGGCAGTGTCATCAGCAAACCTGAGTTTCTTAACGGTGATCTTCCTTGTTTTTGTTGCAGATTCGCATTGGTTTACACTGAACTAATCTTCTCTAAGCCTACTTTGTATCCATACACTTTTGTCATGATTTTAAAAAGCATTTTGAAGAACATTTGAGGGAAAGATGGAAATTAGAGTCGGAGCCATCATACATCCCTGTTTAACACCATTGTTGACCTGCAATGGGTTTGATAATTCTCCTTTTAGAATAATTGTAGCCGGCATGCCGGTGTGCCGAGTATTTATCAGGTTGATAAACTGAATTGGAATACCAAGTATCGTAGGATCTTCCCGAGGTTTGGTTGGTCTACAGCAGGGGTTTCCAACCTGGGGTACAAGTACCCTAGGGGTACATTTTAGAAATCTAGGGGGTACAATACAAGTTATAAGCTTAATAAATTTTTGGTTTGTTTGGCTCTAATTATTAATAACTTTGCTGAGACCACTGCTATAGAGCTATTATTGGTATCATTTTAAAGCCAACTAGTTTTGCCATTCAGACAAACTTAGGCAAGCATCAGCCCTAAACACAAGGTTGTTTCATCAATTATGTCAAGATTGCGATGCAGATCATGAAAACCTCCTTAACTACACAGCAGTGAGATGGCTTTCTAAAGGCAATGTCCTGAATCGATTTGTGGGACTGATTGATGAGATTGCAGCTTTCTTTGCTAAATGACTTCTGAGAAAGCTTCAAGATTCAGTGAGAAGTTAAGGACTTCAGAATGGAAATGGAAAGCTGCATATCTGAGAGATATCTTCTTAAGATTAAACACGGTCAATGCATCTCTTCAAGGGAACTCTACCCCTACAATTGATTTTACAGACGAGCTTAGAGCATTTATCATGAAACTAGAGATGTGGAGAAAGTCAATGCTTGATCATTTGATATGTTTGATAGCTTGTCAGAAGTATTGCCTTCACATGATTCAATTTTATTCATGAAAGATCTGGTTGCAGACCACCTCTCTTGGCTGGTTTGCTAGTTTCAACAATATTTTCCTCACTTGAATGACACAGATTTGAAGTTGGCTAGAAACCCATTTAAGTTAAATGTAGCTGATATTGATAGTGACATGCAAGAACAGTTGATTGACCTTCTCAATGACTTTGGTGCAAATGATAGATTTGAAGATTGCGTTCTTTGCAAGTTCTGGTGCTCATTAATAACGTCCTACCCAAAGCTTTCAGTGGTACCTTTAAAAGTGTTGCTCATATTTCCTAGTAGTTATAAGTGTGAGCAAGAGTTTTCCTCACTTTGGTACATGAAAAGCAAATATCGCTCACGACTAAATGTTGATGACGACCTCAGAGTTTCATTATCTGTTACTGAACTGAACATCAAACAGATCACTGATGCAAAGCAGGCACAGCCTTCCCGTTAGACTGGCCTAAATAAAGTGGGAAAGTAACAAAACACTGCCATGTATAAAAATTGTGCTGCATAGTCATCATTCTTTTAATAAATAGCAATTTCATACCAAATCACATTTCTTTACCTGTTTAAGTGACACATTTCAATAATGCACACATGTCATATTCATGAAGTTAGACCAATAATACCCTTGATTGAACTGTGTTTTCCAAAGGGGTACATTTTTTGCAATATGAATCCCAAGGGGTACCTAGGCCAAAAAATGGTTGGGAACCTCTGGTCTACAGTATCGAAAGCTTTTGTGGAGTTCGTGACGATTATGTATAAAGGCATGTTTTATTCGATTCATTTTTCGTGCCTTTGCTTTAATGCAATTATTATATTTGCTGTACCATAATTATGCTTTCTGCATAAGTTTATCTATTAAAAAACCATGTGCGAAAACTTTGCTGAGAATGAATAGTAATGAAATTCCTCTGTAGTTGACACACACACTTTGCGGTCACTCTTTTTGAAGATGGTTACGAGCTGGACGTATTTTCAATTCTGAGGGACTACAGCATTTTCATGCCTCCTCCATTATCTCATGAAGGGCACTCATCAGTTTGAGCCCTCCTTGTTTGATGATCTCGGGGTAGATTCCATCAGAGCTAGGTGACTTCCCTTCACTCAGCATCTCAGTTGCTTTGATGATTTCAAATATTTCAGGCCATTAGTTTATTTAGTCTCACTAGTCGCATTTAGTTTCATTATTCCCATTTTGAACTGTGGCTTGTCTCAGGTCTTGATCAGCATTTATGACTAGTTAGTCTTATTTTTTGTCAGAAGCGTTACACTGTCACTGGCCAACAACTGGTCAGGATGGCTCACTTCTGTGCCTCAGATGGTCTTCGTGCTTTGGAAGAACCATTTCATGGTGTTGGTGTTGATAAACCACTGTTGTTCAATAGCCTGTGCAGGTTACCTTAAGCTCCCGACATCTACTTGCGGACTTTCTCCTGGCCACTCCATTATTTGATTCGTTAAAATCGATATTTCTAGAGAGCATATACGCCCTTGCCTGATTTCTGCTATCAATAAGATCTTGGAGCTAAGCATTCTTTTCATTGCATCATTCTTTATATTTTCTTGTGACAGTGGTTAGGTGTTTTGATGCGTTATACAATCTCTTTAAATGTGTTTTACATGTTCTTCACTCTTTTTGGAGTTTTACTGTCCAGTTTCTTTAGATCCACTGAGACCTGACGTGGCGGATTTGGAGAGCCGACTAGATCTTGTTGTCCTTCAGTTTCCGTAAGCCAGGAAACATTCAGTTTCCGTAAGCCAGGAAACATTCAGTTTCCGTAAGCCAGGAAACATTCAGTTTCCGTAAGCCAGGAAACATTCAGTTTCGGGCAGCATGCATTTCCTCTTTTATTGTCTTTCTCCTCACTTCGAACTCAGCTTTAGTTCTCATTTATGTTGTGGTCAGTACTGCTGTTTGCCCCTCTTATTGCTGTTACATCCCAGATTGCTGGAAGATCACATTGTCTTGTTACGACTAAGTCAATGGATGCCAGTTTTTACTTCTTTGATGCATCCATGAGTATATGTAAGCTGGTCTGTGCTTAAAGAAGGTGTTGGTAATGCAGAGTTGGAGTTCACTGCAAATTGAAAAAAGATCGCCTTTGGTCTTTAGCTTCCAACAGGAATACTCGAGACAGCTAGGATGCCTGGGCCAGGGTGAGTGATCTTGTCAAACTCTAACATTGAAATCACTCATGAGCATGATCTTATCAGATGCTGGACTGATCTCAATGTCTGGTTCAGCTGATGGTAAAAGTTGGTGATGTTACCTTGTGTGTTCGTCATTGTAGGAGCATAGCCAATTATCATGGTATACCACCTTTCATTGGACTCTGAGTGACAGAAGCCTGTTGTTGATTGCCTTTGGCCTCTATATCAATTTTGAAAGAAGCTCATTTTAATAGCAAGAGCTGCACCTGATTCGCTGCTTACAGTTGCAGTCTTTTCATTCCAATAGATGGTGTAGCTTATTTTTTCTCTGATTTTAGCTGTGTTTCGGAATCTTACCTCACTCAGAGCTGCGCTGTCAGTGTCCTACTTTCGCAGTTTATATGATACAATTGTGCTTTTTTTTCAATTTTTTCTGTATTCTGCCAATTTGAAATTATTTTGATGCTCCACGATGCAGAGCTAAGTTTGAAAGTCTGGACATTTTCGTACTGAGCGATGTCCCACCAGTATGAGTTCATTTTGTGGTGCTTTGTGATTTATTCAGATTTGCTGATGAGAGGTTTAAGGGTACATGAGGCTTTGTCAGCTGCCGCTCTCCACAACAGAAGTTCACTGCGCTGGCAAGGATAGACCAGTATGACCGCAGCCATTCGGTATTTGCAGTGACCGGCCGGGTTGATTCGCCCTCTCAGAATTGTCACATTTGTTGGTTCATTGTTGTTTAGGTGATCACCCCTTAAGATTCTCATGCTGTCAGCCTGGACACTTTTAGTTTTTTGTGGCAACCTGTTGGAGGTTAGCATGAAGCTTGACTGCTTGGAGCTTCTTATAATATATGGTATCTGTTCATGGTTTGTATATATACGGTATATATACTGCATATATACAATCTAGTTTTTATAGTATAGCACTACTAGCTGGTTAATATCACATCAGGATCCTGGTCTATAGAAGTATTTTTTATTATAGATTAAGTGAGCGTTTGTTTAGATTAAACAGGATAAATCGCTTGCTATATTTTGACAGTTACTGTTTTTTTTTTACAAAAATGTGAAAAACTTATGAAATAGCAATAGTGCAGAAAGTGCAATAAAGATGCTACATATTGATGGGTCTCTATTCCAAGACTATTTTACTCTTACTAACCTAGTTGATTGCCTATTGCTTCATCACCATTATTGAAGATCATGATTCTTACTACTTATTTAGTAGTTACTGTGGGATACATTTTAAGCAAAGTTAACTTTAGGTCGCTTGTACATTTTTGGTACTACTGCCTGTGTCCCTATCACTATGCTGCCATGATGTCGATTTGGAGTTGTATGCACGTGGAGTTACTATTTGATAAGTGTTTCAAAGGTGATTTGCATGTTATGTACTAACACAGCTGCTTAGTTAGAAGAAATAAAGAATTTGACACTTTAGACCATAGCATCAGACTTTAGCAGCATACTGTCTTTATTAGCATCGCGTTTTCGAAATAGGAACAGGTTGAGTGGAAATGTTTAAATTTGAAAAGCTTTCCCGATTTTGTTTTGCGCATCATTCCCAATTGCCTTTTTCATCTTTTACCAGCTGACAACATTCGATAAAAATTTATGATTAACAAAACGTGATTTTGCTGTTTCCTTCGCGTGAGTAATTCAAACTTGTGGATAGTGCAAAGTTGCAGATTAACTGTTTCGTGAAAGCATAGTGAGTGGTTTAAGCATTCTGATTTCACATTGATAGTGAATGTGAGATGTGTCAGTTCATTACAATTATTGGTAGGAAACCACATCAGTTGTAGTTAGTCATGGTTAGTAGAGGCAGGGATAGTTAAGACTGAAATTAAATATTATTGCAGGAGTTGAGGTATTTATAAAGAATGGTCAATTATTACATCCCTCAGAGGTACCAGTCAAACATCGCACTTTTGCTCCGTCTGTCCAGGTCAGTAATGTTCACATTTATCCACTCAAATTTTTCATGTGAAATAATTGATAATCGTATGTTCCCATACATAATAAACCATAAAATTATAAACCATATATTTCCAACATTTGTAGCATTATTGATTTATAGTGTTGTTGAAAATGTAGAAAAACAAATTTCGATTCATTTTCAAAAAGCTGAATCACATGGGAAAAGTGACGAGGTAAAACTTAATGAGTCATTTACGTGAAGTTAAAATGCTTATGCCTTATTTATATTATCTTTAAGACAGTCCACTTGCGCTTCATGTTCACCTGGAAGTAAGATCAATTTAGTCATCGCTTGATAGCTTAACTTCATCATTGGAGTTGTTCTCACATCTCCTACAATTTGCTGAGTCCCAATCTGCATTGGAAGTTCGTAAAAGATTTTAAAAATAGTATAAAAGTTGTGACTCAGGGTTGTGGTATGTTAGCTTTAATATAGGATTGAGGACTTTCACCTTCTAAAGTTTTTAATGTATTATTCTTATTAGAATGTTACTTTAACTTATCCTATTTTATCTTTCAACGGGATGACCAACTCTTACATCACTCAGTTTCTGTTGTCTTTAGAAGAAATATAGTTCTACATTTGATTGCTACAATCGAGTGTCAAGCCCAAAGCCTGGCGGAAGTATTCCTGAATCTTGTTCCTCTGATCTGGATAACTCGCATCTGGGTGAGAGCCAAGCTATTAAAACGAAAGTCATTGCTCCTACTAGTGGTGATACTGGGCCATACATCATCAGTGTACAATCATTAGCCGATCTCTACGCTGCCAAAGAGACTTCTGATACTGCTGGCACGAAGACCATTGAAATTACAATGGATGGACCTTTAACTCAACTGAGAGAAATGGTAAGCAAACAGGAAATTGAGGTGTTCACGATACGGTCACTCTATACAGTAACATTTTGATATAGGAGTTTGCGTTTCTCGACCAAGTTCTTATGTTAATTTCTTCGTATCTCAAATCAATTTTTCATATAATAAATAGGTAAGCGTAAATTAATTAGTTGCAAACCTGCAAAAAACACCTAATAATAAGATATTACAGTGGATTAAACAGGGTTTTTTAATCGATCTGATTCACAACTTACACTCGCAGACTAACAATTACTTACATGGATCGCATGTTTACCATTTGTAGTAAAATGTTACATTATTATGTGCAGTAAACACTACTACAACATAAATTGTCCGTTCCAAGAATGTTTATGCTATAGGGATTTTACGTTATTCGAACAGTAAAGTAGCGTAAACTGCCTAATCCGTTCCAAGATCTTTCCAAACTCATCCTTATGGCCATACAAAAAGAAAAGCTATACATAACCATTTATTGGTTGGCTGTACTGTAACTTATAACTGTAACTTATTACTGTAACTGCAGTATTTTTCTCCTTTTTCTTGTCATTGTCACTAATTTTATGCTCATTATTGCGATCAATTTACAATAAGTTATCGGCATTCATTTACAATGATTTGTGTAAGAATTATCTATTGACAGGATGCTAACAGAGTGGCTGATGAAGATATAAGGCAAATCATAGCTAACTTGATGGATTCCATGCTTGAAGCAATCACATGTTATATCAATGATGAGCAGTCAAAGGGTCTCGGTATGTTTTTATTGCATTAGTACTTCTATTTGATTGCCACTTTAATCTGCCGTTTCACTTCGTGAGAGAATGAAAGTTTTTTCTCATTTTATTTTTGTGTCTGGTTTATTCCAGAAGGGACATTGCAGATTCTTCTTTCCAAAAGGGATGTGCAGATTCTTCTAGAATGTTTTGTACAGTAGATGTTTACGTATTAGCATGAACCAACATATTGACTTATCAGATTTGATAATAACTATGATACCTTTCACAGTCAAATTTCTGCACATGTAGTCAGGCCGGCAGCAGTGGGCCGGCAGAGCCGCCTCAACTTTTTAGGAATTTTTCACGGCTAAGTACAATCAAACTCAGATAACTCGCCCTCGGATAGAATGTAACATTTCATCTCGAACACAAGGTTAACTCGAACGGATTTGTTTGGTTCGCTCCCACGCAATGATAAATTGATTCAGATAACTCGACCTCAACATCATTAACTTGAACAGTTATTTGCACAACGGCTATGGAGACGGTTTTTATCGCTGTAGAATATCACTTTATTCCAAGCCATAGAGACAAACAAACTTTTAGTAGTTCTTAGGCGTCATTATTATCATCATCAGCAGCAAAATATTCTTGTTAACGACTTTTATAAAGGTTTGCAAAGGTCAAGTTTTACCAAACATCCACTTGGCCATGTCCCATCGAAAGCGTGGAAACCTCCGGTTGAACTTAAAATAAAATCGGCAAAATTGATCTTTGTTAAAGCGCTTAAAAGAAAAATGTCCTTTTTTGAACGTTTTAACTGTGAAGTCAAGTTTTGCTTATTTTAATCTAAAAACTTCCCGGCAGTCACATCATCTAAAACAAAACAAATCTCAAAAAATAGAAAAATGTTGATACTTTTCGATAAAATTTTTTAAAACTTTACATGAGAAGCCCGGCTGAGGCCCAACATGAGAGAAACCTGTTGGGGGCTTACACTGCCCCCTCCACACCCCCAGGTGTTCATAACTAGTCGCCTAACATTAGCCGCCCCAACTTGCAACCAGTGAATACAGGCCTGCGCGTAGTTTATGTGCTTGAAGATGTTTTTCCGTCTTAAAACTACCGCATGTTCCAGAAAATGATCATTTAAGAATATATCTCAATTCACTCTGGTTTAGTCACCTCAGCAGGTCTACGAAAACCATGCCATGAATACTGCTAGCAATATTTACTATTATAAGTCCGTCTGTCGACTCAGCAATGGAAGGTCCAGAAAAATATATGGGATAAAAGATATTCATCATATGTGATATGAACTCATGACTTTCAGCTTGACAGACCAACACTCTAACCACTGCACCAACTGACCACATTCATGTGTATGAGAAATGTTGTGAAGATACTTATAATCTGTACCTTATCAGCACACCTGACACTCTAGTATCCAGGGTTGTGGAGTGTCTAGGATACTAGTCTGTCTAAACATGACATGCTCTGCATGCAATTAAAAAATAAGTTTGTTTACTAAGAAGATCAACCGTGATGCTCTAAATGAATTAATTTTGACAGCTTTAAAAAAAGAAAAGAGCGAAAAACCTCAGTTAGTTCAAGTGTCAACCAATCAGCTTCATGAGGAGTCTCTCCCAACCAATCAGCTTCATGAGGACTCCCTCACAACCAATCAGCTTCATGAAGACTTTCTCACAACCAATCAGCTTCTTGACGATTCTCTCACAACGAATTGTAACACTATAAACGAGCAAACGGATCCACGACCTACCCATGCACGCCAAGTAGGATCTATGTCCGAGGTGATTAGCTTTATGAATCCTTGATCCTCACTGTTTACACCGTGATCTGAGGGATGTTATAGAGTTGGCTAGTAGACAATTCATTTACTCAGATCTTGAAGTTTTATTAAAGTTTTTCTTTCTAAATACAAAGCAGAGTAGTTTTGAAGGCTTTTCATTAGAATGAACGATATTCGTGAGCAGCTATAAAGCGCGAGCAGCTATAAAGCGCGAGCAGCTATAAAGCTTATAAATAACCTTATTTTCAGTGGGCAGACAAACCATAAAGCTCGTGCCTAGTACATATTATTGATCAATAAAATATACGCAGTGATATCAAAGTTATTTAAAAATGTATGCGGGTGCTTTTATCGTAACATATATATATATATATATATACATGTATATATATATATATAGCGTGAGTGTATAAGATAATAATCCGTAAGCGATAAATGTTAGCCTATAGCCAACCATCAGCTCAAAATTTTATATAGGTCCTAATAAATGTTAATCGCTATTAAAACACATTGTCTGTGATCTCGAAGATTTCCATGTTAGGGTGTTTACTGAATTACCAGATCGCACACAATTACTAGATCGCACACGTTGAATCGACACATTTTATTGACGAACAACATAATTGTAACAATGCCTCAAGTTCCTGCAAAGGTGATTGAGAGTTTTCTGAGCATCAAGTGGTTAAAATATGGGACAGATGCCCCATGGCTAGAGCTGACAGGCATCTGCAACGTTATGCTGCAGACGTATTGAATACATCATAGCCTCGTATTGAATACATCATAGCCTCGTTGCCACCTGTGCCAAAATCTTGTTCGATAAACGGGTTTATGAAGTGTATTGTATTGGCACGTACTTTTGCATAGCTCACTCAATTCCAACGATCCAAATATTAAGAGCTACTCAAAAATTTTATGCTCCACGCTGCTAAGTGAAACAGGTGAGTTCACTCCACAAACCGCCACCCGGGTGCAAGAATGGCTTTATTAATCCTTTGCCAGAATCGGTGGGTTAATTGATTTCAAAGAAATTGATGGTTTTTGGTGTTCACTATTTTGGGCAACCCTAAATACCATTTGTTTTGTGCTTGAGTCCATGAATTAAATATGGCCAGTAGATTTTTTCTACAAATTGATACCGAAAATGACAAAATAACGTTGACCGTGCATGACCCTTTATGTAGGGATGCAGATGGTTTCGCCATATATTCAAGCATATTCTTTTCAAATATGCGGCTACCTTATTTTTTTTGTAACTAGTTTCCGGTGTTAGTAGCAAAGTTCTGAAAACTTTGCTGATACGAAGGCCTCGATGGAATAAGGAAATAAGCTAATTTGACAACCTAATTACTGTAGACTGACAAAATTGGATTCAGTACTTATATGTTTACACAGCATTTAAAGGAAACTAATATGACCGATTTTTAATTACTTTTGTGTAAGACGTTTTCGACACTTATAATAGTGTATCTGTAGGTAGATTAACAATTTTATTCCAGCAATCAATCATAAACAAATATAAATATATGCCAATAAGGCTGCGTCGGACTCGACTTTCATGGTAATAGCCAATGTGAATACAAGAGATGGGGACAGGTTGCCTCACTATATACATCATTTTGGGCATGTCTGTTTTTGGGCGATAAAGTTTTGGCGATTTTAACCTTAAGTTAGTCTGGAGCTTTTCACAGACCCTTGATCAAACAATCCATTAATTGCCCTTTGTCACTCCATCGTAGCAGTTTTCCACAAATGCAGTTTGGACTATGTTTGCAGAGCTCTCATCTTTGCACGTGTACTCATAATATTTATTAGATTTTGCTACTATAAGCTTTCACAAATTACTTACACCTTGCTCAGTAGGAAGGAAGAATTGATCAAAATAGTTTAGCGGTGGAGTACTAGCAGGTGGTGTGAAATTGGGCCCTGACTGAGAGGAAAATATGTAGAACGATGAAAGCTTGTTACCATCCAAGTCAGTAACATTTTTCTACCATTGAAAGCCTGTGTTATTACATTTGATCCATCTTCTTACCCCTCAGTAGTAGTAAGCGGTGTATTAGAGCTAGTAGCACGAGTGTTGCTTGTAGTGGAGTTGCTATTATGAGGAACTTTTCTAGAATTCACACCAACAACACCAAAGAATACAGCATTGTCGTAGTCCAACCTTCCATAAGATTGACTTTCCTATATATATTACAAGTTTTCAGAGTTGACATCGCTACTATCATGTAAATTATTATTGTAATGATCAGTCTAATGATCGCTGACCACTACAGAATCAAATAAAAGTTTTATTCTTTTGCGTCGAAAGCTGAATCGCTTGCTGACTGGCATTTTACGGTTTTCGATGAATCGCGATTTCGTATTTATTTATCTTGTAGCAAAATAAAATGTCCTTCAGATAATCGTTTCATTTTGTAATTCTTAGATAAATATTTTGATGACAAAATTTTAAGATTAGAAGCGTTCGGCTGCATTTTTATTGTTTCTAGGTGACGGCTTTATAAACTTCTACTGAGAACTAAAAATGATACTTTTCGTTTCCATATAGAACCGATGAACTACGTTTATGTCATTTCTCTAGCAAAAAGTTAAGCAATTATATTTTAGAACAAACATAGTTACTGTACAATTCTGTAAGGTTATTATTATCAGTTATTCCTCATTCTCTTATATTTGCCATTTATATATAATCATTACATTTATAAAGTTCAATTGGTTTTATTATCATTACTATTAAAAAGTTGTTTTTTTGTAAAGAAAATTTGAATGTAGTGCTTCAAGTTTGAGCATTGCTAATTTCGAAATCGTATTGATTATCCCTTAGTTAATTTCCAATCTCCCTCTATTGTTGAGTAGATATTATAATTAGTAATTGATTTGTCACTGTTAAATAAATAGTTCTATTTTCTTTGAAAAGATTCTTTGAAAAGTGTTTAATTAACTTAATTCATCATCAAACCCTTTTTTAGACCTATTGTTGCAATGAAATTTTAATTACAAAAGAGTTCCATAATCAATTTGAGTTTTGAAGTAATCCCTCAAATATATAAAGGACCAGCAATGATTTTTTACAGGAACGAGAAGCAAGACTGAGAAAAGACAGGGAGAGGAAAGCCGCTGCTAGAGCTTTAGAAAATGAAGAGCAAAGAAATAAACGCTTAGCAAGTAACAGAGAAAGGGCAGCGCGACTTCGAGCATCATGGACTGATCAGCAACGTCAACTAAGACGAGCAAAAGACCGAGTGAGGATTACAGCAAAAATATCGCTTGAGACTGATGAACAGCGTGAGCAAAGACTGGCGCACGCCCGAGAGAGGATGGCAGCAAGAAGATTCCTAAAGACTGGGGAACAACATGAGCAAACACTGGCACTTGAGCGAGAAAGGGTTGCAACAAAGATATCTCTAGAGACTGGTGAGCAACGAAAGCAAAGATTGGCAAAAGACCGACAGAGGCATTCCGCAAAAAGATCTCTAGAGAATTATGAACAACGTGAGCAAAGATTGGCACGTGAGCGAGAAAGGATTGCAGCAAAACGATCCCGAGAGACGAATGAGCAACGTAAGCAAAGACTGACACGTGAGCGAGAGAGAATTGCAAGAAAAAGATCTCTACAATCTGATGAACAGCATAAGCAAAGAATGGGAAAAAACCGAGAGAGGATAATAGCGAAAAGATCTCTAGAGACTGATGAGCAACGCGAGCAAAGACTTGCACTAAGGATAAAACCTGTAAGATCTTTACAGGACACACACAGAAATAAACAAAAATCTTCCTTCAAAATTTAGTAAATTTTGTTTGTTAAATAAAAATCTGGTTATAAAATCCAGGTATTCATTTAGGTTACTATTCAGTATCATTTGTATGTTAGCATAAAGTTATGAAAACTTGAAGTTTTAATTCTGACATAGCTTACCAGCTTCCAACAGTTGAGGTATAGAATGCTATGTAAATTATACACAATGGTTAAATAATTTTTGTGCCCAAAAATTTTATTTATTTTTATCAAGGCTATAAGTGCCACTTTCAATAAACTCATTTTGAAATCGTCATAGTCTGGTGGTCAAATATTGTGCAAATAGGTAGAAATTTACATTCTTTTATCTGACTGCTTTTAAATTTGAAAGACAAGTTATAGTATAAGAAAGCATCAGTTCAGGCTACTGATTTATGATCAGCATGAATTTGTTGTGATGGAAACCTAAAAATGGAGGATAAGATTACAGCTAAAAATCTCTTCTGTTGGTTTTCTCAATATTTAGATCTGAGGCTACCTTTCGCGCATAGCTTACAGTATGTGAATGATTCTTATATTTTGGTTTACAACTAGTCTATATTTATATAACTTTATATAACTCTCAGCGTTTGTCTGTCTTCTGGTCATGTGTCCAGTTATAGCCATTAAAATCTAGCAACGAAAAATCTGCTGTGCATTGGATTTTAGCTTTGAACCTTCAGTTCTGCCGACAGGCTTGCCATCCGTTACACTACACTTCTTGTCATGCCATGAAATCAATTGTCCACATACTTGTTACACCTGCCAATTTTTCATGGCTTTACGCTAGGCTTTAGCTAGCGTTAAATATGAAACCATACCAAAAGAAAAATATGTCGGCCATACATTGCTAAAAATGCTTAACCTTTTGAACCCTAAAGGGCCGGTATTCCGGCATAGTGTAGGGTGTGTCAGAAACCCTAACGGCCGGAATACCGGCATTCACATGGCTCTGCTTACAAATGCTGCTTTTAAGTAACAGCTTAAACAATCAAATTAATTCTTGCGCAGGGTGTTAGACCAGAAACTTCACTTCCTTTTGAACCATTCTCAAATATCTTCATTTACTTCCTTTGTTATAATAGCTATTATTAATGGATCAATATCGCAACAAAAATTGATATGATTCATTTTTTTGGGTGGTAATTGATGATTGTGATGCAGATAAAAAATTATGATACTACATATAATTTTCCAGATTATTTTGAGTCATGAGATGTTGATGAACGCGTGATCAATGGATATGATGCTACTGTAAAGATTTTTACAAGTTCTTAAAATCGTATGAATCTTTATGGTTTTAGTCCGAAAAGCTGTGAAACACTTTTTTCAATTGGTGGCATTTGCTGTGTGTCGCTAGACTTTTTTTACTAGTGTCTCACCAAATATTGCATTGTCAGTCTACCCTAGGACACTTATGTATTCGCGGCATCTAACTTTCGCATTTTCGCGGTGTCATCCTCTCATGAAAATTTAATGAGCGAAACTAAACTATCATAATGAACGAGCGAAAACGCGAAGTTAAATAGCTTTATTCATTGATATCCACAATAAAATCGTCATATTAGAAATGCAGGCAATTTTCGTCTGTGGTTGGGATCAATGGGAAATTTCTGGTAAACTCATTATAGCTAATACACTGACTGAGCAGCATGGCAAAGCAAATTAATATTATATCAGTTTAGTCACCGAATTTGTAACTGATGAGGATGAAAGTCTGGTAGGTGAAGTCATAAAATTGAAGAATAATTATTGTAGTGATGAATTCTATTACCAACCAAAAACAATATCAACCCTCATCAGGTCCAACCACATTATCTCTTTCACTGCCAACCATGTACAAATTCGCTACCGGCCTAGTGCCAGCCATTTTACCGAAATTGCCGATATTGCTTCATGATATGTATACAGTAATTTTTCAAGCTCTATTTTAATTATCTGTATAATCACGAAAATCTAAATTGGCTATTATGTCATCAACAACTAATTACCTGTTTTATGACTCGCGCGGGGTAGTTAATGAACTCACAGAAAAATGTTCGTTTTAGATTAGAAATTCTCAAACAAAAGTTTAAAATTGCTTCGTTGTTTTAGGCTGATTTTATAGATAAATCTTTGAACAACACAGTCAGTTTCATAAAACTCTTTAAGACCGTGGGTTATGTGGTCAACAAATAATAAAACCAGGTTACCACGCAATTGCTGGGAAAGTCCAAAAATGCGTTTATGGCAGTGGCCCTAGAAAACGCATAAATGCGTTTATGGCAGCGTAAGGGTTATACAGTTTTGTTTGTGAAGTTGGTTGTTACCTATCTATTTTCTTCTTATTGGGATTCGAGTGTGAAAGTCACAGCGGGAGGGACCTAGGCGTCATTGATAGTCTAAGAAACAAATGGCAGCAAGTGATCACATTAAATTGTCGATCTCACCCACACATTTCAACCTGTGGTTTACAAATACGAACTAGTCCCAAATTGAATCTTTTTCTTATTAGCGAACTGGACCTGAGGAATGTAATCTGTTTTTTCCACTGAATTTATTTTCACATCACTATATTTTCACACTCATCAGAGCCGCGAAATTAAGTTGCAGCGAAATTTTACTCTGTGTGCTACTCACGAAACTAAATACTAGCGAAATATAAGTGTCCTAGGGTATTTAGATTTATTTAATAAAAGTTTAAAAACTTCGCTCATTGGACAAATTGGCCAGGGATACTGACACACACTGACATGGACTGCCAGGATTCGAAAGGTTAAGCTCACGTGGCCCAGAAGATTATTGTAAAGAGTAGATAAGTAGTAGTAGGCACTGCAGCCGGTACAGAATAAATTACACAGAAATATACAATGTACTTAGAAATAAACGCAGTCTACAGAAATGGGCATACACCTTCATTTAAAAGTTAAGAGAGGTAAATGTTGTCCAAGTTAGTCAAAAATGAATTATCTTTGCAAAAACCACTATTACCCTAGCTTATGGGAGCAGTTAATCTATATATATATATATATATATTTCTCCAAACTGGTCATCTGTTTTCTGTTGGTATGTCTAACTATAGCTATTAAAATTTTGCATCCTGATGAATTTAAACTCTTGGAGATTGTGTCCCCAAGTTTTGTGACCATGAGCTCTACCACTGAGCTACGCAAGGTATATTGATAAAGGACATTGTCATATAGTCTATGCTCACGCTAAATGACGTATTATTTTAAGCTCTATTAACTTGATGGTTTTTGCGTTTTCATGAACTTCAATTTTTAGCTTTTCGTAAGGTTCAATTGCTAAATCACGGTGAAGGTCAATACTTCTCATGCAGACAATTGTATTATCTCGAGTAGGAATGTAGTCTACATTATCTCACCATTTGGTCAGAAAACGACAGTCCAATATCCCATTTTTACATTTGTACCAGTATCGTCGTATTTAGTGGAGAAGTTTAGATGGGTAGCTTTCTGGTGGAACAGTGACCATTTTTATACACACACACTTCTATGCACGAATTGTTATTATTAATTCTACTTATTCATGATTTTTATTTTGTTTTCTCAGTTTGTATTAATTGGATCATTACCGAATCATCTTTTATTGTAATCGTAGCAAAACAGGCTTGATTTAGCTATTACTTGCTAATTGTTTTACATTTACATTTAAACCCTTTCATAGTCGTTTTTTTTAAATTTATTTGATCTACACAAAAAACTTTCCCCATGATATGAAGTTTGAAAGTTTCAGTTGTTTGATAAAGTTTGAAAACCTTAACAGTTGTTTTTATTTTCTCTCTTAATTTATTTCACCTACACAAAACACTTTTCTCATGATATGTAGTTTAAAAGTTAAAATGGCAAATATTATATGTTAAATACAAATCAATTTTCTGTTCAAAGACTTTTTTATTACCCGAGCAATGCTGGGTAGTACAGCTAGTCATATAAAATCAAATGTTTATTTTTTTGTCGAGTGTATGTCCATTAACTACTGATTGTCAACAGAGAAAAACTAATGGCTAATAAAATATTAGTTCGCCATATCGGAGTTATATTACCACTTTTTGTAAGACAAAAGTTATCTGCTTTTTGAAAAATTATTGTATCCGTGATTGCAGATTTGAGCTAAGTACAGTAGACCCTCACCATACCATTTAAATTCGTTCCAGTGTTGGTATTGTAAGGTGAAAATTTTGTATAGAGGGGTATAGATACCCATAGCAAATATCTAATGCAAATACCCCTAATGAAAATCATCAAAATTTTATATAAATCCTGTACACATTAAAAATCACTAACAAAATAATATCCTAAAGGTTGGCTTGCAGCAAAATTCACATTACAATCATTTTGTATCAAAAGATTCAATATTGTCTTACTCTGCTGTGTTGTAGGTGCAAAATATGTCGAAATGTGATTACAAGCTCTTAGAAGCTCAAAAACGAACAGTTAATCGTAGCCATCACAAAAACGCCATAGATTATAATCCCTTTCCAAAATGGCTCAAATGAGATGTAGTTGAACACGATGGCTTCTGTTTACACTTTCAAGCAAGCTCATTCGTCGATGTATTTTCACAAATTTATTTCACACATTCAATAAAACCATGTCTATTGTCCTTACGCGTCTATTTCATCATCATTGTAATGCTGTCACTATGAGCACTGATATTTCAAAACCTACTGTACAAATTTGTTTAATTTTTTCACCCTTGTTCGAAGGAGTGCATATCATCCTCTGATAAACATGATGAGCCTGTTGGACACCTGTGATACTCGAAAAATGCTGTAGAAATTGTTCGCACCATTTGGCCGAAAATATGGGTCATATGATCAGATTACGACTAGACCAAGCTGAAACGAAACTGTAAGGTAGCGGACCATCTATATTTGATTCAGGCTTTCCGGCAGAACCCGAAGTGTTTGCCATAAACTAGTGCTACGAAACGTTTTATATTGAGTCTTTTATTGGCCTTGATTTTCACGTGATAACATCACGTGTCAAAACAGTAACCACAATGTTTGAGTACATCATTGAAATAAAAATATTTCAAACTACAGCGTTTTCGTAATGGCTGCGATTAACTGTTCATTTTTGAGCTTTTAAGAGCTTGTAATCACATTTCCAAATATTTTGCACCTACAACACAGCAGAGTTAGATATGGTGAACCCTTTGATACCAAATAACTGTAATGTGAATTTTGTTGCAAGTAAACCTTTAACTTAAGTAATTATAGTTACCTACAGAAACGTTAGCATGTCTAGTGGTTGTGATATGCACTAAATGGAACGTTACAATGTAATATGTGCAGCAATGTATGTCTCTTACGGAGTTCTCACATTCAAGACAGACATATAACATTCAGTTAAATATAACCTGAATGAATTTAGCTTACTAAACACATACCTAAAGCTATAATATTTTAAGTATTCATATTTAACCTTTTTACTGAACTTCAACTTTTTCATCACTAAAATTTTATCACCTACTTGTTTCTGTCTTTGCTTTCACAAACACGTTGAACTGAGTGAGATCAAGCATCATATTTTTTTCAATCGTCGTTAGATAGATTCCGGCGAATAGCATATCCGCATATTTGTTATTCCGACATAGTCAGTAAACCCACCGCCAAATTTGAAAATCAAGAGAAATTTTAATTGATTTTCCGAGGCGTAAAATAGTTTGTATGAAGAGGTTGAAAAATCCGCATGTTTTACATTGCCGGGCGAAAAATCTTATAACAAAGTCATCATAACTCGAAGGCGCATTTGTATGCACTTTTTAATTATTAAGTGGCTGAATGCCCGGCATAGCACGGGTAATACAACGCTTTTGAACAGAAAGTTTCTTTTTCTATGAAGGTCTGTTCATTCCTCTGTGTCTAGCCGATGCATAATTCAAATATTTGAAAGCTCGAGGCATAGCTAAAACAGATTCCATAAAACCTTCATTTGAATGCCACCTCTATTTGACCTCCACTGACATTTTTTGATTTTTACGCACCCATAATAGAAAGTGATGAGTAAAAAGTGTCCACAAAATCATACTAATAATGACTAAGTACATCAATACAAAATACCCTATAGATATATATATATATTCCTGTATAAATCTACAGGTATTTCAAAGACAAAAACTGCATTATTATTGGTATTGCTCATGTGTAAGTTGGTTTCATCATTCAAGAATATGCTAGAATCATTAAATCGACCGTGAATCAAGTTTTTCGATCTGGAATAAAGGCATAACCTTCAAATGTTGAAGTTTTTTTAGCCGATACGATGAATAGAGTTCTTCGACACGTTTTAAATATCGCTAGGGTAAACTCGCTTCCGATTGCTATTGGTGCAATAAATGCATGCTAAAACAGGAGAAAGAGCATAAAGTTGATCATTCCCAACCACTGCATGTCTAGTGAACAAACAATTGCGAATATTTACTGAGTAAGGTCTTTTAATTTTCACTTCGCGCTTCTCCAAAAACAGAACATCACTTGTTAAATTTAAACTGGTCGGTGACAGTATAGTACAACAATGACTTCAGCAGTTGTTATTATAAGAACACATGTTGAAAGCTTTTTATCCTTGTTAAGCTTTGTTCCTAATATCGAAAGAATTTCATAGTTGTACACAGTTTATTGCAATGCTTACAATGCATACAAACTTTAAAAAAGTTGTTCTAACAAATAATACAAACTGATAAAACAAAATAAAACTCAGGAATATTTTGAATTGCTAACAACAATGATTATTTTGATTATAAAAACTTCATGTTCTTCTTCTGTTTGTGTAGCAATAGAAAGTCGGATGATCAAGTTTTTCTAAGGTGCATCTAGAGGCTCAGTCTTTCAAAGACTACATGAAGCTTAACAAAGAAACAATAAAAAACCTGAAAATTCAGAGATCATCTCTTCTAGCCTGACTAAAACTCTAAGTTTCCCTCTGTGCCAGAAAATCCAACTAATAAACTGCATGCGCTACATTGCTTAAGCAGAACTTGTGAGAATTATGACACAGATAAGTTTGTGCAGATTTTTGAAAATGGAGCTGTAATTCGAAAATGAGCTGAAAGTGGAACATTAGCTGGTGCACAAGGTGATGCTTCTCCAACTGGTTGGTTAAATATGGACTAGGTTAGTGACCAATATTTTTCTTGCAGTCACCATGGCAAATCAAAAATATTCCACTGTTGGTAATTATGGACAGCCATCGAAATGGTAATTGCGGCCTAAAAGACTGGTATGATAATAGTAATGCTGGTTCCACATACATCTGATATACTTCAGCCGTTACGTCAAAGTTTTGAGTCTGATTAAAAAGCTATGACCAGTTAGTAAAGCAGTAATCTTGGCCAACCAAACTTTGTGTTCAATTTAAGCTCAGTCTATTTAATATAAAATATGTCACAAGCAGGTATTGCTTGTAAGAGATCATCAGCAGAATAAGAACTCACCTTAGGTTGACCTTAGCTCTTAAACAAAGCGATAACTCGTACTGATAAAAATATGCGTGACATGAATGAAACAGAAAATAGACAGGATGATATATCAAAACCAATTTTGTCCCAGGTACACAGAGGTCATCTATTATGAATAAACATAATGATACATAAGAACTAGTGATGTCAAATTAGCCATGTGAAGCAAGACAAGAAGCAAATTGTGAGACGACACGAGATTAGGACAACATACAAAGTACCATACACAGGTAGATCATTCCCAAGCACACATGCTACAAACTGGTGGTCTGCAGCTCAGTATACAACGCAACAATCTCAAAAAGCTGTTTCCTGTGTTGGCAAAGGACAATATATCATTTAGAAACAGTTAAGTTGCAATACTTCATTGTATTCAAGGCTGGTGTAGTGTAACATGGATTCACAAATGGGCAAACAGAATATTAAGATATGAAGCACTTGATCTGGTGGAAGCAATGTCTATCTGCTCGCTCTTGCGGTAGCAACAGATAGTTTAGTGATTTAATTTAGGAATTAGAAAGATGATTATACTGATAATATCTTTCTTGATGCGTTTTCGTTTTGTAGAAATAATGTCTCCCGCTGCGCTGAACATTTACCCTAATGCTAAGGAAGGACCTTTTAGGCAAAGATGAGGTACAACTTTGAAGCATGCAGCTTCATTGTTCTTTGGTCTTTCATAGTGTTTACACACTTCTGACATTGTTTCGCTAAAACAAACTTCGTGAACCACTAGACGTAATTCGTAGACGACTGAAAACCGAAACCAGCCTTGAGCTGTAGCGAAAATAATAAATGACAAGGTATTGCCTATGCAAGATGTTTTTTTTTAACTATGACTAGCGTCTAGCCTAAAGACTGAATTTGCGAAAAAAAAACCTGAGAAGCTTCGCAAATAGATTAACATATAATAAACATTGAGTTGTCCGAACCATGAGAGAAAATAACTTCTGTACTGCTTAGATTTATTGTTTAGAACTGATCTTAACTAGATCTTGTCTTGACTGAATCATTGTCATAATTTTTGTTTTGGGCATCACTAATGTAGAGCTGATGTGTTCGTTGATGTTTCCTTTCTTAGACGCATGTGAAGTACAATGTCAAATGTTGAATTCAAATGTAAAAATGTTACTAATATGTGTTCCGGTGTAAACATTTATGCAAATGGAAATACGGTTAAAAAGACTTACTGCGTATCAAAACTACAGTCGGGCAGATTTGAAATGGCTGTTGAGATGTCAACTCTGTTTAGCTATCTTGATGGCCTTTGAATGAGGAGATATACTCATATTATTTTTTTTACTCGTGCAATATTTGGAATCATTAGTATTTTGGCTGCTAGTTGAAAAAGGTTTTCTTAAATTATGTATTCCTTTATCATAACCAATCTATAAACATGCTTGGCTGTTCATATCTTCATCTACCACGCACACAGGTTAAGGCTGCAACATATTAATCTAGTTCAGCAGTATCTTTCTCTCATCAAGAGCTCCTAGTTTAGCAGCTACGGGATCTTCATTAGCTGTATCATATCTCTTTACTACTCACAAATGACATTTCAGCCAATCATGTTGGCAGAGACAAAACTGTTCCTGAAAGCCTAAACGCATAAAGAAACCAAGGACAGAAATAGAATGTAGGTAATCACCCTCTCAGCTCAGCAATAAATTGCTTGTTAGTTTATCGAGAGACATAAACAAGAAAAGTGCATGAGATACAAATAACCAAACGCTAGTCACAGAATGAAGATATATAACATTGCTGTTTATCAGTTGATAGAGCAGTAGTTGTTATTAGTCACCGAAGTATGAACGGGCTGGAACAGTAAATAAAATTCTCTGATTATAGATCACACGTCAAGTTTGCTACTTAATGAAACAAAATTAAACACGCTGGTATGATGAAAGTGTTGAATAAATATGAACCTAATATAAGTTAGTTGCTCAGTTTATCTGTCTTTTGATGACCATACAAATTGTTTTTACCCGATTAATTATATTAAAGCCTACCAGCATAAAAATTAAAACTCCAGATATCTTTAGGTGATCTATCACTCTTTTACCATATTACGTTTGCGTATAAAATGTTAATACTGTAAAACCTCTGATTGAACGCCATCGCGCACTATTTTTCAACTCTTCTTCTATAGTGGCGGTCAATTGGACGCGGCATTCAAATAGAGGCTGTGTCGTATTTTTCAAATGGCTCGTAAGAATTCTGGGAAGATAAATTTAGCCCTTTTCTGTGTGAAGCGAATGTCGCCTATAATTTGTCCACTTTTTCCGGTTGAGCGATATTAAACATTTTGGATGCAATAAATCTATGCTAACTCACCTCCAACTTGTCAAAGATTTCTTAATAAATATGAGAAACCGAGAAATATCGAGAAACCGAGAAGCATCGAGAAAGCATCGAAAAACCGAGAAATATCTCTACCATTTGATGTCTGTTGCTTGCAATCGACCTGCGGTGATATTTCAGCTTGTGTCCTTCTCGACCATTTGTTTGGGCTTTCAATGTTCATTTCATTCCAAGTTTGAAGACATATTTTTATTTTATATCTATATTTACCGATGTTGTGTAAAATTTTGCTGCACTCCTTGATATGTTTGCTACATTGTGCAGCCAAAACTAGCTTTTTATGTGCTATAGAAAAGGAGTTACGAGCATTGACCAATTGTAAGATCAGATCACCGCAATGACGCTATTAAATAATATGCTATAAATTTGCAAGTTTATAAGTTATATAATGATAATCTATCAAATGCTACAAAGATATATTTATGAACAAGTGACATGAACAAACCATACTTATATTACATGCAAAAACAAAAATAAATGCTTTTAAAACAAAAATATTTGCATAGTTTGCTTGGATAGCTGCATAATGATTGTTGCTTTCGATCGAACGAACATCTTCTGGTTGCCCAATACTTTCTACAGAGTCTTCTGACCTCAACTCTTTTTCTGCACTGCATAACTAGTCGATATTAGCGTCCAAAAAATTTTTTGCAGAGCAAAACCTTTACGCGTGGCATTTAGCACAAATGCAATGCGTAAAAGTTTTGCTCGCTAAACATAACCTTTATATCATCACAATTCTACACCGTTTTTATATACATGTACTTCGAAGTATCAAGACTACGTTAAACAAGAAACTATTATTAGCCTGAGACAGTTGTGAATTACTTCTATGGTGGTGCTTTCAAAGTTTTAACAAAAAACAAGCTAAAAGCTTTGGAGTGTGACACCAAGAGTATTTATTGTTCTTAATGTCAACGATTCATTATTAATACGATTTTGAGTTGTTACTACTTTTCTGTTGATCCCTCGATATGATGGGTTCACAAAGATCATCAAAGTGGCGTTCAAATGGAAGTGGCGTTCAAATACATTCTGAATAAGGGCTGAATAAACTCTCTTGTCTCGGAGTTTTATAGCTTTCTGGCTTGCCATCCCTCGGGGTGAATTGTGTTGGCTGTGTATTTTCTTCTAGATGAGTCGATTCTCTAAAAGTTATTTGCTGCAGGTTTCTTTGACTATTTTTGGATTTTATCAGCCTTTTCCTGTCTTGGCTCTTCTCTCTCTCCACGACTCGGCACTTACCTCGCTCGCCCACTCACAAGGTCACTCCTTGGCTCGCTGCTTTCTCACTGACTTCGCCCTTTTTTATACTTGTCCTTGTGTCATTGCCAACTGTCATTGGTTGGTTGGTTGTTTTACTTTGTGGTTCTTGTATCTTTCGTTGTGTGATATCTATCTTAGGATTCCTATGACGAGCTAACATTCTTCACTGCTCTTGGAATCCCAAGATGATACACCAAAAATGTTCAAATCTGGTAACAAAGTGTGACAAAACTGGCCATAACTCAAAAACTATTTTTAGTAATATTGTGAAATTAATTTGCAGTAATCCTCATCCTAAGTCTGCTACTAGGTAGCTAACTTACATGACGCAAAAGAGATTCTTTTATTCTATGCCATTCTTTTCACAGCCATTTCGTCAATATTTCCTCATAAAATACAATATTGCAGTTTATGAATAACTACTGTAAAACCTATATTTGAAGTTTTGAGCGTCACGTGTATTTGAAGGCCACCTCTAGTTGAACGCACTATAAGAAAAGCATTGAAAAATAGAGTGCCATCCTTCATTTGAAGGCCATCTTTATTTGAAGACCACCTTTATTTGAAGACCACCTTTATTTGAAGACCACCTATATTTGAGCAGCACTGACATTCAGCCTATTAGTAATCAAATCCTTTGCTAAAAGACCAGTGCGATTTCCCAATATTACATGTAAATGCATTGATTAAGCACCAAGCATGTGAATGAACACACCTGGATCATAGTGATAGGAGATTGAGCCTACTATATTGAGGCATTTGCATTCAATTAAAACTCTCCTACCGCATGCGTGTTAAACCTCCTCAGAGCCTTTCGAGCAAGCGCGAACCCGAAGACGCTAATCGTCAAGTTGTTCAAAGGATGTAGGCTGACCAACGATCTAGACAGCTCTGAGGATAATAAGAATCATCGTTAGAATCGTCAGCAATCAACAAGAATCATCAAAGATCGGACAGGAATGTCTTCAGCAAGCGCAGACCAATGCTGGCATTACCAACTTGGATAATAACTTGGATAATATGTCTTGGACCCCATTTCTTGGATTATAATTGTGTATTGGTTATTTTATCATTCGTTAAATTATTTTGTGTTAGAGAATTTTATCTTAGATGTTATGTTATCATTTGTTAAACTAAGTTCAACTTTCCAAAATCCTGAGCAGCTAGTTTAAAAATTGAGCGCCACCCTGTTATTGAAGATCACCTCTAATTACACATCATAAAAGAATGATTAAAAAATATAATGCCATGGTGTTCAAATGAAGGTTTTACGATATGTTATATTTTCTACTGCTATACAATGCAACATGGTCTAGAATAAAATGATTCTACAAGCTATTTTTAAATATAATAAAGAATGTGTCGTAATATTTGTCTTGCTGATGAATGGTTGCTTATCTGGTGTATGTTGACTGCTACAGTGCTTCAACAAGTTGTAAATCTGGCTGGCGCCTGTAATATGGTGATATACCTCTGCTTGTGCCTGTCACTATATGAAATTGTTTGTTTCGCTGAATATCCATTAAAAATTGCTTTGGCCGGTTAGTTTTTTTTACATACATTTTAGTTAATCTATTTCTTCTTTTTTTAAATTCTAAAGCGGAGGTTTAAAGTACATTTAAAACTATCAAGCTGATATTATGTAGGACTGCTATCAAGCTGCTTCTGTGAACTGTTGATTGAACAGTTTGCAATAGATGAACGAATCAAATACATAGCTGTTTGATTCTTATCTGTTAGTATATCTGTTTGTAAGAGCTCATCAGCAGAATAAACACTCACCTTAGGGTGACCTTAGCTCGTAAACATGGCGATAACTCGTACTGATAAAAATATGCATGACACGAGCCAAACAAAGAGTAGACGGAATAATTTATGAAAACTAATTTTGTCCCAGGTACACAGAGGCAACAGGATAGCATATGCAGACATCTATTTCACATAAACAATAGTACACAAGGGCTAGTGATGTCAAATTAGACACATGACAAGAAGTGATTTGCAAGACGAGAACGGAACAACTTTGACATGCATTCCCAAGCACAAGTGCTACGAACTGCTGTCCTGCAGCTCAGTATACAACACAAAAATTTCAAAAAGCTGTTTCCTGTGTTGGCAACGACAATATCTCGTTTAGGAACAGATAAGTTGCAATACTTCATTGTATTCAAGGCTGGTGTAGTGTAACATGGAATCACAAATGGGTAAACATAATATTAAGATATGAAGCATTTGGTCTGGTGGAAGCACTGTCGATCTGCTCACTCTTGCTGTAGCGATATATAGTTTTTGTTTAGAAATTTGCTCATACCGACGATACCTTCCTCGATGCGATTTCGTTTTCTAGAAATGTTTCCAGCGGTGCTGAACATTTTCTCCAATGCTAAGGAAGGATTTTTTAGGCAAAGATGAGGTACAACTTTGTAGCACGCAGCCTCGTTGTTCTTCGGTCTTTCATAGTGCTCGAACAAACTTTTGACCTACTAGATGTATTTTGTCGATGACTAAAAACCGAAACTTGCCTTGAACTGCAGTGAAAAAAATCAATGGCAAAATATAGCCTACAAAAGATACGTATCATCACAAACTATCACCGGTGTCAAGCCTAAAAACCAAATTCGCGATCGCAACCTGAGAAAATTGAATTCGCAGATGAATTCACATATAATAAACATGGAGCTGTTTGACCATGAGAGAAAATAATTACTAAGCTTGTTTAGATTAATATAACTATAGCTAGTATAGTTATAAAACAAAAACATGCCTTCAAATTTAGAATGAAATAAAAAATTGAAAGCTCCAACAAATAGCACAGCGGAGCACAGGCTATTATATCATCACAAGTTATTTTCAATCAATAGATATCAATTGGCAGAGATATTTTTCAAATTTCCAATGCATATTTATTAAGAGACCTTTGACAAGTTGGAGGCAAATTGGCAAATTTATTGCATCCAAAAGGCTAAATGTCCCTTCGTTTGAAGGAGAGTGCAAAATATAGGTGACCTTTGCATCACCCGTGAAAAGGTCAAGTTAATCTGCCCAAAATTCTGACAAGCTATTTGAAAAATACAACGCCGGCTTCTATTTGAGCGCCACACCACCTATATTGACCGCCCATATTGCAAAAGAGTTGAAAATAGAGCGCCATAGATTTCAAATAGAGGTTTTACGGTATATATATATATATACCGAGTATATAGTATATCCCTTGAGTTTGACTGTATATATATACTTGAGGTATATATATACACAGTCAAACTCGGATAAACCGCCCTCGGATCGCTCGAAGAATCAGAATATCTTTATCAGAATATAACTTTATTCCAAGCCATGGAGATAAACACCAACTTTTAGTAGTTCTTAGACGTTTTTATTATCATCGGCAAAATATTTTCTGTTAACGACTTTTCTAAAGGCTTGCAAAAAATCAAATTTTACCAACATCTGCTTTGGGATATCGCTTCGAAAACAAGGGAAAGCGTGGAAACCTTCAGATGAACTTAGAATAAAATCGGCAAAATTGATCTTTGTTAAAAAGCTTAAAAGAAAAAGATGTCTTTTTCTGAGCGTTTTAACTGCGATCAAATCTTGTCTATTTTAATTTGAAAACGTCATATCACCTAAAACAACAGACAAGTCTCAAATAATAGAAAATTATTGATACTTTCTGATAAAAATTTTTAAAACTTTACATGAGAGGCCCTTTAACTTACAACAAGCAATCTATGCTTTTGATTTATATATAGTTTGCATATGTACACCTATCTACTGATAAATACATGCACTTGTGACACTGCTCTAATAACTTGAACGCTCTAATAACTCGAACACTTTGCTTGGACCCATGAAGTTCGAGTTATAGGGCCTACGAGTTTCACTGTATATACACATATATTCACATGCATATATGTATGTATATGCACATTCATCTTAGTCCTATTGGCAATCCTTTGCCAGTGTGTACATCAGATGGTGGACAAGGTGGATATGTAATAATATCTGCAGTCCTAATGTGGCAATGTATACATTGGCAATAAACCAACACAGTAGTTCAGTTGGCCGCAAGCAGTTTGCCTATCGTGCTTTCAATTTTTTCACCCACTAATAGCTTTTATTAACTTATATATGCTTTTAGAACTCGAAAAATGGGTATTACATTCTGCTCAGCCAGTTGCACCTGTTGTCGTCAAGGAGCATAAGCAGGCCTCTTCAGCAAACTGAAGAAAAAAATCATTGTTCCTTTAGTGTGTGATATTGGCTTAGAAGGTGAACTATTTCAATATCATGAGTTGGCTGCTACACATAAAGGTAATTTCACCTGCATTATTCTATTTTGGTTGTTGGAATATGCCAGCTGGCAGAAATAGTAATACTAATAGTAGTTTTTGCTTTTAGCTGCCGTAACTGTAAGCTGTGTAGTCATGTGTCGACGAATCCAATGTGATATCACTGAAGTGTGGGTGATGATGCAAATCTTGTAGCTAGTTTCTATAAATGAAAAATGTCATGCTCTGGTGCTGTTCAATCAGCATTCTGGACAAACTGTAGAAAGCAATTTGATTGTCTTTACTGAAAAAGTTGACACATGTCTCTGTAAAAAGTGTTGGAGTAAACACAAGAGGCAGATGACCAAGTTGACTGAAATTAAAGAGATTCTATGCACTCCGTCTGCAACCAATGCCTCCGTGGAGTGCATATTTAGTCATGGGGGTATCATCATGTGCCCCCATAGATCGAGGATGACCCAGGAACTTTAGCAGGACTTATATTTTGTAAATGTAACTACCGAGTTTATTGAGAAGCTGTCCTATGATATATGATAATATAAAACTGCAACAATCGATGTTCATTTTATTTCTAAGCTTGTTTTGCATAGGAGTTACTCAACAACATGTGTGTGGGTGAGCAACATCTATTCTGAGCAAAGCTGAACAGGCTAGCTAGTGGACATGTGGTGAATTGATAGAGAATTGACTTTGTCTAAAGAACTGAATTGAATCAATTCATTAGAAAGTATGATAGGTAATTGAAAATTGAATTGTAGTGTTTTGCTGGTTGAAGTGAAAGGAATCGAACCTTACCTGATCTATGAAGCAAAATAATTGGGAATCGAATTTCAAATTTTATGATGAGAACTGGATTAAATCAAGTCATTTTCAAGGCCTTGAAAAATCTCTGGAGCTTCCTAAAATACAACCTGCTGAAATCAACAGCAGGGAACTGAAACCAACTTACTGGTGCTCTGCTGAACCCAGTGCTTCTGATAATACAACCTGCTGAGACCAACTCAGACCAACCGATTTTTGGGCAAATACTGTAAGCTTGGCCGAGCTTGCTGCTAATCATTTAATAACGACAAGAAGTAATATTTCTCTAACGAATAAACGATTTTATTTTAGCTATAATATTATGTCTCATTCGAGGGCCACACACATGCTGCCCTGCCTAGCAAAATGCTGCAGTAGTTATATTGCATAAGCAGGCAGACTAGGGTGCAACAGTTCTCAGTTAAACTGAACAATTACATCGCTTTGCTGACTGTCAAAAAAGTAATGAGTGGCGACAAACCATTATGGCGCAACTAACTAAACACCAACAGAGAGCCAGTGGAAAATTGCGCATAATAGGAAGGAACAGAACTCTTAAAAACATTAAGAAATAACCTGAGGGTAAAAAACTGTAACCACATCACAATAAATCGACAAAACCTATTTCGAACATATAACGCTAAAACAAAAACGGAAAGACATTACTTAGATTAACTTTATGACATTTGTTCATCTAAGATCCATCTAAGTCCATTTATCTATGTAATTTAACTATGACAAGCAATCATGAAGGTAAATAGATGATAATATACAAACATTAGGTACAAATTTGTTGTCAATTGCCTAGAAATCTCGATGAAAGGCGCCCGACATCTTTTATTTCAAGTTTCGGCGGTCTTTTTTTTCATGAGTACACCGGAATAGATCGCCTCCCTCTAGTCTGGCTTTCGCTGCGGAGTTGTTTACCTGCGACCCTTTTCGTCTTTTGCAATAAGTACGTATTTAGGTTTACTACAACACGTTACTGTTCAGAGGCGTTTCAGCATTTCAGTTACGACCACTTTGTAAAGCTGAATATTACCAATCACGACCCTTACATATCTGCATTAATAAATCACTTTGAAACGCTGTACCTACAAATTCATTAGTTCTATTATGAAAGATGGATGTCGGTGCCGTATGCTAAACAAACAACATGTTGATTTGTGAAATGGCCTACATTGACAATCACTTTACGGCCTATATAGCCAGTAACTAATTTTGAGTTGTATGTAATCGCAAAAAGAATAGATAAACGTATTGTGAAGAAGAGACCTATCGTGATTTATCATTTATATCATTTAACTATGAACGTAAATCGTATACACTACACATATTACACGTGTTACCGGTCTTTCAGAGCATTGTATAACAATACAAGGTGGAGTCATATATCATAATCACTACCAGTTGCCTTACTACGAATGAGTCACGATACTACCGGCATAAGGCGCCGGGGTACTACATATTGGAATTTCGTCCTACGCTTCCACAGGGCGACACTTTCGTTTCCCGGAAGTTACGAACTTTTCGCGTACCACTTTTTAACGTTTCGACGCATTGAATATTGCTACAAAGAAGACATCGTCCAGCGCAGCTGTGCGTTATGAAAGTTAATGATTGTCTGATGTTTGTTATGGGATGTTAATTGAACATGCTATCATTTGTGGAAGCATTGGAAACACGTTAGAGGTAATAGTAGGGCAATGTCTAATCAGCAAAAGTATATCCACAATCGAGCCCTTTGCCTAGAAATCCGCAATACTCATTAGCCGTAACATAATAATATGTAAGTTTTGATTTTAAATCATAATACTGTGAGCTCTTACGTTTTGGCCCCAAACTCACGCACTCGTCTAGTAAGAGCCTAAATGCGTGTCTCAACAAACTCTTTAGCGGTATGTGGGTCAACCTAATCAACCAATGGCATGCAATTGTGTAGGTGACGTACTTCCCGCAGCCATGTTTGATATAGTTATATTATATCTCTTATGTGGGGCTTTCAGTGATATTATAATATTAACCATTCACACATTGGTTTTATTAGATATGTTGCTGTGTATTAATGTTTTAGCACAATAGCGCGCTGCTATGCAATTCAACTTAAACTCTCTGCTGCTATTTCATTTTTTGCTAAATTTGGCAGTGATGAAAATTTTTAATCGCGCCTTAAATTATACAAATGCTTTTTTGTTGTTGTTCAGAATAAAGTGCTAATGATGTTGTATCTATATGACTATATTACCTGGTTAGCCGTAGTTGCACCAATTTCGCTTGAGCATTGTCGAGATGGAAGAAGGTCATATGTTATGTTTACGAATAAAGAGAGCAAAATGCCACATATCACTTGACATTTGTACTGGAATACTTACCCTGTAGTTGATTTTACTTTAGGTTGATAGCATTGATCGAAAGGATGATGACGGATTCGATGACAGAAAATAGAAAAGAAGCAGTCGGAAATGTCTTTAGCATCTCAACTGTAAGAACAGACGGTTTTGGTGAAGATAATGAATTGTCATCGCCTCCACCTCCCCCAATGCAGGCGAGACCAGATTTACAGCGAGCTATGTCAAGGGCTCCACCGCCATTAAAGCGAATGTCTAAAAGTAATAGCACCGGTAATGTAGAGTGTCTCTCATCAGATAATGAAGATGAACCAGTTGGTGTGGATCTTTCAGATTCTGATTCACTATATGCTAGCAAAAGTAAGTCATCAAATCTAGACTCTGTTGTCGGAAAACTGCTAGTCAACAAGCAAGCAAAGGATGGGAACCCTGACTTTTCCATCGCTTCAACTCCTTCAATCTCTGATGCAAGCCTTACAGATTGTGATTCAGCTTTAGTTACACCTCCACCTCTTCATAAGTTTGTACCACCTGTCAGCTCTCCTAAATCTTCTCAAGATGTACCAAAAGTCAATTCGGAACCATCAAAGCAAAGACGTAAACAAGCAACTCCACAATCGGCAAATAATAATTCATCAGAAAGTCTATCCGAAGATGGTCACACTATACAAGTGCCAGGTTTGATTTCTAATCATTGTTTATGGTTTGTTATCAAAGTTCTGTGTGTTAATTATTTCTGCTGACCATAAACATTCGTTGCCAACATATTCCAAAAAGCTACAGCTGTTCCGCAGAATAGAATAGTTTTATTAACAGTGGTTTTATTATCACACATCAGGCTTATTATATGTATATATATAATATATATTATTAGGCTTATTCAATGGACTTGTTACATTTGCGATAGTTTCCTGTGTGTGTGCGTGCATGTGTGTTTGTACACTTGCATGTGTGTGTACGTGATTGTTTATTGCGTTATAATGAGATCATACATAAAACACACATAGCCCAATATTATCAAAAGAAACTGATACCTAGTTTAAAACTAGAGGCAAGGCAGTTTAGACTATTTAAAAATAAAAAAAATTATAGGTTTGAATTTATAGATCATAGAAAGACTACAAATAAAAATTACTTATTTTCTCTAGATATTGATACTCTTCTTACTGACTGTGCGGTTGTCACACCCGTCGAAGTACCCGCAATGGAGATTGAAAGCGATGAAGAAGATGATGAGTTCAGACCAATGCGAGTGAGCAGCAAAGGTAAGTTATCAGTGGTAGGTATCAAGATGCACAGATTGTATTGATCATCATTATGTCAATAATAGTTGGGCTCAATTGTAAGCTGATAATTTATTGGTACATAGTCTTGATCATCGCAATTTTTAGTTCCTCCCGCATTTATTACGAGTTTGTATTATTCATCAAAGTTTCAAACAATTAAACATTTTTAGGCAGATCTGATACCAAGTAATTTTCACTATTCGTGAAATAACTACTTTCATCGAAATGTTTTTTACTCAATTTATGTGGTGAGAGTTGCAAATGGAGGTCTTTGATCAAAATAAAATGAAGGCCACATTGCTGAGCAGCAGGTTATCTTGGTGCCATCATTAGAATCGCTTTTTAATGCTCTTTGTCACTGAAATACACAGCTGTGATGACATTCTGAAACTGTAAATTTCATACAAGTGTTACTAAAACTGAATGTTTGTATTGTGATACAAAAGTTCAGTTTTAATGATACCAAAATAAATAACCTTTGCTATTTATTTTTCGTGTTGTCATTTTTGTGTCCAATTGGTGATGCCAGCTGAAAAATAAGGTAAGATAGATTGGTAGATATAGTAACATTTAGTACAAACAACAATGTAAGCTTTTTTGTCGTTACTCTAGATCAAAACATCATCATATTTCGGGCATTACCAATGCTCAATCCAATCCTTTGGTAGATTTTTAAGATTAGTCTGGGAAACAAGCTTCAAGCTATCAGTCAGAATTGCCAAAATGCTGTCATTTCTGTAAAGGGATTTTCACTTTCTCAAACGATGACCAAAGGTTCATGCCTTGCTTAGCAAGTTACTTTTTAATAACTGGTTAGTAAGCCTACTCTGCTGGCCTTTTAGCTATCATTCTTGATAAGCCACTCTTCAATTTGTAATGTCTTTAGGGAGAGTCGTAAAGAAGCCCTCATGGGCTGATGCATATACAGATCATGCTACAACAGAAACTGAGGAAGAATGGACACCAGAAAGACCCGGCAAGCCGTTGAGGTCCAATGCTGACTCTTTCAGGCGAAGACCTCCTCCAGTTCTCACATCAAGCAGCAAACACAGTAGTGAGTCTGCCATGTTTAATTTTTAATTGTCATCTGTTACAGCTACAGTGTTTCTTAAAAAATCCTACATATGTTAGTTACTAGGTGAATGCCCGGCGTTGCCCACCAATAAAAGTCTTTGCACAAAAAATTTATTTTTATTCAACATATAACAACAGTTACCATTCTAACTTTCAAACATCATAATTATCATGAAAAAGTGTTTTGTGCATTAAAATCAAGAGATAAAAAACAAATTAAGTTAGGAGAAAAAATAAAACAGTTGTAAGGGTTTTCAAACTTTGTCAAACAACCGTAACTTTCAAACTTCATATCATGAGAAAAATGTTTTCTGCTGGTCAAATAAATTTAGAAACAGAATAAAACAAATATGAAAGTTTTTAAATGTAAATGTGAAATAATTAGCAAGCAATAGCTATATTAAGTCTGTTTTGCTACGATTACAATAAAAGATGGTTTGGTAATTATAAAATTAATACAACCTAAGAAAATAAAAATCATGAATATGTTGAATTAATAATAACGATTCGTGCATAGAAGTGTATGTGTATAAAAAAAGGTTACTGTTCCAGCAGAAGCTATACATGTAAACATTGAATACGATGATACTGGTACCTCTCAATACTGTTACAAATGTAAAAATATGATATCGGACTGTCCTTGTCTGATCGAATGGAGAAAAAATGTAGAGAATTGACTTGTAGTAACAGTATAGTTGGTAACTCACAGTACACTTGATACAATTGACTTGTAGTAACAGTATAGTTGGTAACTCACAGTACACTATATACAATTGACTTGTAGTAATAGTATAGTTGGTAACTCACAGTATGCTATATATAATTGACTTGTAGCAACAGTATAGTTGGTAACTCACAGTACACTATATACAATTGACTTGTAGTAACAGTATAGTTGGTAACTCACAGTACACTATATACAATTGACTTGTAGTAACAGTATAGTTGGTAACTCACAGTACACTATATACAATTGACTTGTAGTAACAGTATAGTTGGTAACTCACAGTACACTATATATAATTGACTTGTAGTAACAGTATAGTTGGTAACACACAGTACACTATATATAATTGACTTGTAGTAACAGTATAGTTGGTAACACACAGTACACTATATATAATTGACTTGTAGTAACAGTATAGTTGGTAACTTACATTACACTATATACAATTTATTTGTAGTCACACATGATGACCTTCACCCATCTATGGTTATGGAAAATACGCCGGATGAACTCATCCTTCCATTTAAACACGGTGAGTTTACTTAGCTATTATCCATCATTGTATATCCTTCTATGTTGTGTTTCTGTTTACAGTAATATTTAATGAAGTAGAGTGAAATCTTAATGTTAGTTATGTTCCATTATCATTATAATATCCTCCTTTCACCTTAACTCTTGAAGAATAAAAAGTGTGAAAGGTATCCATTTACTCTAGTGACAGTCTGAAAAATTCAACCATGTTTGTGATTCATCTTGTCTGGAAAACTCAAGTCGTGCCGCATTTTAAAGGAATTATTTTGGATGTTCTCTTATCTCTTATTTGTATATCCCTTTTGCTGAACTTACTCAAGGAACCCAAAATGGCTGCCTATAGGAACCCAAAATGGCTGCCTATAGGCTTGTCAGACCTATGGTTTTTTGCGTACATATTCTCTTGATGCAGCTCTATATGTTTTCTGTCTGGATTTAGGCTGGATACGAGAATTAGTCATACGAAATCCCCAGAATGAAGAGCTGCGTGACCTTGACAGAAAACACACAGCTGCCGATGCCTATTACTACGCTCCTGAAAAGTATGGATCCGTAAAGTTGGTGAGTCTTCGAATGTCTGATAGTTTAGTTTTAATGGCCGCTTAAAGCCATGTTTGAAGGTTGTGGTTACTAAATCTTCATGTAGTGTATAGGTGATGGTCTTGTTTTTGTATCTGATCATGGCAATGGCTTATATTGTTGATTGCAATAAAACTACAATTTACCGCCACTATGTGAGAAGGGTTGAAAATACAGCGCTACTTTTTAGTTGAACACCCCTTTATTTTACTGCCACTTTGACATATTTTGATTTGTACAAACCCACAATCGAAGGTAATTAGTAGAAAAATGTCCTTAAGATAGTACTGATGACGAATGAAAGTGTTGTAATAATTAGAACAATGTTAACAATACTTATAATAATACTAATAATGATACATAAAAAACAATTCATTTTTTCATTGTTGCTGTAATAGTCGCCATGGTTTGAGTGACGGTGTACTTGAGAGAATCAATCATTACAATTATTAGAACTGCTCTCTGATTCGAAGTCACTAAGTTTTAAATTCGATCTATTGTCTTCAGATTCATCCATAATTTGATTTACAATCTTAGCATCATGACATTAAAGCATTGGGATGATTGATGAGGTTACCTTTTAGGAACATCGTACGACCTTATGGCAGCCATTGTTATAGTGTATCAAAGTCAATTTTTAACTCCTAAAGCTTTACCGTTTTTGTTTAAATTCTGATGGTGGCGCCAACGAAATAATTACTAACTGTAACCAGCTGGTAATAGTTCCTTGTTTAACTCGGTCGGATACTACAACATACATAAAAAACGGTTTAACAAAAATGGTGAGATCGACGGTATTAATGTCACATCGCCCGAAAAAGAGTGCAAAATCTAGGCGGCCCAGCATCGGCTCATCTGTGAAAGAGTTAAATTTATCTTCTCAAAATTTGACGAGCTAGTCGAAAAATACAGTGCTACTCGCTTGGAATGTCACCCCTAATAAATTTCCACTACGGTGGTAAGGGTTGGAACATACAGCGCCAAGGCGTTCAACAAGAGGTGCTATGGTACTCGTGACTCCTCATAATCATTTGGCTATCATTTCCTGATAGCCAAATGACTATCAGGCGTCCCGTCGATAGTCATTGGGTTTGTTCATTTTGCTGCCGCATTTCATGTACATTTTTATCTAATAGTCTCAAAAACCGCACAATGGTTCCCTTTTTGCACAAACACTATCAGTGACGGGGGAGGGCGTCTTTGGTTGGTTTATTGTTAAGTCAATGTTGAGCAGCGACAATGCGTTGTCTGTCCAGAGAAGGAGTCAATTTGTACACATTTCAGTATCTGTTAGAATGGCAGTGGATAACATTGTCAGCAGTTATTAACTTTTTCTGTTACAGCTAACACTGGCCAGTTTCATTATATCGCTTTTTGACCTGCTAATTATTCTTTTAACAGGAAGTGATGTCATTGAGCATTATTTCATTTTCACCATGACTTTGTCGCTATCAAATACTTACTTGAAAAGAAGATAAATGAGTCAGTCAGTCACTATGCAAAAAGTATTATGATTTTTTAGATGAGTGTACTACAATGGTTAGTATAAAAAACACCCTTGAAAGTTGACTGGCGACAAAATTCACATTACAGTTATTTGGTATCAAAAGGTTCACCATATCTTACTCTGCTGTGTTGTAGGTGCAAAATATATGGAAATGTGATTACAAGCTCTTAGAAGCTCATAAATGAACAGTCAATCGCAGCCATCAGCAAAACGCTGTAGCTTGAAATCTTTTTATTTCGATGATGTACTCAAACATTGTGGTTAGCGTTTTGACACTTGATGTTATCAGGTGAAAATCAAGGCCAATAAAAGGCTCCATATAAAACGTTTCGTAGCACTAGTTTATGACAAACACTTCGGGAAGCCCTTATCAAATATAGATGCTCGCTACATTACAGTTTTGTTTCGGCTTGGTCTAATCGTCTAGTCGTAATCTGATCATGTGACCCATACTTCCTGCCAAACAGAGTGAATAATTTCTGCAACATTTTTCGACCATCACAGGTAACTAACAGGCTCCTCATGTTTATCAGAGGATGATATGCACTCCTTCGAGCTAGGGTTAAAAAATTAAACGAATTTTTACAGTGGATTTTGAGATATCAGGGCTCAAAGTGACAGCATTACAATGCTAATGAATTAGATGTGTAAGGACAACAGACATGGTTTTATTGAATGCGTGAAGAATATTTCGACGAATGAGGTTGCATGAAAGTGCAAACAGAAGCCATCTTGTTCAGCTATATGTCCCATTTGAGTCGTTTTGGAAAGGGATTCTAATCCACGGCAGTTTCGTGATGGCGGCGATTAACCGTTCATTTTTGAGCTTTTAAGAGCATGCCATCACATTTTCACATATCTTGCACCTACAACACAGCAGAGTAAGACATGGTGAATCTTTTGATACCAAATAACTGTAACGTGAATTTTGTTGTAAGTCAACCTTTAAAGGGAATATAATATCACAATTGTATAAGTAAAGATTTTAAAAACATATTTAATTGAAACATTAATCTTTATTAAAACATTTTTAATATTTTTTCTCTAAAGACATTCATAAAATGTACTCAGGATCTCCTCTCTAACTTGGCAGTAGGGGTTGAGATGAGTCGCTATCGTCTCATGTCTATTACAGTTCTGTTTCATTTATCTTTCTAGAGATCTCTTGTGAGAGTTGCCGATTTCCGTAAGTAACTTGAATATTGACGTTTGTCTCCTCATTTAGTTAATTTTGTGTTGTTCTCGTTAATGTAACAGTGGTTAATAGCCAGTTATTTATAATCTTGTAGCGTATACATGTGTAGAGACCATTCATTTTAGTGAAATAAGTATATTGTAGTCCTGCAAATCCTAAATACATCAGCTTCTCTAGATGAATATTAGTGTGTATGTGGTTCCTAATAGAATGCTGGTTAATATTCATTGTTGTGTTTCTTCAATTCAAATAACTACTGAATTGAACCTTTTCAAAGTATTTCATCTCAAAACATTTTCTTGATACCTACAACCGCATCATGACTGTAATGACCTTGAAATAGCCATATTCATCGTATAATGAAAAATGCAGTTACCTAAATATAATTTTTAATGTCTTCAACATGGTATTTGTAACTTCTTTTCTGTTTAACTTTCACAACACTTTAATTGAAAGTAAGGGAGTGTTTTTAAGAAAGTCTGTTAAATAACATCTTATATCCTACATATAGAGTTTCTAAAATACTCATCAACTTTCCTAACATTGAACAGTGCAGAGAGAACTCCTCAAATTACTAACTAGCTGCATTTACCTCTGATCATCTCACGCTCCCTCATCACCTTTCTGTAGTGATGTTTTCACTAATCGCGTTTTACTTCTTTGTCATTTACTACTACCTGCTGTCTCTCCTTTAGTGATGGACATGGACATAAGCAACCTTACCTCTAATAACTTCAGCTTTGCCAAGCGCAGCATATACAAGCCTCCTGAGGAGTTTGTGAGGCTGGCTGGCCGGTTCACCAGTCGAAAGCTCGCTGCAGGTCAGTCTCAAATAATTCGACCGGTTTGAGCCGTTGTTAAAACTTAAGGGATATTTTCGTTACGTAATTCAATCGTGTTTTTTTCATCCTGAATTATTCAGCCTCAAATGACACTAATGAATTATTTTTGAGCAATAAGTGGTAAATATTTATATAAACGTGTAGAGGGTATTCAGTGATAACTAAAGCTGTAATCACCTCATGAAGATGATGTCACCATAAAAATAATGTATACATTTTAGTTTATGTGTGAATGAATTGCTCTGAACTTTCTATAAACAACCATTGCTAATAATGCATTACATTGCATTTATTATATGCACTGCATTTATTATATTATGCACATAATACGTGCTAAAGATTTATATGTGCGTAAAGTAGTGTAGTTCAAGTCAGCTCAATCCTTCATTTGACGACACCGACGCGCAAGAGAATAACTCGTGGCTGACATCTGATAACTGTACATATTTGTTGCATGAATATTTATTTGTGAAATATACAAATAATTCATATAGAAGCGCATATCCTTATGTTTTCGATGAAAAGGTCTGTCCTTTATGTCAGTGGCCTTACCCATAGTTGCGAGCTGAATTGCTCGTCGGACTGTCCCCCGTAAACTCTGACTCGGTCTTTCTCTGTGTTGGCTGTTGTGTTGGACAGCTGATGGCGCTACTATGGTGCCACCATAGTAGAACCATTTGTTACGAATTGTTTTGACTACACATTTCGGTGTGTCTGCTGCCTTTTGCATTCTTTATCGAAACTGGATACCAAAGTGTCTGCCAAGCCATTTTCGTGCATTCATTTGATTTTTGTAAGTGTTGATAAGCGAGCATAAAATTTTTGTTCATTACTCTAAGGCAAGTACATGCTATGTTGTCATGTGTTGAGGTTTCCCTCTCGATGATTATTCATCGAATATGTGCGCCACAAACAATTCCATCATCGAGTCAATAAGCGATGGCAGCCGTTAACCTTTTCCGATATTTCACCGTGTATTCACGGCAGTTTGTACATTGTGCACCGCTTTGATGAAGGTGATTGGCTGTTGCGGTTTTCGGAATGTATCTTTCCCTTCATGGTAGTTGCTGCGGGACTAATGTCTTATTGTTTCTGCAGCCATATTGTATAATGAAAGCGTCATGCTCCCCCCCCCCTGCAGACTATTTGTCGCTGTAGGCGCTGATCTGATGAGTTTATAATAGTCTGTAATAGTGTGAACAATGTTTTCACTGACGATCACCGATGTATTGTAGTATTAGCACCGACATACTGCTAAATAGTGTGAGCCATCCTTTCTAAACTCATGCTTGTGCTAATTATGGTTAGTGGCATCTATCATTTTGCTGAGATGTAGATAAGATTCATGAGAAGCTTTCAAGTTTTTTGTGTAGAAAAATCGGCTTATGTTTTTATCTACAGTTTTAAATTAATCACACAGCCGACCAGCTATCATTTTATCGCTCTCAGTGAGGCTGCCAGTGGCTACACACTTTCATGTCATGCTTTGATGCATGTCGAGTCCGGGTTGAAGGAAGTCGTTTGAAAAAATCTGTGTTAATAATGGTAGGAGACTGGTATTTGAATAAAGCCATGTATATTGTGGACATGTGCACAACTCTGGGTGCATGCCAATCTACAGTGATAGGTCCGAGTATGTTTCTGCCATAATTTTAGTACAAACAGGGTCTTGTGTATCACTGTGCTGGTTACGAAAGTTTTAAATAACCTGTATTGTTTAAGACACTCAAGTGTTCACTTTCGAGTTTTCTCAACAGTCAAGCAGAGGAATTGAGGTTCAATTATTGGATGTCGTTATTCCTTTGGGGGGACGGGCATCGCTTGTCTCTTGCGGCAGCACTCGGATTCCCAAGCATTGTTAGTGTTTGTCGCAAACCAATGATGCAGTTTATCTTATTCAAAAGGCCTGTAAGTTGTAATTTTTTTCAAAATACTTTTTTATATATGCTCTGGGTAGCTCAAAAGTTTTGATGAAATTTGGTCCATTTAAGTTCTTTATTTTATTATGAATTGGTTTTTATATGTATTTATAATTTTTTAGTTTTAGCCAAAGCAAAGAAATCACCAAGATCTGCCGCTAGCACTCCAACCAAATCGATTAAACAGGAACCCGAGACTCCAACTATCAGTCCTAAGACGACGCCGACGTTAGCTTCCTCATCAGAGCAGTTTGAGGTGATCGCTTCCCCAGCTGTGTTGAAGGATCCGACACTTCTTGATAAAAAGGTACGTGCTGTTGGAGATTAAATTTGGTTTAACCTACCTTATGATCGTTATTCTGATCCTTGCTCCGCTTCGCCAATATATGCTAATTTTTTTAGAGAATGATTTGGGCATTGCTGTCCATGCTTTAGAAATAGTAAAGATCGCTGGTTATGTTGTCGCGAATCAATAATATTCAGTTACTACACAGCCAAACACTACAAAAATGTATTCACGGCATTCGATCATAGATTTTGCACAAGCTTGCGTAGAGCAGTGAAAAGGTTAACATAATCTGTTTTTCCAACACCTAATCCTATGACTAACATCCGATGGCCATTGGCTCTTACTATAGCAAATATTCGAAACCACATTGTCTTAAGATCCAAACACACTAGGCGATTTTATCGTGTGCATCATGAGAAGAGCGGAGATATTGCTGGCGTGTGCCTAAACACACTTGAGCAATTCACCAGCAAACGATATATTGGGCACGCTCACAAGCTGTCACTAAAATTCTGTATCGTAAGTTTCTTGGGAGTTGTTAATAAATTTAAGTCTATATGGCACCTTTTAGGTAATGAGGTAAACAATTTCCGATTTTGTTATTAGGCCTATCTCACTTTCATGGATTAATCACTACAAGAAGACATGAGAGAAAAAAAAATGATTATTGTATTTTTAACAGCAATATTTTATGATTTTTATATGTAGTTCACTTTATAATATTTTTTTAATTTTTAATATAATAAATTTTTACTATTTTCAAGATGGTCAGCCTGCGCAACGACTGACTTACAAATGTTGGTTTTTACTGAGTTTCTTTGTAATATTTGTGCTGTGTCGTACAGGACTATGTGTGTTCTTATTTAATCTATGAACAGTTCAGTGTTCATTTTGATGATGTTTCAATCGTAACAAGGTAGCAAAATTTTGTTGCTGTACATGGATAAACATCGATACGAAAAAATTCCCCAGCCATAGAATTGTTTTCTTTTTAAAAACCAACCGATCAAAATGCATCTCGCTCGCGATAAAGTTATGATGGAAAATTTCTAGTGTTATCGCTTTGCATAAGCTCGCTGAGTGAGTTCTAGCACAGATTAGCGCCACGCAGCGCACTAAATATTGCCTAGTGTGTTTGCACCTTTAGGTGTAGCAGGATGTGAAAACTATCCTGTGTACATAGATAGTTATCGCCGGTGTGGATGCTATTGCCGTAGCCCTTTAGTCCAGCTGTCCCAATTACCGTACTTTTCGGACTATTAGCCGCTACTTTTTTTCCGATGATTTGAGCCATGCGGCTTATATAAAGGTGAGGCTGTTCTGTGGCTTTTTCTTTCACTGCTAGGGCGCATTAACCAGAATCTCCTGTTAGTGCGCCTCTAGCGGTGAAAGAAAAAACGAAACAATGCCTAACGGTACTGTTCCGTTGGGCACTAGATTAAAAAGTGTCGGTTAATACGAAACAGTGTCATTAGGCACCGTTCCGTTTTAAACAGCAAAGTTGCTGCCGTGTTAAAAAAGCACTGTCCTGAGTTCTGCGGCCTATACAAAGGTGCAGCCTATGTATTGTTTTATTATTGTTTTTTTTGGAAAAAGCAGATGCGGCTTATATAGTGGTGCGGTTTATAGTCTGAAAAGTACGGTAGTAGATAGTTATTGTAATACTTAGGCTATTTTTTGTGCAGTTACAGCCATTTTTTGTTTCTGGGCAACAGAATGGTTAAAAATAAACCTATTCCCATAGCTTTATTGGTCTATACAATCAGATAGGGCATTATTGAATAAAAAGTTATGTTATATAAAGTGCCGTAAAAAAAGACAATCTGTATTTTGTACCTGTGCCTTCTAGAGCATCGAACTCAATAGACACTAACTTTACTGTCACTTTCTGTTGCCAAGGCTATCAGGTTCAAATTTCATCAACTATTTGGAGATTTTCTTCTCTCTTATATGTTGGTCCAAATAGAAGTCAATGGAAAGTTTTTAAAGTGCAAATATTTGACCTTGACACATGAATAAGCGAGTAAGTAAAGTAAGTAAGTAAGTAAGTAAGTAAACATAAGTAATATGAGACAAATGAAATGAAAATCATTTGTTCAACCTCACAAAAAGTGTTCCATCTCAAGTCGTGTGACTATTTTGGTGTTTTGGTTATATGTCTGTGTGATGCAACAGGAAGGAACCTGTAGTTAAAGTATATAGTGGCTTTAACCCTTTCACTGCCAACTATGTACAAATTCGGGTATCTGCCAAGTGCAAGCCATTTTACCGAAAATTGCCGATATTGCTTGAGTGATGTGTAAACAGTATTTTTTCTAGTTTCAATCTCTATCTAGAACATTTTTGTTACATATTTTAATTTGCCAATTTTTTCACCAACATTGCTATGCAAAAATTCAATGGATCTATAATTTGTGTGATGATAAAGCTATGTGAAGCTACGATTAATGCGAAACCAAAACGATCCTCCATAATGTTCCTTACTCTTACAAAATTATTACCTTCACCACTATCAGAGACAGTGCTGCTGCTTTAATTATCTGTTTAATCACGAAAATCTGAATCTGAATTGGCTATAATATCATCAACATAACTAATTACCTGTTTTCTGGCTCACGCTCGGTAATTAATGAACTCACACAAAAACATGTTCCTTTTTAAATTAGAAATTATCAAACAAAAGTTTAAAATTGCTTCGTTATTTTAGGCTAATTTTATAGACAAATTTTCGGACAACACTGTCAAGTTCATAAAAGTCTTAAAGACCTGTGGGTTATGTTGTCAAGGAACAATAAAATTAGGTAACTACGCAATTGCTGGGAAAGTCGCAAAAAGCGTCTATGGCAGTCGTCCCACGAAAACGCATTTATGCGTCTACGGCAGTGAATGGGTGTAGAATATAGGGGTGTTGAAGTTGTTAGTCATATCCTTACTAGCTGCGCTTTTGCATGTACTTGAAGGTTTATAAAAGGGGTGTAGAATATAGGGGTGTTGAAGTTGTTAGTCATATCCATATCATCTGCGCTTTTGCATGTACTTGAAGGTTTATAAAAGGGGTGTAGAATATAGGGGTGTTGAAGTTGTTAGTCATATCCTTACTAGCTGCGCTTTTGCATGTACTTGAAGGTTTATAAAAGGGGTGTAGAATATAGGGGTGTTGAAGTTGTTAGTCATATCCTTACTAGCTGCGCTTATGCATGTACTTGAAGGTTTATAAAAGGGGTGTAGAATATAGGGGTGTTGAAGTTGTTAGTCATATCCTTACTAGCTGCGCTTTTGCATGTACTTGAAGGTTTATAAAAGGGGTGTAGAATATAGGGGTGTTGAAGTTGTTAGTCATATCCTTACTAGCTGCGCTTATGCATGTACTTGAAGGTTTATAAAAGGGGTGTAGAATATAGGGGTGTTGAAGTTGTTAGTCATATCCTTACTAGCTACGCTTATGCATGTACTTGAAGGTTTATAAAAGGGGTGTAGAATATAGAGGTGTTAAAGTTGTTAGTCATATCCTTACTAGCTGCGCTTTTGCATGTACTTGAAGGTTTATAAAAGGGGTGTAGAATATAGGGGTGTTGAAGTTGTTAGTCATATCCTTACTAGCTGCGCTTATGCATGTACTTGAAGGTTTATAAAAGGGGTGTAGAATATAGGGGTGTTGAAGTTGTTAGTCATATTCCATATCATCTGCGCTTTTGCATGTACTTGAAGATTTATAAAAGGGGTGTAGAATATAGGGGTGTTGAAGTTGTTAGTCATATCCTTACTAGCTGCGCTTATGCATGTACTTGAAGGTTTATAAAAGGGGTGTAGAATATAGGGGTGTTGAAGTTGTTAGTCATATCCTTACTAGCTGCGCTTATGCATGTACTTGAAGGTTTATAAAAGGGGTGTAGAATATAGGGGTGTTGAAGTTGTTAGTCATATCCTTACTAGCTGCGCTTATGCATGTACTTGAAGGTTTATAAAAGGGGTGTAGAATATAGGGGTGTTGAAGTTGTTAGTCATATCCTTACTAGCTGCGCTTATGCATGTACTTGAAGGTTTTAAAAATTTCAAATACATATTAACTTAATCTTGTAAATACTGAGTATTCACTTTACGTAAATTTGGGTATCGCTGTTGTTCGTGGATCTGATGGACTGCTATAACGATGGATCGATGTAATAGTTGAATCTTTAAAGAATGTTGATTTTATCAGAAAGTATCAGTATTTTTCTATCATTAGCGATTGTTTCTGATGTTTTAAGTGATCTGACTGCCAGGATGTTTCAAGATTAAAATTCACAAAACCTGATCGCTGTTGAAACGCTCAGAAGAAAAATAGGTGTTGAAGTGCTGCCTGTCTCTCTTGTCATTACTACTGGCTATTATGTTCAAATTGCAGTGTAATGCGTCTCTATTGAGTCTATTCTATCAGACTCGTTGCTGAAGTGTGATAGACGTGATAATAGCATTTTCACTTGAATCTGAGCATTTTGGCTGTGATAAAGTTTTGTCAATTTTAATCTTGAAGCATCTTGGCAGTCAGATCACCTCAAACATTGTAAACAACCTCAAATGACAGAAAAATACTGGTACTTTTTGAAAAATCTACTAACACTTTGTGTAAGATCATTTTTTAAATGAGTTATCCATAGCGAACAGCGAGTCTCTGGTAGAGGTCCAGTCGGTAAGATCGAGTTGAAACAAGCTGATTTTGACTTCATCGGCCTAAGCTGGTCTCACTATTGATCGTTTTAGCCTAAAAATGCAAGCCTCAAGTCGAGTCCTTTAAAACGTCCTGGCACTGGCAATTCCGATCGACCGATAATAAAGAAAATAAAGGGTGACAAGGATGCTGTGGTTCGGGCTAAGCAGTTCCTGATAACCAACTCACAACCGACGGTCTCACCCACGTCATCTCCTAAGCACACTGTCAGAGTGGTCGGACCACCAGGGAAGCCACCAGCTTTCATCAAGGTAAGGCTTTTATTTGCCAATTCATTTGTGGTACATGTATTTTAATGCATCAGGAACTCTGTATGGTTGTCAATGTAAATATCAACTAATAATATACAGACGGTTCCCTACTTACGAACATTCGAGTTACGAACAACGATACATACGAACGTATGTATGTTGTTCGTAACTCGAATAACTTTCGAGTTATTTGTTTGAACTTTGAACTTTACATACGTATTGTAAAGGGGTTTGCCGGCCTTTACTTGGCACGATCTCTACTAATAAATAAAGAGAAGAGAGTGTGTATAGTTTCATTCAGCTTTTAATTAGCGAAGGAAATTTCACTAGCCGAGGAGCGTACGGCTATCGGCTCTGCTCAACTAAATGAGCGCACTCAGTTATATACAATAATATCAACCATTCCGGCAAACGGTAAGAACACCGGCTAACAAGGTGAATGAATAGGACCGCTACCACGTTGGTATGACAACAATATAAGTGACGATAAGTGATAGTGTTATGACGTTATATCAGATATAACAATAGCATAACGAGTGAAACAACGATATAATAAACGGACAACACATACAAAAAATAAGACAACAACTATAAGTGATAGCATAACGATTAAAACAACAATATAATAAAAAGGACAAGACATAATTATAAGAAATGCAGTGTCATGGCCCGGCATCCACCAAAGTATTATCTCCATTTTATTAAATTTTTTTTTCAGTACAAACCAATACAGGTTACTTATAAAAGCCTTAAACATACTTATATAAACCTTCAATATACTTATATAGGCCTTAAACATAAATTATAACACAAAATATAGCACTGAAGCAACTTACGAACAAATTCACCTTTTGAACAATCGCTCGGAACGTAACTCGTTCGTAGGTTTGGAACTGTCTGTATATATATGTATATAGCTGTACTCTGTGTAGTGATGTTGGGAACATCAGAAGAAAATTTGTGTCATGATCACAGAAACCATGGTTATGTCGGAATTATAAGATTCAGAGTTATCTACACTAGCAGATGGAGAAAATTCTCACGGTTATTTTGCAAAAAGATTTTTGATTCTAGCTTATTTACAGCAGATTTTATGGTCAATAAACTGAATGCACGTTTACCATTAGCGCGAAAACATAGTTCCGAGAAAACTGGTGTTTAAGTCTGTGAAACGAAAACGGATGCAAAGTTTTGTTTACATTTCAAAACGCCATAGCAACCAATATTAAGAGGTTGTGATATTTATCTAGATTTCTGTCTTGGTATCCAAAACATTATGCTGAATTCAAAAATGTAAACATATTTTGGTTGGTTGTCATAGAATTAGCTGTATATCTATAAAAAATGTATTACTTAATTTTGCAGATGTTAAAAAACGGCTTTCAAGTGTCGCGATATTGAGCACAACCGTAGTATGATCAACAAAATCTTTAAAAAAATAATAACAGTAACATATTGCACACCATCGGTCACTATATACTTAGATCTTGTAAATTCGAATAATTATTCTTATAATTAAATCTTAGAAAATCGATAAATTATTCTTATAATTAAATATTGTAATATTCTTATAAGAATTGTTAGGAATAGATCATGGTCATTCCCTTTACTTTCACTGCTTTTGACATCAGTTGGAACACCAAAGTACTCATTATAAGTGTCCAAAATGTCAGAATTATCTTTCAAATCGGCAAAAAAGAAACGATTACGTTTTTCGGACGCCATTTTTAAGTACTTCCTGTTTAGCATAGCAACGGTTTTAAGGTTTTTTTTCGAGGTTTAAAGACATTTATTGTCTAAACTGACTTCAGATTCAGAAAGATCACACTTTGATTGGTCCAAAGGTATGTGTTACTAATATCGTTACCAATATTATAAGTTCAGTTAGTGTAACTTTAAAGTCGGATAGCTCAACTTCGTGATTTGCGACTTAACCATGGTTTCTGTGGCCGCGACCCATTTTAATTTGACGCATTGATAAGTATTCATTGATGCTCAGATGTAAAATGCATTACAGCTGCAATAAGTTTACCTGGATATCCATGTAGTTGCATTAACATTGCAGTAGCAGTATGCAATGTAATGGCATTGTGTTCTTTTACTACTACACAGTAAACCTACACAGTTTGCAGTACATTATTTTCTAGCACACAATAAGCGGTATTGGTGCTGTGGCAGTATTACCTACTGCACAGTCTGCAGTGTTGAAAGCAAGCAATGTCAGTTAATCTACAGTGTCAACCTCTTACAAATGTGCTATTGCAGTACGCATGCAGTTTCAGGTTTTTGAGAGTATGTTTTTGCGGTATGTATGACTTGCTGAGTTTCAGGTAATGTGTCATGGAAGTAATGCGTGGTAGATCACATTGGAGAATTTGCAATAGTAGCGATAAATGTCGACTGCACATTTGAAATTGGTAATGCACTGCAAAATTACTGCGTGCTGCAGCATCGACTAAAATTTCATCACCGATATCTTTGCCGTTTTTGTTTTTACTATACCTTAAAATACATTAAATAAGCCTGAACGGAGAGAGAGCGAGCATTCTATCTATTTCATACGTTGTGAGAGGGATTTCGGCGAATAGCATTGCAATGAAACATTTGGTATACAATTATGCGATTTTAGTTCGTTTCAGTGTTGGCATCATAAGGCGAAAATACCATAGAAACGTATAGAGTGGTATAGAAACCCATCGTAATTATCTAATGCAATCACTTTCTGGTAAAAATCATTTAAATCATCATCATTAACAATATTAAGAAAACCATATGTTAACCTTAAAGTAACTGTAGATACCTACAATAAATTTAGTGCTTTTTGTGGTTATGATCTGCAAGAAAATGTAACATTACAATGTACTATGTGGAAAGTTTTTACCTTCGAGACAGACGTGTAACATAAACGCTGAATCTAACTTAAACGATATTAGTTTACTAAAAACATACCTGAAGGAAGTTTTAGTATTCACTTTAACAAAAATTTTATCACTTGTCTGTGTGCAAACCCATTTTTACCATAACGGACGATGCTTAACTTACAATCACCAAATTTTAGTTTCGAAATAAATGTTTGTTGATATTCTATGGCGTAAAACAACTTAGCCCAAGTATGGCGAGGACGAAAAAGCATCGTGTTTCTTAGACTTAGCAGAGTTCATAGAGTTTCAATTAATACGTCATTTAGCATGTGCAATCGAGAAAAGAGTGTACGGTGTATGATGAGCGATAGAATCGTAAGAACAGCGTAGCTTGGTGACTGAATGCTTGGTTAGAAACTTGGGGTTGTAATCTTTGTCAATTCAAATCCCGCATGAAACTGATAATTCATTCCTAAATTTTAATTGCTATAGCTGGACAAACCGAACAACATACAGACAAACATTGAGATTTATATATATATATATTTGTATATATAGATGTATAAATATAGTATAAATACATCTCTATATATACTATATATACATATTGTTATATGTATATATATAGTATATACCGCAAGTCCTTATGCTCAAGCCGCGCGGCTTGTCGTAGGGCGCGCCTTCTGGTTCAAGGTCATAGACGGCGTCTAAAGCCAAGTTTATAAAACTTATGTGGGGCTCAGGGCGGCTTGTCGATAAATGCGGTCTCTGATCAGTTTCGCGCTATAACCATAGAATCGCAGTCATGATACACTTAAATGTACGGGGTTTTGGCGATCTACTCGTTTATTTTCAAGGTCATGTTTATGGAATACTTTAGACTAAAGAAGAATTTATTGCTCGTTTAACTCACCACAGTCATAGGTTATTAACACCTTTTCATTCTTGACCGGCATCTTTTCATAAACGTGAAGCCCTCTAACAGCGCAATAAAAATCTAGCTGAGACATGGTAAGTAAGTTCTTGATGCAAGGGTTTAGGAATTTTAATTCGAACTTTGAAGTAAAAGAAAATTCTTTTCATGTGTACTGATGTAGCTTGTTTTCTTATTCAAGACGATGGGGGTATAGCGAAACCCGTGTCAACACTCTCACTCCCGAAGGGGTCAAGGACGACAAAACCTCAGTCATTAGCCGCAGTCTGTGGGCATATGCGGCTTGTTGGAGGATTATTTTTCTTTCACGAGTCAACTGTTTTTGAGCACGAGCCGCGCGGCTTGAGCGTGAGGACTTACGGTATACATATAATATAGGGCAGTAAAGTATGTTCATTTGTAGAGACATTCATGCAGAATCAGGCTTAGTTTACATATTAGGCTTCGGGCTGTGCGGGATTTGGTAATGAAAGATTTAGCATTAGCAGTAAGGTTACTGGTGAGTTTTCATCCGACTATTAAAACATTCAGTTGGCTGTGGTTGGTTAATATAATGGTTTACCTTGCGTCTTCAGCAAATCTGAACTCTCTGAGCAAGATTTGATGTAGAATCCATCTTTAAACATATTCGAATTATTATAGACATTTGACTTTAGCAACAACAACCAACTATAATAGAACCGTTTATTAAGAGCCAACCAATCATAGCGAGATATACAAACTCATATATAGGTCATCAGTAGGTAACTCACTGCATATTTGCTTAATTATGTGCTGCGGAGCTTCATATTATAGAACTGATCTGACTAAATCGACAAGTCGGTTTCACTGTCAACATATGTGTGTCTGTTACAGAAGCCGCAGCCTTGTTCTCAACTATGTAAAGGAGTGGCTAACACAGTCCCTTCTGTCCAATGCGGAGTATGTCTTCTTCTATTTCACCCAGAATGCATCAATTGGACTACTGGTGGACGAGATGCCCTCTTTGTATGCTCTGTAAGTGTTATTGATGAATCAGCGAATTCAAAACTAGTTAGGTACCTAACTTTATCCAAAACACAACTCTCCTGTTTGGCGATGCTTTCCGGATATGCTGTTATGGCTGTCTTTAGGAAGGCTTCTAATGATGATGCTGTTGTCAGAGAAGCTTGTCATTTTTACCGAACTTGCACTAAACCTTGCTCTATGTAAATCCGCAGGCGACAAATCTGTCATTCAAATTTAGAGGGAAACTACCACAGATTTCATACTATAGTTTCAGAAGTTCTGCTTTGTTACAATCTGAAATCTCAGTGAGCGTAGTTTTTGCGACAGTGGTCAAATGATTACTATTCCTTTATAGGCCAATAATGACTTTAGTCTGTATAATCTTTGACCGATATGTTGGCAGTATTCCATAAAAACATACTGCAGTTGGTGTTGGATGTAAGAGTGCATAGTTCATCTTCTCAAACAGATAGAGTTGAATATGCTAACTTGTCATTGAAAGACCTGAAATTATTAGTTACTAGTACTCTAGCAGTTTCATGTACTATGTGGGATCGTCAGGTGAGCTGACAGAGCGCAGGAAATAATAGTGCCCAATTATTTGCTAGGCCCAATGCGGCTGACTCAATAGTGTACAGGAAATAACAATGGCTCTTATTATAGTAAAGATATTAAGCTATTGAATAATTAGTCTTTCATTCAGTGCTCAGGGTGGTTAGGTAGTCTGAGCTCCAGAGATTTAACCTGGCCTTCAAGCTTCTGATATATATGTTAAAAATTAGGTAACTTACTGTTTTAAAAAAATAGATCTTTCTGTTTTCCCTGTACATGTCCTCCTGTCTTTACAGATATGCATCATGAACTCGAGGTTGGATGCCCCAGATCATAAGAAAAATATCACGGTTTGTTAGCAGACTTCTTTTTCTATCAACTACGTAGTAATTGAATACATAAATAGGCCATTACCATCATCTATTTCTGAACGCGATTTTTGTAATCTATAGGCACTAGTTATGGTGTGAGCATGTTTTGGTTCAGCAGTGTTTCATGCTAGCTGACCAATGAAGTAACAGCGTGTCAGCCAAAAGTGTAGATGCTGATATCTTAAGCTAGATTTCACAGTTATACTGTTGAATAATGCCAAATTACCTCTGACGACATATGGAACCCCCCTCGTCATTATAACCTCTTTGACGATTTAAAATAATATCACTCATCTAACAAGTTTGTAAACTTTTGAAAAATAATATGTTCACGTCATGTATGGACGAAGTTTATTTGTTTGGTGCTGTTTTTATGGTCACCTTGTCACCTTTATGTTTATGAGGGTATTATCATTCTGAGAACAAAAAACAGGCCGTGATTGGCTGAATCCTTCATGAACTCGACTTAATCTTTTGGAAATAATGGCGCTCAGGGCTATACAGCCTTATCAAATGGCTGGCTGTATGAGGCCGTAGATATCTTCAACTCGTTACAATCATACACACTGTGGCCAGCTACAAAAATAGTAAAGCTTCAAATCACCCGAGTTTTGGTGATAAAAGTAAAATGATAAGTTGTCCGTTACGGTGTCAACAAAATATTGTATTGGCAATTTTTCAAGTGGAGAGAAGAACCAGGCTTTAAAGATTAACTTCAACAAAACTTTTGCAGGTTTTATCAAAAATATATTTTGCTATTGTTTTCGGTATTTGAGTTGATCTTATTGCGAGAATGTATCAAGATTAAGATTAATAAAACTTCATCACGATTTATACATTCAGATCAATTGAAAGGGTGATCATGACGTCTATAATTGCAAAAAGACCAACAGAATAGAGACGCGTAACACTTCAACTTGAAAGCAATAGCTGATTTCAACTATCGCTACGATAACAACTAGTGTCATCATTTCGCACGCATTCTTTTTCAAGATTTTAAATGGCGATCAAATTTTAGCGATTTTAATCTAAAAACATCCTGGCAGTCAGATTAACTCAAACATCAATTACAATCGCAAATGATAGAAAAATACCTACACTTTCCGACGAAAAAACTTTATTCAAGTTCATCTGTAAGGCCTTGTTCTTCTCTCAACTTGAAAAATCTGTGTAAATTCATCTTTAATTGGTCAGAACTTGGGGTATTATGTGTAAAAGACTGTAATGTTGTGCTAACGGTGTGGTTCACTTGAACACGGTACAATAGGTACATGAATGGACGTAACAAATCTGTGATTTTTGATACTTTTTGCCTTTGATTTTGTGTCAACTAAGCTTAGGTCTGACCTTCACTTTTGTATACCGTAGTGTGAAGTAAACTGCTGGTTCCCTTTACTCTCCACAAGACAGTCAAGCAATAAACAAACCAAGTGTTAGCCACCGATATTTATATACGTATATTTATTTGTATAATTTATATACGTGAGTGTCAAGCCATTAACCGTGAACATACATGCAGAGTGTGCGCGCAATACAACTGCCAAAATGATAGCGTTTTTTATATAATTCTTGTTTTATTAGGCTCCGCTCACTTTTCTCTTTATTTACGCTCTTCTGTTTGTGTTAGTCGGTCATCCGAGTGTTTTCATCGGTGGCCGAGCCTTCTCCGATTGCAGGAAGGCTCGGTCCCTACAGCTCTGGTCACGGCGCTGTGCCGCAACAATAGTACATACGTACGTACATGCATACATCAGTGCGTACATATTGTCTAGTTTCTATGAATTTCTATAGAGTTCCCTACATTCATACGTAGCTTCTTCTTTGTAATTGTCAGGTTTTGTTAAAAGAAGCTAAAAATCTAGCAATAACACCTGTCTTTGTTAAATAGAATTATTTCCATGCCTTTTTTGAAAACTTCTTATTTTTTGTCCCGAATTATCTTCTTTGTCTAAACTACTCAGTGAAGAGCTGAGCTGATTTAAGTATGGCACTTTTGAATCGATTTCTAGAAACTTCCTCCGACAAGCAAGATTACGGCACCCTTGATCAATCAAGCGTTGAGTCGTTCTGCAGCACCAGCTACACCTAAAGAGAGTAAGGGCCGTCTCGTCACCATTCCCTATCATGTACTTGAGAAGATTGACACATCGTCCCCTTTTGCTCTTAAGCTGAACAATGAGACATTCAGAGTCGATCCTTCCCGTCTCATCTCTACAAAGACCGGTAGGTTATTGGTCAGGCGCGTAACAGGGTGATCTAAAGCCTGTCTGTGAGTGTGGCATTACAGTATCAGGTTTATGTAGGTGATAATCTAAAGACAATTATTAGACACTGATATGTCTGTGGAATGATCGGCCGTTTAGTTTGTCAAACCTAACTCATTGAGTTTTTGTGAGACAACGAAAGACTACAGGAGCTTAGGCTAGACCAAAAGAGAACCTAGCAGGTCAATCTGTTGTAGTATTTCAAACCAGATTTTTTTTCGTTTTGTAGTTTTTTGTATAAAGTGGGCAAATTCGTTCATTGCAGTCACTTTCAAGGTATCACTCCGATTGCTTTAGATGTTTCTGCCAGTAATTGTCAGGAACCTTTATACTCCTGGTTTTCTAGTTTTAAAGTCGTTTACCAAATAAACGTCACTATTTACTGTCAGGATCTGACATTATTTCATTAAAATTTTAATACTGTACATTTGTTAATATTTACAGTAATCTGGGTCTGTCCATACATTGTATTTTCATGTCATATTAGAACATTTGCAGAACAATAACTATCACGATGTATTCAATCAACACAGTCGAATATTAAAGATTTTTGTATAAGCTGATAAGTAGATGTACATAAAAGACAACATTTAAATGCAAACTAGTAGAGGTATAGCACTTAAATCAGTTCTCCTTCGTTTTCGAAAATGGCTTCTGATGAATCACACTTCTTCATTGATTTCAATTTTGCCTGAGAGGTTGCCAACTTCCAATTGGTATCTTCTTGTCCTTTAAGTTGTATTTTACTGTGTCTTTAAACCTCAATCGGGGCCTGCCAATACCATGGACTCATTCCTAAAAGCTCTACTAGTTGATTAATATCACATCAGGATTCTGGTCTATAGAAGTATTTGTGATTATAGATTAAGTGACTGTTAGCTTATGTTGAACAGGCTAAAATGCTTTTCGTATTTTGGCAGCCATTTATTTTTTATAAAAATGTGAAAAGTTCATGAAAAAGCAATTGGGCAAAAAATGCAATCGAAATTCTACTTATTGACGAGTTTTTACTCTGACTGTGTCACTATATCACTAATACTAGCTATTACTAATACTAGCTATTACTAATACTAGCTATTACTAATACTAGCTATTACTAATACTAGCTATTACTAACTGCTAACGTCTGCATATTCCTACATCATAACATTGATGATATTATGATTCTTATTGTTCCTTTAGGATTTACTATAAGATTGGCTGTGAGCAAAGTTAGTTCTAAATCGCGAGTAATTTTTTTGTTTCTACTGCTTAGGTTCCTGTCACTGTGTTTTCATGGTGCGGATTTGGAGTTGTGTGCACGTTGGGTGATAAATGTGATAAATTCGCTTTACTTTTGGGTTTTTGTCATTCCCATCTTCTGGATGGTGCAAACTTGCGGATGACCAAAATTTGTGGATTAATCATTTGAGCATAACGAATTTATTTAATATCCTGACGTCGCTGGTCGTCGTCGATGGTGGATGACAGGCGTGTCAGCTCATTACGATTATTGACAGGAAACCGCGTGAGTTGTAGTTACTCATAGTTAGTAGAGGCCGGCATTGTTGAGGCTGAAATTAAATATTATTGCAGGAGTCAAGATATTTATAAAGAATGATCAAGTGTTGCAGCCCTCAGAGGTACCAGTCAAACCTAGCCCTCCTGCTCCGGCCGTTCAGGTCAGTAATTTTTACGTTCATCCACAACTTTTCTCTTTTAAACTCATTGATAATCGAATTGTACGGTTTGCTCATGGAGTATGTTTGTTGTAACAGTTTGTTGATTTTATAACATTGTCTAAAGTAATCTGATGTAGGTCATTTTTAATTAGCTAGCTAGAAGCATTTTTGAGAACGTAAATGTTTTCATTAGTACAACGATTTAGGATTTATATCTCTATATATATATCTCAATGTTTGTTTGTCTTTTGTCCATCTGCACATTTGTCTGTCCAGCTATAGCGATCAAGTTTTAGCAAGGAAAAATCACCTTTGTACTGAATTTCAACACAGGAAATTCAAATTGCAAGTTCGCGTAGCCCCAAGACTGGTCCATTCTTATCACGCCGATTGCTCTTATCATATACTGTATATTCTTTTTTACAATTGCACACGCTAAATGTGCACTTTTTATTATTAATGAATGCAGTGCGCCCTAAGGTTACGGTGCCCTTCTTATACGATGTTTTCGCTTTATGAAGTGGAACACAATGTTTTTTGAAAAAACTTTTGGCTTTTTTTCGCCACACAATATCAACAAAAAATTCTATCGAAATTAAAAATTTGTTGATTACATCGAAATAACAAAGATACTGATATGCTATTCGTCAAAATTGCTCTCATAACGCCTGTAAGAGATTTAATATCCGCTTGCTCTCTCTCTCTCAGTTCAGCCTTATTTGTTGTAAGTCATAGTGAAAACGAAACCGAAAACAGATAAGTCATAAAATTTAAGGCTATGATAGAGTTGAATTTTGGTTTCGTAAAATACATATTAAAATCTAGTTTTAATAATGTGTTTAGTAAGCTAAATTCATTTAAGATAAATTCAATGATCATGTTATACACCTGTCTTGAAAGTAAGAATTCCCTATGGTACGTACTGTATGTTACATTTTTTGCAGATTATAACCACTAAATAAACTAAATTTACCATAGGTAACTATAGTTACTAAGGCTAATATATTATTTTGTAGCTAATTTGTAATGTGTATAGTATTTACATACAATTTCTATGATTTTTCTTAGGCAGGGTATGCATTAAATAATTTCTATGGGTTTCCAGGCCACTCTTTACGCCATTTCCGCCTTACGATACCAACACTGAACTGAATTGAATTCACATAATTGTATACCAAATCATTTTTCATTGTAATCGTAGCAAAACAAACTTTATTTAGACTTTACTTGCAAATTATTTCACATTCTCTTTTAAACACTTTTAACTGTTTTTTTGTTTTTTTTTATAAATTTATTTGAACTGCACAAAGCCCTTTTTTATAATATGAATTATGGAAGTTAGAATGGTAACTGTTTTTATATATTAAATAAAAATTAAGTTTCAATGCAAAGATTTTTTATTACCCGGGCCACACCCGGCATTCAGCTAATTAACAAATATAATAAGGATATATTTGTATATATTGGCAAAAGAGTTGCTTCATTTTGGTCAAAAGATTTATCTCGTCATTAGTTTAAGTACCATATATTTTGGCACATAAGATGACCTTGACCCTTAGAGTTAAAAATCACCTTTAAACATTAAACAACGAATATAAAAGTCATGCATAGAACTCTCCGGGCAGATCTTTCCTTTTACATCAAAAAATTGGTATCATTTTGGTTGTAAATAAAAATTGTTGATTACATGCGCTTTTATTTCTCATGATTTATTTCTTTTTCAATAAAAGTTTTACAATACAATATTACAATACAGTTGAACCATGGGATACAGTGGCCCTAGGATACGGTTATGATGTGGAGTAGGATGTTTTTTGCGGACCCTAGTTACGTTATTTCTCCTACTAACAGGGCTCTCCAAATATCACTAAAACTTTGATACGTTTTTCGCCAAAAATCCTCCCGAACTGCTTGAGAGCGACACTGACACTATCCGTTGTTTACAGCGAGCTAATTGATGAATTAGCTGAAGGTTGCATCGGTTTTTTATTTTGTAAAAATGTTAACACAATTAATTTAGCAGTCATCTTATACAACGGATATGTGATATTCATAAAACGTTTTTCCATTTGCATTCTTCATTTTACCTGGCTCCACAAATCACCTTATACTCCAAAATATATGGTAGATAAAATATATCCAACATTGGTTACAGTTTGGATTCTATAGTATTGTTGAAAATGCAGAAATAATTTTTGATTATTTTGTGAAAGGTTGCACCTCATGGGCAAGGTATGATGGTGAATTTATTGAGCCATTTCCAATGAGTTAGAATGTCCGAGGTTTATTAGTATTGTCTTTCAGGCAATACAGTAGTGCTTCAAGCTTGACAGACAATAAGCTCAATTTAGTCATCTTTGATAGCTTCACTTCATCATGGGAGTTGTCTTCACATCTCCTACAATTTGCTGAATCCAATCTGGTTTGCAAACTAGTGAAAAGTTTTTAAAAATGATATGGAAGTTGTATCTCAGGGTTGTGATATTCTTGGCTTTAATATAGCATTGAGGGTTGCGGTAGCATCGCCTTATTTGGTTTTTACCGTATTATTCTTGTTAGAATGTGACTTTAACTCATCATGTTTTATCTTCCAACTGGATGACCAACTCAACTCTTACATCACTCAGTTTTTGTTGTCTTTAGAAGAAATACAGCTCTGTGCTTGACTGCTACAATCGAGTGTCAAGCCCAAAATCTGATGAAAACATTCCTGAATCTCGTTCTTCTGATCTGGATAACTCACATGTCGGTGAAAGGCAAACTGTTAAAAGAGAAGTCATATCTCCGACTAGTGATGATGCTGGGCCATGCATCAGCAGTGTGCGATCAGTAGCCGATCCCAATGCTGTCGGAGAAACTTTTGATTCAGTCAATATGGATGCGGGTACAGAAACCAATGAAATTACATCTGATGGATCCTTGTCCCAACAGAAAGAAATGGTAAGCAAACAGAAAGTTGAGGTTTTTATGCTACGGTCACTCTATACAGCAATACCTTGACATACGCCCTTTATTTTATGGACTGTTCTCTTACGTCAATTTGTTCGTATCTAAAATCAATTTTCCTATAATAAATAGGTAAGTATAAATTAATGCTTTCCGAACCTCCTGTAAAGATCCTAAGCACAGGATACTACAGTGGAGAAACATTTTTTAAATCGATCTGATTCACCACTTACACTGACAGAGGAATAAATACCTACATGCATCTCGTGTTTATCATCTGCAATAAAAAGTAACATTGTGATGTATAATACTCAATAGAATTATTACCTTCGAGACAGACGGTTGCAGCAAACAACGTTGTGAGAAAGACTCGATGGCAATACATTCGGTACGTACTCGATGGCAATACATTCGGTACGTTACATTTTTGTGACACTGCGTAACATAACATGAACTTTAAATAGACTTAAATAAACTCGGCATACTATACGCGCGCGCGCACACACACGCACACACACCAGTAAAATAATTTCTATTCTTACATTACGCTAAACTTAATTCTAGTTTTCATTTTTTGATTCTCTCTTTCCAGCTAGACTCTTTACGCCTCGCTTTTCGACCCGCTTTCACATTTAGCCAGTTTTTTTAGCAGACGTCTCGTGTGCTCGTAAGGGAAAAATTTGTTCGAAATTTTCCTCATCTCAAGGTATTGCTGTACTGTCATAGAATAAGTTTACCTGAATAATGTTACCTGAAATACCTGAATAAGGTTAACTCAATGGCATCTATTGCTAGCCTAAATAAGGTTAACTCAATAGCATCTATTGCTGACCTGATTAAGATTAACTCAATAGCATCTATTGCTAACCTGATTAAGGTTAACTCAATTGCATCTATTGCTAACCTGATTAAGGTTAACTCAATAGCATCCATTAAAACTGCTCACAAATGTGTACATGGTGAGTTTCTTCTTTGATTGCTTTTGCAAGTTTTTGTCTTGCGAGCTGTTTTCTTTTAAGTAACGCTAATGTTTGTTTTATTTGTGACGATGTCTTTCACCAAGAACCATTTTAAGCTTTCATCTTTTCATGCTCTGATGTTCCTTGATATCTTAAACAGTCTGCTGTCCTAAGGCACTGTCAAGTTGAGTGCTGTTTACTCTCCCTCAAACCAAACCTCAATACTTGAAAGTACTCAAACCAAACCTCAATACTTGAAAGTACTCAAACCAAACTTCAATACTTGAAAGTACTCAAACCAAACCTCAATACTTGAAAGTACTCAAACCAAACCTCAATACTTGAAAGTACTCAAACCAACGCTTGACTTTGACAATACTCAAAACAAAGCTAGCAAAATTCTTTGTGGCGGCAATAAACCTAAAATCATGCCATAATTGTTTATAAAAAATAAGGATTTTGTAGTACCCGCACAGGTTATCTAGCGGTCATCGACATTATTACCTGTTCAATATTATGTTTAGTCTTTAACCGACTTACTGCAGCAGCATGTCTAGCAATCTTTCTCAGTTGAGGTGATGCTTCAGTCAAACGGATGATAGACAGTCAGTCACTCTGTAATACTGTATTTCTTCTGTTAACACTATGAAGCCTCGGCCCAAGATAGTTCGGGAAATTTGTTTTTACCTGACCCTACAACTGAGTAAACTTGGCGGCTGTTTAGTTCCACTTAGTTTTATTTGTATTTACGGTTTACTTAGGATTACAATTTTTTTTTGCCCTGTGCATATTATGTTTTGAGTATAGTTACAAAGTTTCAATTCGATAGGACTGTTAGTTCTTAAAATATTGTTGAAATACCGAGGTCAGTGTTAACCATGAAATGAACCGCTAGAACGCTTCTCCTCAGGAACAAGAGTTTTTCACTAAAACTGTTTGTTTTTATATTCATAACGAATAGACACATTCTATCAGACTCTGTGTACTACAGTCACTATGTTTCTTCTTTTACCTCCAAGACGTCATTTCTTTGAGAGAGTGTAAAAAGGTTATTTACTCTATTCGTTTTCAGTTTTTTAGTTCAAAAGAAATCGTGCTATTCTAAGTTGCTATTCTAAGTGCTTTTGCAGTCGATTGAAACTTGTTAATACGACCAGCGATCAGGGGACCTGCACGTATATGTCGGATTAGCCATGAAATTTTGAAGTGTTCATCATTTGAAGTGAAGGGATCATTTCTAATCTTAAGGTGTAATCCATTCTTAAACAGTAAGTGAGACAGAAAGATTAGAAATGAAATTTTGAAGTGTTGTTTTCGGATATTTCGCGTATATGCAAGATTAGCCATTAAATTGTTGTCTTATTGTAAGATAATTTTTTGTCATTCGTATAACAATAATTAGACAGTAAATAATAATTTACACTTGAGTAGTCTAATCTCCGCACTTTTTCAACCTTCAACTTGATTCCTCCAGTAAAATGTTCCTTATAGATTCTGTTTACAACATACATATATCTCTTGAAATCATTTTGTGTAAACAGTCATAGACTGTCACAAATAAAATTGTAGTTGCAATAAAGTAACACATGTTGACTTGAATGGCTCGTCCTCAGGTAATGTTATCTGATAGCGGTGTTCCATCCTGTATTGTGTAGGAATTATCTATTGACAGGATGCTAACAGAGTGGCTGGTGAAGACCTAACACAAATCATAGCTGACTTGATGGATTCCATGCTGGAAGCAATCACTTGTTATATCGATGACGAGCAGTCATATGGTATGTTTTTAATGTTTTGACAATTTTACTAAATTGTCGCTTTAATCCGCTTCTTCGTGGGAGAATGAGAGTGAGTTTAGTATTTTTGTTTTCTTGTAATTTTTATTTGTACTTTCTCATTTTATCTTTGTGTTAGTAAATTGGTTAGTTGGAGACTGCAGATTATTCTAGAGTGTTCCGTACATCGCAGCTGTTCAAGTATTAGTATGCTCATCATATTGACTTCTCAGAGTTGCTAGTGAAGAGCACGCTTTGTACAGTCAAATCTCTGCATATGTAGTCTGCTTCATAATCTGCTGTGCGTCTTAAAACTATCCTGTGTTGCACAAAATTGTCATTTAAAGATATATTATGATTCATTTCGTTGAAGTCATTTCAAAAACCCTACGGCAATCTTGTAATGAATACTGCTAGCAATCTTCACCATGATAAGTCTTTTTGACTCCACATTTGGATGTTGGGAAAGAATATTACATCATACGGTATTCAAACTCGCGACATTTAGCTCGGTAGACCGACACTCTAATACATGCACCAACCTACCATCTTCTGGTGTTTTGGAGATATTGTGCAGCTAGTTATTCTCTGTACATTATCTTCATCACACCTGGCTGACTCTCACAGCGTACTGAACTGCCTGGGGTACTAGTCTGTCTGGACTGCCCGGTGTACTAGTCTGTCTGGACTGCCTGATGTACTAGTCTGTCTGGACTGCCTGGTGTACTAGTCTGTCTGGACTGCCTGGTGTACTAGTCTGTCTTGACTGCCCTGTGTGGTAGTCTGTCTGGACTGCCCGGTGTACTAGTCTGTCTGGACTGCCCGGTGTACTAGTCTGTCTGGACTGCCCGGTGTACTAGTCTGTCTTGACTGCCCGGTGTACTAGTCTGTCCGAACTGCCCGGTGTACTAGTCCATCTGGACTGCCTGGTGTACTAGTCTGTCTGGACTGCTTGGTGTACTAGTCTGTCTGGACTGCCTGGTGTACTAGTCTGTCTGGACTGCCTGGTGTACTAGTCTGTCTGGACTGCCTGATGTACTAGTCTGTCTGGACTGCCTTGTGTACTAGTCTGTCTAAAGATACTGGACTGCCTGGTGTACTAGTCTGTCTAAAGATACTGTTTGAGATTGGGAAATAATTTTTCATACTCGATTTGAGCCTGTGACATTCTGCATTGCCACCTGGCACACCACATACCACCTGGTGCGTCACCTATCACCTGGCACCCCGCCTACCACCTGGCATACCACCAACCACCTGGGCCAATCGTTTACCTTGAAGGATTGTAGAATTATTATGCAGATATCTCTTCTCTATGCTTAATTGGCACTTCTGGCGATCTTTTATGACAATCTAGACTGCCTGGGTTTTAGTTACATATAACAATCAAGCAAATGCTTTGTATATAACTGTATAAAAAGGTCAAACTTAAAAATTTGAAATGTTTATGAAAGCTAAACTACCGGTAACCCATTAACGGACTAGTCCACGATATTTGGAACTTGTGTTTTTAAATATTTGACGGTACACGAAATATCTCTGAATACTTACTAAGCAAAATCAGTACACCCACTCCCACGAGCCATCTATAACAATACTACCACAAACCATCTATAACAATACGACTACCACGAGTCATCTACATGTATAACAATACGACTACCACAAGCCATCTATAACAATACAATTACCACGAACCATCTATAACAATACAACTACCACCAGCCATCTATAACAATACGACTACCACAAGCCATCTCGGCAGTTCCTAATATGAAACATAATCAACCCGAGATTTCTTGATCTAAAAAAAACTAGATCCACATTACCATCAAGCGAAAAACAGATTTTGTTCTTTGTATCTCGATTTAGTTTCCTTCTGTGTAAAAAGTGTGTAAAAAAGGTAAATTTGGTTTATTTTTAACATTTTACCAGAAAATGCTCTTTAAGAATTTAGTAATGTATTGATGTAGTAAAAAGACATTTCGGTTGTTATGTTACTTTAAAGACACAAAGAGAAGTGTCAGATTTGCTACATTTAGGTTCGGAAGTAATAGAGAGTACTTCAGTGGAGACTACGTGCAATGTAAGAGTTAACTGACGACATTTAATTTTACATGTTTTTGTAGTGAAATAGTCATGATCGTTCACTTTTCATAAATGATTTAGATTTTATTGGTGCAAAAACCGGTTTTAGTCTCAAGAACACTGCAAAGCAAGCTCTTGGCTGTGACCTAAAACATTCTCTATTCTTTCAGTAAAGCACAGAGGTATAAATTGCCAATGTCAATATGAGAATTACCAGCCAATGTGAAGCCTCGGGAGAAATTGGCTATCTTAGCCACTATATTGCAAAGCAACAGGCATTTTAATGGCTTATAAATGTAGTGAGTAGTAGGGCATTTACTTTAAAAGTAGGTCAGTTTTATCAAAATCAAAAAGTTCGCACTAGTAAGACCTGACAAGGGCTGTTCTAGGTTATTGGTCTATCCTTCAAGTACTGTGATAGATATATCCTTGGGTTAGAAATACATCACGGTTTTTGGGATTATATTGAATTTTTTATTAAAATATTTTTAGTGATTTTCTCACTCATTTTGCTCAAGGAAGTTTTCCATTTATTGCATTGCACATCAGAAGTCTAGTGTGTCCATTTTTCTGTATTTATGACTTACCTGCTTTAGTCTGGCAAATTCTTACGTATATTACTTACATTCGAAAGCCACGTAAAATCATAATGTGTAAACTACATGTAAGTTAGTGAAGTAGGGCTACTTATTAGTTTCACATCAAGTTTGATTGAGAGTCAACAGCATAAAGAGGCATTATGAGATATTTAAGCTCATTCTTCCTTGTGATTAACTTGATCACGGTTAAAACCCTCAAAAGAAAAAGTTGTGTCGAAATGACGTCATTGGTTGGATGGCTGCCTGTCTTTCTTCCTATATAGATATTGGTTATGCATTGTTGTTGCAGCATTTGTCTCTATTTTCTCGGTCTCATTGCCGAAGTGCAACTTTGAATCGTCATAATGGCACTTGTGCTTGAATTTGAGCTTTTAATTGAGATCAAATTTTGTCGATTTAAATCTTGAAACATTTTGGCAGTCAGATCACCTCAAACATCAAAAACATTCGCAAATGATAAAAAATATTAATTTATTTTGATAAAATTTACCAATATTTTATGCAAGTTGATCTTCAATGCGAATAGCAAAAGTGCACTTTGTTTTGTTGTCACATTGCAACCACCACAACTCGCCTCATTTACTCTTTATCTACATGCAATTAAAAGATCATAGCTTGGCTACAAAAAAGACAAACTGTGATGCTATAAGCTGATTAATTTTCATAGCTATAAAGAAAGAAAAGAGTGAAGGACATCCATTAGTTCAAGTGTCAACCAATCAGCTTCACGAGGATGCGCTCACATCGAAACTTAACAGTATGAATAAACCGACAGATCTGCGACCTACCCATGCGCGTCAAGCAGGTTCTATGTCTGAGGTGAGTACCTTTATGGATCCTTGACCTTCACCGTTTATACCTGGATCTGAGGGATGTTATAGAGTTGGCTGGTAGACAATTCCTTTACTCAGATCTGTGCATAAAAACTCATAGAAGTTTTTCTACCAACAGTTAATGACCTTTGTGTCTTTGTCATTTACTAATATTTTACTAGTAGTTGTCTTTCCTTTTTTGATTATTTGGTAAAGCGGAATTTAGGTTGACTATTTACTAAAGGCTATACATAAATGTGTCAACAGTTTCACTCTAATTACGTGTTCGTTATCCAGTGGGCTGATAACAGCCAATATAAGTTTGGGAATTTTATTTATGATTTTTATGAAACAGGAGTTGTCTGCACTATTATGTTATGTATATTTATGATGTCTTTGCTCTCTGAAAGCTGCAGCATTTTAGCAAACAGTACGTTTAATGCCATTTAAAACATGCGGTCTGCATATTTTGTATAGGTTTAGAATTTTGAGTTCACAATGCAAATAACTAAAGTTTTATCATAAAATTTTTGTGAATAATTTCAACATATTCCTTTAAGCTAAACAACCAAGATTAAAAAAATTTTTATATGAAGAGAACTTAGTGAATACAGTATGTGCTAGTTGGCAATGTGATTCGATGATTGGCACATATGTAAAACCCGGTGTTTGTTTAACCGTCTATTTATAGCAACAAAGTTTTAGGAATGAAAAGTCTGCTGTGCACTGGATTTGAACTTGAAACCTCCAGTTCTGCAGACAGGAATTCACCTAATACACCACACTGTTCAACTGACCATACTACGTAATAAATTGTGCACATGCCCATTACACTTGCCAATCTTTCATGGCTTCTCGCAAAACATTCCAGCTAGAATTGTGGGCCAGAAGAACAATGCTTAAACTTACATGGACAGCAAGACTAATGCACCACAAAAATAAACCCAGTGCACAGAAATAAACAGACACCTTCATTTAAAAATTAGAATGGTAGATGCTGTATATTAAAAATGATTTTTCTGCGCAAAAACTTTTGTATTACCCATGCAACACCGGTCATTCAGTTAGTACTCTACTAAATAAGGAAAATGATACATCATACTTTCCAGATACTCTACGAGCAGAGAGAGGCCATGTCAGCCAATACTATCAAGACTTACGGCAAACAGAGCTCTCAAGCGAGCAGTGATTCTACCATACTACGTTCGCTCATTCCTAAAACACAGTCAACACACACTATAAGACCAGTTAATCAGGTAAATAGTGCCAACACTGAAAATATACATATCTCACTTTAAATATATACGTACTCATGCATAAATGTATACACATACTCATACATACATACATATATATATATATATATATTTATATGTACAATGTATATGCATGCTTGAGTTTATATATACATTTTTAAACTTTAATTTTGTTATCGTCTAAGATTTTATTACACGTTTATTATGAGTCATATGTATTTATAACATACATTTGACTCATATGTATGCGAGATATTATATATGGCGTATTTTTTCGTCAGTTTTATCACGTTCTAACATTTTATCACCTATGTGTTTTTAGTTGTCAATATAACTTTTAACGAATAATGCTATACAGAAAGAGAGCGAGCAACGCATCTCTTTCAGGCGTTGTGAGAGGGATTTCGGCAAATAGCATATCGGTATTGTCATTATTTTGACGTAATCTGCACACCGACTGCCAAATTTTGTTTTTGAGAAAAGTTAAACCGTCGCTTTTTAAAAAATTTTTATATCTAATTTTTCATTTCATTACAGTTTGCGCTAATTCTGATTTATCTTTTATTAAAACTTTCTCGTTATTTAACTATCTTTAATCAGTATCATTTAAAACGTGGTTTGTATGAACATCGCCTATTTTTAATTTAATGTGGATATAGGAATTTAACATGCGCAATTTCCTTTCCTCAACAGACGAAAGTTGTTATGATGTATTTCCTAAAATTATCTTGTATATTATTATCTTACCCATTTTCTTCTAATGTTATTATCAACATTTTTACAACAAGGTTTTTATTATTGCAATTTCGAAATTACATATTTAATCACAGACATTTCAGGACAAACATGGTTACTGTTCTATTGTGTAAGGCTATCATTGTCAATCATTCATCATTATCTTATATTTGTTAAGTAATTATTACACTAAAGTTCGAATTGTTTTAGAAATTATTATTTCAGAGTTAGGTCTTTTGGAAACATAATTTTAAAATAGTGTTTTAAGTTTAAATATTGGTAATTTTGCGCATCATTCTTATTATCAGTTAATTAATTTCCAATCACCCTCTACTGTTGAGTAGATATAGGTTGAAGTTTTTGATTTGGTGCTGTTAAGTAGTTATATTTCCAATCACCCTCTACTGTTAAGTAGATATAGGTTGAAGTTTTTAATTTGGTGTTGTTAAGTAGTTATATTTCCAATCACCCTCTACTGTTAAGTAGATATAGGTTGAAGTTTTTGATTTGGTGCTGTTATGTAGTTATATTTCCAATCACCCTCTACTGTTAAGTAGATATAGGTTGAAGTTTTTGATTTGGTGTTGTTTAGTAGTTATATTTCCAATCATCCTCTACTGTTAAGTAGATATAGGTTGAAGTTTTTGATTTGATGCTGTTAAGTAGTTATATTTCCAATCACCCTCTACTGTTAAGTAGATATAGGTTGAAGTTTTTGATTTGATGCTGTTATGTAGTTATATTTCCAATCACCCTCTACTGTTAAGTAGATATAGGTTGAAGTTTTTGATTTGGTGTTGTTTAGTAGTTATATTTCCAATCACCCTCTACTGTTAAGTAGATATAGGTTGAAGTTTTTGATTTGATGCTGTTAAGTAGTTATATTTCCAATCACCCTCTACTGTTAAGTAGATATAGGTTGAAGTTTTTGATTTGGTGTTGTTTAGTAGTTATATTTCCAATCATCCTCTACTGTTAAGTAGATATAGGTTGAAGTTTTTGATTTGGTGTTGTTTAGTAGTTATATTTCCAATCACCCTCTACTGTTAAGTAGATATAGGTTGAAGTTTTTGATTTGATGCTGTTAAGTAGTTATATTTCCAATCACCCTCTACTGTTAAGTAGATATAGGTTGAAGTTTTTAATTTGGTGTTGTTTAGTAGTTATATTTCCAATCATCCTCTACTGTTAAGTAGATATAGGTTGAAGTTTTTGATTTGATGCTGTTAAGTAGTTATATTTCCAATCACCCTCTACTGTTAAGTAGATATAGGTTGAAGTTTTTGATTTGATGCTGTTATGTAGTTATATTTCCAATCACCCTCTACTGTTAAGTAGATATAGGTTGTAGTTTTTGATTTGGTGTTGTTATGTAGTTATATTTCCAATCACCCTCTACTGTTAAGTAGATATAGGTTGAAGTTTTTGATTTGATGCTGTTATGTAGTTATATTTCCAATCACCCTCTACTGTTAAGTAGATATAGGTTGTAGTTTTTGATTTGGTGTTGTTATGTAGTTATATTTCCAATCATCCTCTACTGTTAAGTAGATATAGGTTGTAGTTTTTGATTTGATGCTGTTAAGTAGTTATATTTCCAATCATCCTCTACTGTTAAGTAGATATAGGTTGAAGTTTTTGATTTGGTGTTGTTAAGTAGTTATATTTCCAATCACCCTCTACTGTTAAGTAGATATAGGTTGAAGTTTTTGATTTGGTGTTGTTATGTAGTTATATTTCCAATCACCCTCTACTGTTAAGTAGATATAGGTTGAAGTTTTTGATTTGATGCTGTTATGTAGTTATATTTCCAATCACCCTCTACTGTTAAGTAGATATAGGTTGTAGTTTTTGATTTGGTGTTGTTAAGTAGTTATATTTCCAATCACCCTCTACTGTTAAGTAGATATAGGTTGAAGTTTTTGATTTGGTGTTGTTATGTAGTTATATTTCCAATCATCCTCTACTGTTAAGTAGATATAGGTTGAAGTTTTTGATTTGATGCTGTTAAGTAGTTATATTTCCAATCACCCTCTACTGTTAAGTAGATATAGGTTGAAGTTTTTGATTTGATGCTGTTATGTAGTTATATTTCCAATCACCCTCTACTGTTAAGTAGATATAGGTTGTAGTTTTTGATTTGGTGTTGTTATGTAGTTATATTTCCAATCATCCTCTACTGTTAAGTAGATATAGGTTGAAGTTTTTGATTTGATGCTGTTAAGTAGTTATATTTCCAATCACCCTCTACTGTTAAGTAGATATAGGTTGTAGTTTTTGATTTGGTGTTGTTAAGTAGTTATATTTCCAATCACCCTCTACTGTTAAGTAGATATAGGTTGTAGTTTTTGATTTGGTGCTGTTTAGTAGTTATATTTCCAATCACCTTCTACTGTTAAGTAGATATAGGTTGAAGTTTTTGATTTGGTGCTGTTTAGTAGTTATATTTCCAATCACCCTCTACTGTTAAGTAGATATAGGTTGAAGTTTTTGATTTGGTGTTGTTATGTAGTTATATTTCCAATCATCCTCTACTGTTAAGTAGATATAGGTTGAAGTTTTTGATTTGATGCTGTTAAGTAGTTATATTTCCATTCACCCTCTACTGTTAAGTAGATATAGGTTGAAGTTTTTGATTTGGTGCTGTTTAGTAGTTATATTTCCAATCACCCTCTACTGTTAAGTAGATATAAGTTGAAGTTTTTAATTTGGTGCTGTTAAGTAGTTATATTTCCATTCACCCTTTACTGTTAAGTAGATATAGGTTGAAGTTTTTGATTTGGTGCTGTTAAGTAGTTATATTTTTAAAAAACATCCATGGTTCAAACTATTTTATTACATGTAATACAGTGGACTCCGCCATACAACATTAATTTGTTCTGGTGCTGGTGTTGGGATCGTAAGGCAGAAATGTCACATGTAGGAGCCTGGGATCCTATAATAATTATCCAGTGCAAACCCACTGAAAGCATTTAAAATGTCAAAATTTGTGATATGTACTGTACATATTAAATATTAGTAATACAATAGCATAGTTACTTTTGTAACTGTAGTTACCTATTTAGCAGTTATGGTCTGCAATAAAATGTATCATTATCAGTATGAACAGGACTGTATGGAGTTCTTACCTCCGAGACAGATGTAGTGGCTAACGACGATGTGACAGAGACTTGACAGCAACATGTTTGGTACATTAGACTTTTGTGCGCTACGGAACATACTGTTAACCTTCAATTTAACTTAATGAATTTAGTTTACCAAACACACACACTTGACGCTAAGTTTTAACCCTTTGAACCCTGGCCATTTTCTTCAAGGCGCGTCAGTAACCCTGGGCAACCTGTCCAACGATCCAAAATTTTTAAACTTTCATTAAATATATCTAAATGTGCTCATAATACAATGATATTTGGTAAAACATCAGTAAAAAAAGTCGGGCAACCCACAGCAAAGGTCATCAAACAGAAAAAACAGTACTTTACCATTATTCGGGCTAAAGCTATAAAAGTTTGTACGATTTTAAACAACTCATAAAAACATTTACCGTAGCATCATATCTATTGAGCACTTGTTCATCTTTATTTCATGACTCAAAATATACTGGAAAATTATAATTAGTATTATGAAATTCTTTATTTGCATCACAATCATTTATGAACTACCAACAAACGAGTCGTATTGATTTTTTCGTGATATCGTTTTAATAAAATTTGTTATTAAAATGAAGGAAGTCGGTAAAGATGTTTCTAAACTGTTACAAATGGAAGTGAAATTTCTGGTCTAACATCCTGTGCAAGAATTAATTTGAGTGGTTTACGCTGTTACTTAGAAACAGATTTTGTAAACAAAGCCATGAGAATGCCGGAATTCCGGCGTTGAGGGTTCTGACACACCCTACCCAATGTCGGAAAACCGGCCGTTAGGGTTCAAAGGGTTAATATTTTACTAAACTTCACATTAATTTTGTCATTGTCTCAATTGTTTAATACCCATCTGTTTCCGGCTTGATGCTTTTCGCTTTGCTTTCGCTGTAACTTTTAGCCGACTATTAAAATTGTCTTAAACTAACTCGACAAGAAAGTCCGAGCGATGTGGTTCAAATTTAAATTTCAGAGAGATAATGTCGTTGATACCGTATGGCGGGGAAAATGCCATAACGAGTACTGGAAAAATTTTGTATTCCACATCTTAAGGTGAGAAAATCGTAAGGTAAAGACACCATAACTCAGACACCCACTGTAGTATTTTATTATCTAACCATTTTTAGACATATTGTTCCAATTAAATTCAATTACAAAAGAGTTCCATATTCAATTAATTTTTTTAATTTAAAGTAGTCTGTTAAATATGTAAATCTTGAAGTTATACATGATCTTCTGCCTCCAAAAAAGAACCTGCAATGATTCATCACAGGAAAGAGAAGAAGCCCTTAAAAAAGACAGGTTAAGAAAAGCAGCTGCTAGAGCTTTGGAAACTGAGCAGCAAAGAAATGAACGCTTAGCAAAAAACAGGGAAAGGACAGCACGACTTCGAGCATCACAGACTGATCAGCAACGTCAACTAAGCCGAGGAATTGGCCGAGAGAGGATGGCAGCAAAAAGATATCTAGAGTCTGATGAACAACGTGAGCAAAGACTGGCTCGTGCTCGAGAGAGGATTGCAGCAAAAAGATCTCTAGAGACTTATGAGCAACGTGAACGAAGACTAGCATATGAGCGAGAGAGGGTGACAACAAAAAGATCTCTAGAGTCTGATGAACAACGTGAGCGAAGACTGGCAGGTGACCGAGAGAGGTTGACAGCAAAAAGATCTCAAGAGACTGATGAGCAACGGGAGCAAAGACTGGCACGAGACCGAGAGATGGTGGCAGCAAAAAGATCCTTAGAGACTGATGAACAACGTGAGCAAAGATTGGCTCGTGAACGAGAGAGGATGGCAGCAACAAGATCCCGAGAGACGGATGAGCAACATGAGCAAAGACTGGCATATGACCGAGAGAAGATTAAAACCGTAAGATGTTTGCAGGACACACACAAAAATAAACAAATGCATTCCTTTAAAATGGAGAATGGTTAATGTTGTATATGGTAAATAAAAACAAGTTTTCTTTGGAGAAACTTTTATTATCTTTTGCGACGGCGGTCAGCTAGCATATTATTCAGTATCCAGTTGTGTGTTAGCCTAAAACTATGAAAGCTTTTACCTTCAAGTTTATGATGGCTAGCCAGCAGGTACCAACAGTGAGGTATAGAATGATACCAGATGAATGACCGGCATTAAAGGGTAATAAAAAAATCTGCATTGAAAGTTTATTCTTAATCAACATCTACAACATTTACCTTTCTAACGTTTAAATGAAGGCATTTGTTTATTTCTGTGTGTGTCCAGCCAATCCATGTTTCAAATATCCGAAAGCTCAAGGCATAGCTAAAACCGATGGTTGAAAATCTGAGTAGCCTAAGCTAGTCTAAATATATATATTTAAGTGTTTTTCATTCGTAGTTTTTTATTTATATATCTGATTTTTTTTATCTTTGGCCCGTATGTTTGAACTAGCTGACACCTACTTTTGTCATTACTGCACCACCTAGGAGGTAGACAAATTATGCATTGTCCATTTTAAAGGTGGGTGCCCAGTGGATATATCATCACCGAAATTTTACACAATGGGTAAAACCATTTACACAACAAGTAAAACCAATTTTACACAATATCTAGACCACTTAGTTGTTGTACACATAGTTCATTATATGAAAATGCAAACCCTCCAAGACTCTCCATCATTAGAAATTGGTTTGGTGCAGTTCAAATAAATTTAGAGGAAAAATAAAACGTCAGTAAAGGTGTTTAAATGTAAAATAATTAGCCAGCAATGGCTAGATAAGATCTGTTCAACTACAATGATTACAATGGAAATTATTTGTTATCGATACAGTTAATACAAACTGAGAAAACAAAATAAATATCATGAATATGTTGAATTACTAATAACAATGAGCACATCGAAGTGTTTGTATGAATGAGGTTATTGTAAAAAAAACAGGTACCCAAAATTTTGACTTACAGCAATACTGGCACAAACATAAAAATGCGATATCGGATTAAAATACATCACTGAAACGCACGAGAGTAAACAATGTTCTTTGTCTGACCGAGCAGAGAGAATGTATAGGCCATCTCTAATGCCTACTTGAGATAACGCAATATACAACTGTCCATGCGAACAGCAAGGTGTTACACCTGTACTGCTGGTTTTTTCAATAAATTTGTTTGAACTGCGCAAAACACTTCTCATAATATGAAGTTTTAGAGGGTTTGTATTGCCATTTTCATGTAATGAACTTTGTGTGTTACAACAATCAAGTTCATTAGATATTACACATCTTATAAAATTTTGGTGGTTGATAGAAACTGCTAATGACAACCACTTTATTATATATATTAAGACTAGTTTAAGTTACTCAAATTCGTTAGGTGAAGAAACTTAGCCAATGGCTACTGCATTGCCTCCAATGTTTATAAGCTGTTTTTAAGCAAATGTGTCGCATAAGAAGAAATGTTTTCTAACTACCGTAAAATGTTTTACAACAATCTGTTTTGGCTATGAGCTTTCAAATATTTGAATTATCCATTAGCCGGACACACACGCAAATGAACAAAGACTTTCATGTAAAAGTCAAAATGGTAAGTGTTGTATGTTGAGTAAAAATAATTTTTTTATGGTGAAACGTCCTTTTGCCTTGCTGGCATCCAGCATTGCACCCTGAAACAGACCACTGGGCATTCAGCGTTCCACCCTAAATGCCCAGTGTTGCATTTACCACTATTGCACGCTGAATGTCCAGCGCTGTGTATATACACGTATATGACATTTCTATACATACAACATTTCTGTGTACTGTTTTTATTTCTCTGTAATTAATACTGTACTGGCTGCAGTACTTACTACAGATCTATACGGATAGCAATAGTTCTGTTTTCCATGTGAGTTTAAGCATTTTTCTTCAGGTATGGGCATGCATTGGCACGCATTTTTGTTCATAACGATAGCTGCAGTGTTAAGCATGAAGCCATAAAATATTGGCATAAGTAATAAGTGTGCCCAATTTATTCTATAGTATAGCCAGTTGGCTAGCATAGTTTATTGGATATATGCCTGTCTGCAGAACCGGAGGTTCTGATTTCAAACCCAGTGTGCAGCAGATTTTTATTTCTAAAATTTTATCGCTATAGCTGGACACACGAACATACAAACATTGAGATATATATCCACTCATCTTACAGACAGTACTGTTTCAGCTATTAAAGCCTCATCAGTACAGCTAATTGCTCGCAAGGGAGATAACTCCTATTGCTAATGAAAATTGGTTTGTGTCATAAAACAACTGTGTTGTCTCACTGTTTTTAAGAAAGTCAATGTCTGACACAATAGTGCTCAAATCACTAAAGTGATGAGCCTTTAAGGTTTAACAATGCGGTTAAAGCATTGTTAAACCTCGCATTAAGGTTTAGCAATGTCACACCTCTCACGAAGCACTCAACCAAACCGAAATAAGAGAGTGTAATACTCATGCTTCAGACTCTACTGTTTCGTCAATTGAAGCCACATTTGTGCAGCCCAGAGCTGTCAAGAGAGAGATAACTCCCATTGCCAACGAGGAGTTGACTTCTTGCCATGAAACAACTTCATATAATATAGATATTAATATATACAGTCAAACTCGGATAACTTGCCCTCGAATAGCTCGAACACTTGGTTAACTCGAACGAATTTGTTTGGACTGTTCCCGCCCAATGATAAATTGCTTAAGATAACTCGAACTTAACATCATTAACTTGAACGATTTTTTGCCCAAACACCTACCGAGACGGTTGTTATCACTTTAGAATAACTTTATCACTTTATTCCAAGCCATAGAGATAAACATCAACTTTTAGAAGTTCTTAGGCGTCGTTATTACCATCATCGACAAAATATTTTCAATAACGACTTTTCTATAGGTTTGCAAAAAATCACATTTTAAAAAAACATCCGCTTTGCAATGGCCCTGCGAAAGCAAGGAAAAGCGTAGTTACCTTCGAATAAACCTAATCCTTTCACTGCCGTATGCGCATTTAAGCGAAATCTATGGTCATTTTTGCGAATCTCCTAGCAATTGCGGAGTAGCTTAATTTTGTTATTCGTTGACAACATAACCAACGATCTTTAGGGCTTTTATGGTGTTGACAGTGTTGTCTGACGATTTCTCTATAAAATTAGCTTAAAATAACGAAGCAATTTCAAATTTTTGTTTGCGAATTTCCAACTTGAGAACGAAAATTTTTTGTATAAGCTTTTGTAATTATCTCCCGAGTTAGAAAAAAGATGATTACTTATGTTGATGATATTATAGCCAATTCAGATTTTTGGGATTCTACTGAAAATTAAAGTAGAAGCGCTGACTCTGATGGTGTTGAAAGTAGTAGTTTTGTAAAAGTAAGGAACATTGTAGAGGATCGTTTTAGCTTTGTAGCGATCGTAGCTTCACATAGCTTTAGCAATGCACAAAGTATAGATAGGCCTACATTGAATTTATTGCATGGCAGTGTTTTTAACATATTGGAAAAATAAAATATGTAACAAAACTGTTCAACCCTTTAACTTGCAACAAGCAATCTATGCTTTTGATTTATATATAGTTTGTATATGTACGTGTATCTACAGATAAATACATGCACTTGTGACAATGCTCTGATAACTTGAACACTCTAATAACTCGAACACTTTTGCTTGGTCCCGTTAAGTTTGAGTTATCCAAGTTTCACTGTAGATATATATATCTCTATACATATATTTCTCAGTTTGTGTTTGTCCAGCATTAGCTATTAAAATCTTACAATTGAAATTTCGCATTTTGATGGACTTAAACTCAAGGAGATTGCAACCGCAAGTTTTAAATCCACGCCCTCTACCACTGAGCTATTCAAGACATATTGATCAGATATGTTATCATATACCGTATAGAGTATCCACACGCTAAATGACGTATTATTTGAAACTCTATGAATTCTATTACCTCTATGAAACGCGATGCTTTTTCATGGTTTCTTGAACTTCTAATTTTGGTTTTTTGTAAGGTTCAATTGTTATATCGCGGTCAAGGCTAATTCTTTTCACGCTGACGATCTCCTTAGGAAGAGCTTCAACATTCTCTGTTTGTTCGGTCAGACAAAGATAGTACGATATCTCATTTTTACATCTGTACAGTATCAAGAAGTACCAGTATCGTTGTATTCAAAGTTTTGATGGATAGCTTTTGCTGGAACAGCAACCTTTCTAATACACACACACACACACTTCTATGCAAGAATTGATATTATTAATTCAACACATTCAGAATTTTTATTTTGTTTTTTTCAGTTTGTATTGTATCATTACCGAATCATCTTTTATTGTAATCGCAGCAAAACAGACTTAATTTAGCTATTACTTGCTAATTATTTCACATTTACATTCAAACCCTTTTGTAGTTGTTTTTTTTTCAATTATTTGGCCTGCACAAAACATTTTCCTTACAACTACACAAAACACTTTTGTCATGATATGTAGTTTGAAAATTAGAATGGCAAATGTTGTTATATATATGTTAAATACAAATCAATTTTCTGTCCGAAGAATTTTTTATTACCCAGGCAACGCCAGGTAGTACAGCTAGTATATATATATATATATATATAAAAATTTATATATATATATATATATATATAAAGATTTAGCTTCATATGGACCACTCTTTATTAGCATTACATAAGTAGTTATCTTTTTTATAATCATACAGTACATTAGGAAATGTATACAAATTCAAAGACATTTTTTTGCTGAAGTATATGTATAAATATATATATATATATACATATAATGTCCTTGAGTTTATATTCAACACTCATTAATATATGTTCAAGCAGTATTGGCATGCTGATGCGTAACAGATAGACTCTAGCCTGACTTTTCTAATGATGTCCAATGTCATTCCTTATTGGCACTTGCACGGCTGCTGATTGCCATTAGAAGTAGCAAATCAATTACCTGAAAGGTACTTTGGTGTTGACTAGACCGTCAGGTGATAGCTAAGAGAGGAGAAAGAGATTGGTTGGAAATGTGCTTTTCTGTTTGTTACCTCTTGTTATCATTGTATAAGTTTTCTACCCAACTTTGTATAGCATACTAAAGATACACTACTACAAAATTGAGTTTCATGGAGGTCGCTGTCCTATTGTCTCTCACTGTCACTCTTATTAAACTCGATGCTAAGCCAGTGTTTCTAGATATATATTATCTTTGCTTGTACAAGCGTTATTTTATCCAGAATGGGGGAGTGCTTATGCTGTCAGGGTCACCCAACACCATCCCCTCTACCAATCTGCCAATGAGACCGATGATGCTTGGTTCCAGTCTAGCTTCCATCAGCAGCTCCTTGCCTTCCATACCTGTGACTATCGTGTCTAATCAGAACCGCATGCCTATGCGCGCTGCCAATTCCCGTCTTTCTACTATGAATGGCTCTGCTGCTGGTTAGTACATAGCAGAATATGTTAAATCTTTAGTTATGGTAGGGTTTTTATCGATACAAGAATGTGGAACATGATGTATTATATGAGGTGCTGGGAGTTGACGTATGGCTGTATAGGTCGATATCTTTGTATAGCTGATCGCTTTACGATAGCCTGATTCTGTGTGGCGATTCTCTCAATTATGTTTTGTGATTTTTTGCTTACAAGCTTAAAACATGATTTTTTCCCAAAAATCTTAACAAAGTTTAATTTTGGAAAAATAAATTTCAAAAATGTTCATTAATAACAGGGTTAAGCTTGCAAGTGTGTTGCCTTAAGGCTTTTTTTTAATTCCAGAGCTGGATATCTGGTCAGTATTGACTTAATAATGCTAAATAATATATGAATTAAAAGTACACTAACCCATGTTCTACCAGTGTATATATTAAGTATGTCAGGTTCTATCAGATATGTAATGAAAAATACCTGTCAAACATATCTCTCGGTTACTGCTTGTCGGTTACCAAAGGTTGAGCCCGTGTTTTATTGTGCCATCATTATGTATGTAGATTCATTAGCTTGTTTCATTTGAAGTCTGTTGGCTGTCTGCTATTGACAGCCATTTAAAGAATAGAGAAAGCAAACACATTGCATCATGGTCATCATAATTGGGAACATAACTACAACTTTACTAGTGTTCAGGTGCGCAACAGTGTGTATAGTATAACCTATCTAGTCGCGCTCTACGTCTGTGGTTATCTGATCTGTGGTTGTTAGATGTAAGTTGAATAAAAAGACCTTCGATCATTTTCAAATAAAAATAGTCGCGTAGCTAGTCTACTAGTGATCGTGTCAAAGACTTTCACAACCGTATCTTATTTGATACACACTAGTCGTATCTGTATTATTGCTCATTAAAAAATATAGAAAATTAAGTGGCGGGGGAACATTGCATGCCAAACTTGAAATTTGTACAATGAGCTGTGAAATTCGATTTGTAAATATTACATCAGTTTCCTTTATAGGAAGTTGAACTTTTAACATGAGCGCTTGTTTACAATACAGACCTTTTTTATTCATTCTCATGTCAGTTAGCCCGACCTTTTGGCCTCTTTTTGGCAAGTTCACTATTTTTGTGCCTTCACAACAATCTGGTGTAATTTTTTTATTTTCATGTTTAATTGCTTTTTTGGTGACTTTCCAAATACAGTAATTCAGGCAAGCTTTTAGTAAGACAGCCAACATTTTAGGGTTTTAATTGTTTTCACAAATATTCCAAAATTTTGAGTCATATGTGACATTCATTTCACATCGAGTTAACCATTGTGTCTTGAAAATTATATACTTTAATTGATTGTTCACAAATTTGAGTGTGGTTCTGTAACTTTTGACAAATGGGTATTCGTGTTACATAATAGCTGAATCTAGTTTCCAGTTCGTTAAAAAGTTGTTTTTCCTTCATAAAATTGCCCAAAGTGATTGCAGCGGAAATGCACCTAAAGCCTGGTTCCCATATCGATTGCGAGACCCCGATGGTAATCTTGCGCAGCAAAACACTTGCGACACTAGGCTTGGCGGCTTCTGTTCACATAAAACCGAATCGCTAATAATCGCATAAAAATGTTCGCTTGTCATGCAGTTTCAATAATGCTGACCTTCGTCTGTACAGTGCATTTCGGGAAGGTTTTGCCTGCGGCTTTTCACGAAATTTGAACAGCGCTAAGCTCTTGCGTTGATCGCCGGCAACTGCCAGCAGTACTCAGCGCGTAGGTTCACATTTCACAGCTGATAGCCTGCGGTGCTGTCGCCGGTGCTTGTGGCATATATGGGAACCAGGCTTTAGCGCTGTCATGGCCATTCTCTACGCAACAGTGATTATCGATACCAGCAAAGCTATATATCTAAGTAGTCAACCATGAAATGAAGATGATTAATTTATGGTTAAATTCTTTTCAAACACTGTTTTAATTCTGCCTGTGGTTTCTGGATCCCATATGAAAGTTGTTGAATATCTTCAAGATATACCAGGTACTTGCAAGACTGGCTTGCTAACTCTTGGTTTGTCTTGCATCTAATGATAGTTTTGCATATATAATAGCCTATGTTTCAATATGTGTTGCAGGCGCATCACTAAAGCCAGTGCAAGTACAGTTGCAACCTGGAAACAACACTAAATATGTTCTAGTCAATCCATCGGCCACTGGAAGCTCTATATTGAGTCTCGCAAGCTCATCTACAGACAAGCCTTTGATTGTCACCTCTGTCTCTAAGGCGAACAATCGGCCATTGGTGACCTTGACATCTGGCACGAATGTGAAAAGGGTGATTGATTCAGCCAATTCTAAGCCACCCAAGAAGCTCATCGATTTAGCCGTTAAGAGGTGTAAGTTTGAGAAAGGCGCTCAGACAGACGTACCGACACCTGTTCTAGAACACAAGGCTAAAGTTAGGTAAGGCCATTCAGAGGTTGATTGTTTCCCTGATTGTTAGCGCCGGCGGTTTAACAGAATTACAAAACTCCATGTGGCTTCCATCGATGGTCCGTTCCATTTACCTATTATTTTTTATATACTGTTTTTTTTCACACCATGCGGGGCACCATATCATAGGCTGCAGTCTCAATTCCGTGGTCTATTCCTGTACTTCACCAATACATAAGGCTGACCATATTATTAATTTCAAGACAAAGTAAAAAACTTCTTTAGGTTTTTATGTGTGTCTTTAGGTGCGAAAAATATGGTTAATGTGACACCAACCAGTTAGTTAGTATAGCGTTTTTGGTACCAGCAATGAGGATTGAACATCTGGTAACGTTTCGATGTAGATTTTTAGAATTTTTAAAAGGTTCTTAGAGTACTGACAGCATGCAGATGCTCGGGATTTTATTCCTTTTCTATCAGATTTTAGGACAGTTTTCAGGACAATCAATCAGATCCAGAGTGAAGTATTTGAAGAGATACCGTGAAAGTGATTATCATTTTCCTTTACTAAAAAGATGCAGAAAACACCCACGAATCTATATTAAGGAATCGCCTTTGTCATGCGCCCGAGTCAGTGTCTGCCTGTCTGCTTAGATGCTACGAGTTTCCACATTTTTTGGTAGATTTTATTCAAATTACACAGACGCGCGTTCTGTGCCATACACCAGATCGTGAGAAATATTTGGATTTTAAAACTTCGTCTGAGTTTTAAAATCCAAATATTTCTCGCGATCTGGTGTAAGGCACGGAGCGCGCGTCTGTGTAGTTTGGATAAAATCTACCAAAAAATGTGGAAACTCGCAGCATCTAAGCAGACAGACAGTCTTGAGTTCTTGAGTTACATGTCTCTATTCTGTTGGTCTCTTTGTAACTATAGATGTCATGACCACATCGATTTTAATCTTGCAACATATTGGCAATCAATTGACCTCAAACATAAAAAACTGCAAATGATTGGAAAATACCGATGCATTCTGATAAAATTTACTAAAATTATATTAATATTCATATTTAAAGGTTGACTTGCAACAAAATTCACATTACAGTTATTTGGTATCAAAAGATTCACCATGTCTTACTCTGTTGTGTTGTAGATGCCAAATATGTGGAAATGTGATTACAAGCTCTTAAAAACTCAAAAACGAAAAGCCGCCGTAGATTGGAATCTCTTTATTTCTCTGACGTAGTCATGAAATTTATTTATTGTTTTTTCACGTGATGTTCTCACATGAATTGAAAGGCCAATAAAAAGCTCAATATAAAACTTATCGTAGTACTAGTTTATGACAAATACTTCGAGTTTTACCGAAGACCCCATATCAAATATAGATGCTCGCTACTTTACAGTTTTGTTTCGGTTTGGTCTAATCGCCAAGTCGTAATCTGATCATGTGACCCAATACTTCGCAAATAATTTCCGCAGCACTTTTCGATTATCACAAGTGACCAACAGGCTCGTCATGATTATCAGACAATGATATGTACTCCTTCGAGGTAAGATTAAAAAATTAAACGAATTTTTACTGTGAGTTATAAGATATCACTGCTAAAAGCGACAGCATTACAATGACGATAAAACAGATGTGTCAGAACAATAGACATGGTTTAATTGGATGCGTGAAGTATATTTGTGAAAATATTTCGGCAAATAAGGTTGCATGAAAGTGTAAACAGAAACCATCTACCACAGCTACGTCACATTTGAGCCGTTTTGGAAAGAGAATCCAAACTACGGCGGTCTCGTGTGGCTGCAATTATCTGTTCGGTTTTTAGCTTTTAACAGCTTGTAATCACATTTCCACGTATTTGGCACATACAACACAACAGAGTAAGACATTGTGAATTTTTTGATATCAAATAACTGTAATGTGAATTTTGTTGCAAGTCAACCTTTAACAATGCTTTATCTAATATCCAATCTCTTAGCAGGGAACATTTCTGTTTAAAATGAAATTATTATCGATGAAGTAATGGATCATCAGGCGTTATAACTTTGCTTATTTATCAGATGTATATATTAGTTGTATTATTGATGCGTTTACAGATGTCAGTACAATCACTACAACTTGAGCTTTTCTTTGACTGGTTCACTCTATGGATGTCTGCTCAAAATCTTCAGCCATCTTTCCATCTACGATAGACTGAGAGCTGGACAAGTCTGCAAGATGTGGCGGGCAGTTTCTCAGGACTTTTCACTGGTAAGAGATTACTCAGCCATAATCATAGGATTAGTGATTGTAAATTGTTTGAAGCAGCGCTGTAAGGTAAGGTTATTATTCCGGTTCTCTTCAGGTGTGAATGACCATTTTAGCATGTGGGAAGAGAGATTGTCTGGGCTTTGTTAGTAGATATTGCGGGTATTATCACGAGTCCCTTCTTGTAAAGGTCTCGTTGCAGTAAGCCAACAGAGTCCTCCAAATGTACATAGTTCAAGAAAAGCAACCAAAGTTTGTAACATTTGGTCAGACCAGACAACTGTACAGAAAATTAAGGGTACCAGTTCCCGGCAGTGTAGTGCCTGGCTAGCTCATTAGTGGCAGCTGAAATCTTTCAGTTGCCACTAATAATATCTTGAAATCTTTCAAGGTTGACATTTTCATTTGTCAAATGTTCTCTCGAGAGATCCATTCTTGGAGGATAAATTCCAAGGAAAAGCTCCCGCGGAAAGGTCTGGTCTTTGTAGCTACCCGTTCTTTTCTGCTATAGAATATCCTAACAAGAAATAATCTTTAAAAACACAAGTTTTTTTATCGTTTGTCAAGATGCTTGTTTAGATGCTGACATTGTTTGTTTTAGTTAGGCTTGACTGAGTTTGCTTTTTACGGATTTCTTTTCTGTTTACATTTACCAGAACACTCACATAGACATCATGAGAGCAACTCCACTGTGCAGCAAGCTACAGGAATATGTGTTCAAGATGCTCTCCAACCAGGTCGTCTCATTGGTATGTCTATTCATAGAACAACTTACCATCAAACCTCTGTTTCAACGCCACAATTAATTTGAATGGCATCTCAATTAGAATGCTACTATAGGAGAAGGGTTGAAAAATACAGTGTCACCCTTTGATTGAATGCCACCTCCATTTCACTGCCACTCTCACATTCTTTGGTCTTTACGAACCCATTATTGAAAGTGATCAATAAAAAAGTGTCCACAAAATGGCACCAATAATCGCTCCGTTACATCATTAATAATTAATTATTTTGTTTTTGCTGTAGTGGTTGCCAGGGTTTTAATGACAATACGCCCAAGAAGATCGATTGTCACAATCATCAGAACTACACTCTGATTCCAAGTTACTCAAGTCTAAATCCGATCCCTTGTTTTTAGATCCATCTCTAATGTGGTTTACAGACTTACCTGAAGACTTTAAAGCATTTCGATTAGTGATGAGACTCTTCAGGAACACTGTATGACGTAATAGCAGCCATTTTTGTGGCGTACTGAAGTCCGTTTTTTCGGTTGTTTTCTTCAAAACTTTTGAAGCGGCAACATCAAAATAATTCATAGCTCTATCCAATTTATTTTACTCAAACTAGCTCTTTGTTTAATTTCGTCTGATGCTTCGACGTTAAAAATGCTGAGGCCGAGCATATTAATATCTCTCCTCTCGAAGGAGACTTCGAAATATAGGCTACACTAGCATCGCTTTGCTCGTAAAAGGGTTAAATTTATTTTCTCAAAATTCTGACAAGCTAGTCGAAAAATACAGTGCAACCCTTTATTTGAAAGTCACTCTAATAAAACGTCTCTATAGAAGAAGGGTTGGAAAATAGAGCGCCATTGCATTTAATAGAGGTTTCACAATTAGCTCTGCTTATTGCCACATAGTAAGGAACAAACTACCTTTGTAGTTAAGGCAATGTTTATTTACATAAAAACTATCCTTCTATTTATTGCTATGCCTATGTATAGAACAAACTTGTTTGCCATTTACAGTTATTTCTATTAATAGAATGAACTGTTCTTTATTGCTATGTTTATTTATAGGATAAATTAGTTATTCATTAATCGCTTTCTAATCTTAGTACAACAAACTGTTAACCATAGCATTTACTTGCAAAGTGTTTTGATGTTATTCAGGATATACTTTGATTTACTCTGTTGAAAATACTCTTAATGGGATGACAATTTCGACTTTGGCTCAAATGCCTAATACTTTTTGCCTAATATAGTATTGCTTGTTCAGGAGAGAATAACTTACATTTAGCTGTTATATCCCTCGTAAGCGCACAATGCGCCACCTCCTATAGGGTTCATACATAAGCATGTACATACATGTAGGTCATAGGTCATGAACCTAACTTATTGTTTTATATTTACCAACTACAAGTATACACCCTTAATTATTACGTTAATGTCTATGATAATCATTGTCCAGCACTTTGTGAGCATATGATATAATCATACATATTCTATTTCATACATTTATGAGGTCAATCACTTGTGCGTGCATCTCTTTGGTGTTTATTTGTCTGTGTTTATTTCTGTAGTGTCTGTGTTTATTTCTGTAGTGTCTGTGTGTATCTTTGTAGTGTCTGTGCGCATTTCCGCATTGTCTGTCTGTATCTCTGTCATGTTTGTGTGCATCTCTGTAGTGTCTATGTGTATCTCTGTAGTGTCTGTGCATATCTCTGTAGTGTCTGTGCATGTCTCTCTAGTGTCTATGTGTATCTCTGTAGTGTCTGTGCATATCTCTGTAGTGTATGTGCATGTCTCTGTAGTGTCTGTGTATATCTCTGTAGTATGTGCATATTTCTGTAGTGTATGTGCATATCTCTGTAGTGTCTGTGCATATCTCTGTAGTGTCTGTGCATATCTCTGTAGTGTCTGTGCGTATCTCTGTAGTGTCTGTGCGTATTTCTGTAGTGTCCATGCGCATCTCTGTAGTGTCCATGCGCATCTCTGTAGTGTCCATGCGTATCTCTGTAGTGTCTGTGCGTTTTTCGATAGTGTCTGTGCATATTTCTGTAGTGTCTGCGTGTATCTCTGTAGTGTCTGTGTGTATCTCTGTAGTGTCTAAGCATATCTCTGTAGTGTCTGTGCGCATCTCTGTAGTGTCAGTGTGTATCTCTGTAGAAGTTGGGTAAACTGGATTGCGCTCTTTCCAATGAATTTATGGAGAGGGTCAGTGGATTAGAAGGCCTTTCTGCCCTCACATTAGACTGCTTCAAAGATGGACACAGCTGGCTTACTGAGCAGGTAATTCTTCCATCTCAGTGCATCGCATGATTATAGCAAAACCTACAGTAGTTTGAAGAATAATCACTGATTTTTGTACTAGCAAGCAGCACAAATCAGCATTTTGGGAAGTAAAATAATTTAATTGTGTTTGTAATAACATATTCAAATAGAGGAGTCTCCGAGCTTCACTTTGATATAATAGGTGCAACTTCGAAGCATTGACTAGGAACTGTGACAACGTATTTTCGGCAATGAGTCAAAATTCTAGGGCAGTCTATTTATTTTTTAAATCTCTGTACATGTCTATGTACTTATGAACCCCCTTTTCTTTTCTTTTTTAGGCTCAAATCTAGCTTTAGTAATTGGTGAATAATCTTTGGTTTTACTCTATTCTTTCTAGACTGTCATTCGCTCTTTTTAAACTACTAGGATGATATCGTTTATGGATTTAAAAATTTGAGAATTGCCAAACAAACAATTCCATGATTGATTATAATCTGCAAATAGTTAGAGTTGTATGCTCTTTTCTTTAAAGGAAAGGGGAGAATAACTACTACATGAGATTAAAAACTAGTTGCCATGCATAGTTAGTAAACATAGCTGAGTTCAAAACTTTCTCGTGACCATCGTCGGGGGTTAGAGCTGCTCCCATAGCCAACTCATCGCAGTTCTTTACAAAATTATTTAAGGTTTTTAAAAAAATTTCAGAATTCAGCGTGTTGTCATCAAAAGTCGCTCTTGCCGTTCTTACTATGAAATCACCTCCCACAACTTCTAATACTGAAGTTGATGAAATTGAGAATTATGATTTTGATTTAGACACCATGGTACGTGTTTGATTTGCAGATACGATTACATAACGAATAAAACAGTCATACATAAAGTTAAACACATGCTATACGCATGTTAATGTATTGCTCTCTATTGTTTGCTCTCTATTGTTTGCTCTCTATTGTTTGCTCTCTATTGTTTGCTCTCTATTGTTTGCTCTCTATTGTTTGCTGGGTTAACAGATTAATTTATTCGCATTTGTGTTTAGCATATAATTCCACGAATAAAATAGTTAGCGAAAATGCATTAAAAAGACAACCTTGGTGAAATATAACTCTCTGAATAATGTTGTCATGTAGGGCATGTTATTTATATAGTATACAAAGGAGCAGCTGAATCATGAGGAGTTGTGCTTGCATGCAGGTTACTTTTCGTATTGAGAGGGCACCTTTAGAGCAATACGCGTGTGTCTGGTTTTGGAGGAATTACTGAGTATAACTCCGGTACAGATGATTAAATGGCTGGTCCCTAACTTACCCATTGCACAGAGTTTATAGTAACATCCCAAACATGTGTGCCTCTTTAATTATAAGCTAAAGTTGCTGTTCTTTGGCTGGAATTCAACTGTGCACTTAATCCAGCTGGCGTCTTGTATATTACTATGTTGGCGATATACAAGACGCCAGAAGATATATACTGTATATTGCTTGGCGTCAACTGAAATCCAGCTGTGGCGGCTTGTATATTACTAGCTTCACAGGGCTTTGAACATGACTCACACTAGACAGTAGCTTTCTATTACATTGTTTCCGTTGTCTGGGTGATGCAGACGTCGAAATGTGCGCGTGTTGAGTTACCATGCCGTAAGTGTTCCAATGGACGTTCCCAGGTGCTTTGTTAATAAAAATAAGGAATTGTACTCCAGAGGTCATAGCAGCATACTCCTGTCTCTAATCAAAATAAGAGTGACTGAATTGTGGGAAATGTTTAAAATGGAATGGTTTGCTCAGCATTCTCTTGCGCATCATTCGCAAGTGCTCATGTCGCAAGCATGAAGCATTTGTTAAAAATCTACGAGTATATCAAGCAAATCAAAATTCACTTGATATACTGGTTTTTCTTCGTTTCCATCTGGCAGATGGTGCAAACTCGCGGACCACCTGTGTCATGGAAACATAGTGACTATGTAGGCCTAGTAGAGATGACATTTTTGTTACATTAAAGCGCTATCTACAGTCACTATCATGCTAGGGATTGTAACAATGTTAGGATGGCAGCGCAATGGAAAAGCATCTAGCCAGTATGATAACGATTTGGTGGTCATAGACATTGCAGCTTCTGTTGACCTGGTATTCAAGTCTATTCGGAATAGTTGATTTTTTCGCATGCTTTTTCATGATAGAAGAGGTTGCTCTGAAATCATTTTTAGTTCAGGTTAAAATTAAATTTTAGAGTAGCATTTGGAAAAATATATTTAAAGGTTGACTTGCAACAAAATCCACATTACAGTTATTTGATATGAAAAGATTCACCATGTCTTACTCTGTTGTATTGTAGGTGCCAAATATGCGGGAATGTGGTTACAAGCTCTTAAAAGCTAAAAAACGAACAGTTAATCGCAGCCACACGAGACCGCCATAGTTTGGATTCTCTTTCCAAAACGGCTCAAATGTGATGTAGCTGGGGTAGATGGTTTCTGTTTACACTTTCATGCAACCTTATTCGTCGAAATATTTTCACAAATATACTTTACGCATTCAATAAAACTATGTCTATTGTTCTTACGCATCTGTTTTATCGTCATTGTAATGCTGTCACTTTTAGCAGTGATATCTTATTACTTACCGTAAAAATTCGTTTAATTTTTTAGCCTTACCTCGAAGGAGTACATATCATTGTCTGATAATCATGACGAGTCTGTTGGTCACATGTGATAATCGAAAAGTGCTGCAAAAATTATTTACGAAGTATTGGGTCACATGATCAGATTACGACTTGCCGATTAGACCAAACCGAAACAAAACTGTAAAGTAGCGAGCATCTATATTTGATACGGGGTCTTCGGTAAAACCCGAAGTGTTTGTCATAAACTAGTGTTACGATAAGCTTTGTATTGAGCTTTTTATTGGCCTTTCTATTCACGTGAGAACATCACAAGACAATAAATAAATTTCATGACTACGTCAGAGAAATAAAGAGATTCCAATCTACAGCAGTTTTTTGTTTTTGAGCTTTTAAGGGCTTGTAATCACATTTCCACATATTTGGCACCTACAACACAACAGAGTAAGACATGGTGAATCTTTTGATATCAAATAACTGTAATGTGAATTTTGTTGCAAGTCAACCTTTAAGGAATGTTCTGTTTATAGTTTTTACTAGAAATTGGCAGGAGATCCTGTTTACGTTGTTGTTAGGCTGAAGCTAGTACTCTCAATGCTCAGCACCTCTCATCTGGTCAATAGTTCTTTACGCCTGTGACAACTACAAGTGGAAGGAGAAGTGTGTTTAGGTTTCATAGCAGGGTGGTTGTATTTATAGCACATGTTTGAGACATTGTATTTGTTTTGAGTACCAGCAATGCCAACAACCCTTACATATAGTAAATTTTGAATCACTGTTGATGATTTAGGGGAAATTAGTAGCCTTAATGATTTAGTAGTAATTGGCTGACTAATTTTAATAAGTCACTGGTTATCCAAATTGTTGCACAAAAGCTGTGATTGGCCAACTGATTACAAAAGGCAGTGGCGATTGGCCAACATTGAAGCAAGGTGGCGATTGGCTGACTTATTGCAACAAGGTATTGGTGGACTTAATTGCAACAAGGCAGTGATTGGCCAGCTTATCGCAACAAGGCGATTGGTCGAGTTATTGCATCAATGCAGTAATTGGCCAGCCTATTGCAATGAAACAGCGAAGGACCAACTTAAGATAACTAGGCAATGATTGGTCGACTTATTGCATTAAAGTCATGGTAGGTTAACCTATTGCAACAAGGTGGTGGTTGGTCAATATATTACCACAAGGTGGTGAGTGGCGGGACGCGAGCTCAGACATCACCCTTCATATTGTATACTAAATACATGAGATGCTCCTGTAACATCTACCTCCTAAAACTTAAATTCCACATAGCGTAAAAAAGTTATGTTTTTACTTTGTACTACGTTGAAAAAATTTCATATAGCGTAAAGTGTGATGTCTGTGCAAGTTCGTATATTCAATTTGGGCATCTCGTGATCTCAAACGTGCATCTCGTGATTAGCCTTAGAAATTGCATTTCATATTGTTAAACCTTTGCAACAGATAGACCCCATCCTTACTATAGTAAAGTTATATTTTTGTTTTGCTTTATTTTAAACATATAAAACATTTTGTATTGCAAATAGACTTTGCTGTCTAAAATAAAAGAAAAACTCAAGTTAAATTGACATTGAAGGTGTGCGTTTTTCTCAACTTATTGTAAAATTGACACAATCATGTACCATGAGCTTGGAAAAGGTATAAGAAAGGAGAAAAGTATACGGTACGAACCAATAATAGTTACGGTAGTCATTAAATTAATAAGTTAGTTCTAGTCTTTTTTGAAGGGCCAAAGGGGTAAGTTTGACAAGATCTCAGAACGATTTAAGCAATTTACAAGGAATTGTTTTTATAACTTGAAATCCCTAGTATATAAACATTCCTGAAAAGGATTGTTCACGTTGGTGGGGTATCTACTGTATCAGCATTAGTTACATCTGAATGTTTATATGAACCACAAATATTTTTCAAATGAAGCCGGTGAAAATCTTTATATAAAACTCACTGTATAATCTACTCATCGCGGTAATTGTCATGGATGAATACATAAAATTGATGAAAATAAATAAAATGTCAAAAATTATTAGATGAATATAATAATATTAGAGCTTTAAAAGATGGCATATTGTTAGTTGACAGAATCGGTATTTCTGTCCATCCTTAAAGATGGCATATTGTTAGTTGACAGAATCGGTATTTCTGTCCATCCTTAAAGATGGCATATTGTTAGTTGACAGAATCGGTATTTCTGTCCATCCTTAAAGATGGCATATTGTTAGTTGACAGCATCGGTATTTCTGTCCATCCTTAAAGATGGCATATTGTTAGTTGACAGCATCGGTATTTCTGTCCATCCTTAAAGATGGCATATTGTTAGTTGACAGCATCGGTATTTCTGTCCATCCTTAAAGATGGCATATTGTTAGTTGACAGCATCGGTATTTCTGTCCATCCTTAAAGATGGCATATTGTTAGTTGACAGCATCGGTATTTCTGTCCATCCTTAAAGATGGCATATTGTTAGTTGACAGCATCGGTATTTCTGTCCATCCTTAAAGATGGCATATTGTTAGTTGACAGCATCGGTATTTCTGTCCATCCTTAAAGATGGCATATTGTTAGTTGACAGCATCGGTATTTCTGTCCATCCTTAAAGATGGCATATTGTTAGTTGACAGCATCGGTATTTCTGTCCATCCTTAAAGATGGCATATTGTTAGTTGACAGCATCGGTATTTCTGTCCATCCTTAAAGATGGCATATTGTTAGTTGACAGCATCGGTATTTCTGTCCATCCTTAAAGATGGCATATTGTTAGTTGACAGCATCGGTATTTCTGTCCATCCTTAAAGATGGCATATTGTTAGTTGACAGCATCGGTATTTCTGTCCATCCTTAAAGATGGCATATTGTTAGTTGACAGCATCGGTATTTCTGTCCATCCTTAAAGATGGCATATTGTTAGTTGACAGCATCGGTATTTCTGTCCATCCTTAAAGATGGCATATTGTTAGTTGACAGCATCGGTATTTCTGTCCATCCTTAAAGATGGCATATTGTTAGTTGACAGCATCGGTATTTCTGTCCATCCTTAAAGATGGCATATTGTTAGTTGACAGCATCGGTATTTCTGTCCATCCTTAAAGATGGCATATTGTTAGTTGACAGCATCGGTATTTCTGTCCATCCTTAAAGATCGGTATTTCTGTCCATCCTTAAAGATGGCATATTGTTAGTTGACAGCAGGTATTTCTGTCCATCCTTAAAGATAAACCTGCACAAAACTAGTAGATTTCATCAAAAAGTATCAGTATTTTTCATCATTTGAGATTGTTTTTGATGTTTTGGTGATCTAATTGCCAGGATGTTTCAAGATTAAAATTGACAAAACTGGATCGCTGTTAAAATTCCTAGATTAAACAGAAACGGGATTATTTACTATAGTTTTAAAGAGACCGAACATAATAAAGACGCATCACGCTCCAACTTGACGCAATAGCCGATATCAACTATGGCAACGTTACCAACAAAGGTCGTCAGTTCGCACATATTTTTCTTCTAAGCATTTCAACCTCTATGAAGTTGTCAATTTCAATTTTGAAACATTTTGACAGTTTATTGCATGGTTGATCACCTCAAACATCAAAAACAATGCCAAATGATAGAAAAATACCGCTACAGTAGAAGCTCCTACAAGGTCAACAATCTGATCCGAAAACATTTACGCTATAAGGATTTTACATTATACGAACAGTGAAATACCTTAAATATTACTTGCCTAGTCTGTTTCGAAATCTTTTTAAACTCAATCCTTTGGAACTACAAAAAAAAATTAGACATAACTTTTAATTCATTTTCTGTACTGTAACTGCAGTATTATTGGTTTGTATTGACAACGGTTTTTCTTATCTGTTCTACTTGGTTTATGGGCCATGATCGCGGTAATTTTACAATAAGTCCAGGGGAGTGCAAATCTTCAACGTTAACTTACAACGAGCTGTATTTTGAGGCAACAAACAATAACAAATATTTTTGTCTACAATAAATTAAAACCAATAATCATAATAGTAATCATCATAGTTATACCGATGTCTGTCTGTCAGCTATCCACCACTAAGGGGTCAAGGTTAGAATGAATGATAGTTTTTGAAGATGCTCCAGCTCAGGGCAATCAGATTCATAGACCAACACTGTAACACCTGCACCCATGGATCGCTTTCAAGTACAGTAATACTTCAACTTACGAGTGCTCCAACGTACGAGAAACTTGAATACGAGCCAGCTTTTAAGCAAGTTTTAGCACTAACATACGAGTCATGTTTGAGATACGAGCACTTGAGTCAGTTGCCAAGTATGCCGGAGGTGTTTTATGAGAACAGCATCACTCTGTATTTTTCAACTGCTCAGGTTATACTGTTGTACCGTGTTTTTTTTGTGCACGATTTTCTGTGCAGAATTATGTGAATTAATCGTACTGTGCGTAGACCGAAAGTTTGCCAGTAAAATGAAAGACAATACAAAGAAAAAGCAAATGATAACAATTGATATTAAACGGAAAAATATTGAAAAATATGCGAAATGTGTATGCGTGATTGAGCTAGCTCGGCAATATGACAGAAATACATTCATAATTATCAAACAGAAGGATTATATTCTGGGCATTTAGTTCGCAAAAGGACTAACCATAGTTTCTAAGCGGTGCAGCGATCTTCACAACCGCTGGAGGCATTGGACAAACAACTGGCCGGTGACAGCGTAACTGAAGCGATGCTATGTGAAAAGGCCGGCGCTATCTATCCAAACTGTTTAATAGACATTCGGACAAGCTGGCTAGTAGTCGTGCATTAACCATTTGTGACGACACCTGTGTTCGTCCTAATCGCAACATGTTGCAAGGGCGACAAAGGCAAACGTCCTTAGATAGGTTTATCTTAAAAAGGCCGGCTAGTCGTGAGAGCGAAAAATTTCTCGCTAACCCGCGAGAAACTTCAAACTATGAACGCCGAAGAAATTTTAATTACGTTTAGTTGAAAATGAAAGTTTGCTTTTAGGTTTGCTTCTAAGTTTGTCTTTTAACACTTTGATAAAATCCAAATTTATCAAAGTCAAATGTTGTAACGAAGGATAACTTATATCTCCCTCCCTGGCAAATGCGAGTGTTAACTGCTATTGTATGTATTTAATTTTACATTTTAATTAATCACATTTCCTTGCATTATTTTTTATTTGTTGCTTTTTGAAAGCATGTAGTACGTAAGAACAATAACCATCATGTTCTTTCTGTTACAATATCTTGTTTTGAGTGTTTTATTTGCTTTTTTAGAGTAGGGAAACCAATCAATGTATATTTAATTGTTCTATATATAAATAAATTGCACCAACATGCGAGTAAATTGACATACGAGCTCAGTCTCGGAACGCATTAAGCTCGTAAGTTGAAGTATGACTGTATTTCTAAACAATCGCACAGCTACTTATTCTCTGTACTTTTACAACACACCTGCTGATTTATCACGGCGAACTAGACTGCCACAGTTACTACTAGTACGTGTAATAAAGTGCGGCAAGAGAAGAAGCAATATGTTCTGGCTAACTACAACATTCTCATTATTCAAATATAAATGGAGAACTTCTCCCGATTTGAAACTTTATGTTATGTGGAATTCACGTGATAGGATGTATACGTTACCCTAGGACACTTATGTATTCGCCTCATCTAACTTTCGCGTTTCCGCGAAGTCATCCTCCCGCGAAAATTTCATGAGCGAAACTAAACTATCATAACGAACGAGCGAAAATGCGGAATTAAATAGCTTTGTTCATTGATAGTCCAAGAAACAGACGGCAGCAAGCGATCAACTTGCATTATCGATCTCGGCCACACAATTCTACCTGCGGTTCACAATTACAAACTAGTCCGAAATTGAAAATTTGTTTCTTACCGGTGAACCGAACCTGAGGACTCTAATTTGTTTGTTCCACTGCATTTATTTTCACATCACTATATTTTCGCATTCATCAGAGCTGCGAAATTAAGTTGCATCAAAATTTTACTCTGTATCCTACTCACGAAACTAAATACTAGCGAAATATAAGTGTCCTAAGGTATAAGAGCATTTAGTGTAATTTCTGATAAAATCTGCTCAAGTTGTCTTGCTTGTGCAAGTTCATCTTTAAGAAGCCAAAAAAGCTGATAATTAAAGGTTTTGAATAGTAAATAAAAACATGCATAGATGACAACACTCACTTGTTGTTGCATACAATAGCAGCTACATGCATCAAATTTTGCAAATTTTCAAAAATGACAGCTCCCAATCGAGTAGATAGAGATCGGTGACTTACAGAATCAGTGCAGTGCTTATGTGTGTGATATCCACCCAGAAGCTTTATGTGTGCGCAAATGTGTACATCCTTGCCAACATGCACACACAAGTTTTTATGTGGGTAAATAGCAAAATTTTTGGGTCAATCAGACACCCAGTTTTCATCTGTTTATAGTGAGCGATGAAAGAGATTTACTATACAGAAGTTACCTTTGGTCTTCTCATAATCAAACTATTTTGCTTTTTGCAGCATTTAGTCAGGTTTCTCAGTCTGCCAAAGCTGACAAGCCTAAAAATTACGGGTGGAGTGGATGGTAAGCCCGAACTCGCTACACTCGATCAACTCAGTTCCTGTGCTGCTCTTTCTCATCTCTCTCTGCAATACTTCGTCTCAACGCACATCGCTACTATTATTAACTTGCTGACGCGGCATCATGCTGACTCTCTTCAATCTGTCGAGTGTCTCATCGCGGCGAACCGTGACAATCCATTTGAAGAAAAGGTAAGAAATCTCATATTTCTGTTTTGTATTGCACTGTTTTACTGTATCAACTTGTTCCAATAATGATGTCTGGTGAGTGAGAGCTACATTTATCTTGCTACCTCTTTCTTTTTGTACGCGTTGATTAAAACTCCAGTTTTATATTATACTAGCCGTTTGCCAGGCATTGCTCAGGATTGATTTCATTTTCAATGCAATTTGCTACACTACTATTATGAATGCATGGACCGGCGCATTTTTGGGTTTCTAATTTGATTGATCATGGGGCATCTGTATGAAAATTGATAGATCCGAGATTTTCAAGCTCGAGATCTGAGCCTAGAATTGCTTGGAGTGAGCATGTTTTTGCACATTAACTAAGCTATAGATAGCGTGTAGAGCTCTAGAAGTCTGCTTCTATAACCCTTTCTTCATGTGAGAATCTTTTACTATCACGGAACATCACCACTCCTAGTATAGTAAATATTTTACTGCAAATTAACAGGGGTGTCTGTTTAGCGCAGTTGTTAGTACATTGGTGCTGTTAGCTGAATATCATAAGTTTAAGCCCTGAACATGGTAATGTTTTATCAAATGCATTAGTCAGCACCTAAATTATTTCTTCAGTTTGACAGTATGGAACAAGATTACAAGACATCCTGTTAATATAAATATCCTGTTAATAGTTCTGTGTGTTGGCTTTACTGTTCAAACTAGCTACTAGAAACTATCTAGGTACGAGACAGTGCCTACTTTTAGGTAATAACTCATAATCTAGCATCGTTTGTGTGCGCTTCATTTTCCATTGCAAATCATGTCTTGATTTCAGGATTTCTTGGACATATAATTGTGCAACTGATCCAATACTGGCGTTCAGTAACTAGGTCAAGGCTGTTTCCCTTTTCCCGTAGCAGTAGGCAGCCTTCCCTCTTTTGCTAAGATATATCATTGCTAGTAGTTTTTAGGGGTTTTGCCAAGTCTTTACATTCCAACATGTGTATATATTTGCTTCTACACTCTTTCACCGGTTGGTTCAGTCTACCAGCCTGCCAGACTAGCTGGAAGTTGTCAATATCATTTACTTATGAACAGAGCACAATCCTTGGTGCATTGTTGCTCCATAGCGCTGTTCCTATTGAAGAGTTATTTACTTGTACTTGCAAACATTGCTAATAGGGAGTTGTCCATCTCCTGTTTGTTTGCTCCTGGGCACACGTGTTATCTATTTCTTTTTATTAAACATATAGGGGGTTATGTTTAATCTAGTGCGAGGAACATCTAGGAGTTATTTGCTATTTATTCCTTTGAACAGAAGATATCTGGAGGTATCATCTATTTTTTTCTTTTCCACAAAGCATGGGAAGTTATCATTTAGTGATTCGATTACAGAATTGATAAGAGTTATCTGCTTTTTTGTACTAAAGGCAATAGGAGTTATGTGTTTGATCTACTTTTAACTTGTCTCACTTGTGTTACAGTCTGACCCAGGTGCTCTCTTCACTTCACTAAAAGACTGCACTAACATGCGAAGGCTGGGACTGCAATATTCTAGGTGACTTTTTATTATTTTATTAACCCCTCGAATGCAGTGGAACCTCTACCTACTTATGAAATTTTTTAAGTTACGCAACATTTTTTGCTTGAAATTTTGTTTTGATCTACAAAAGATATTTCAAGATATTGGTTGCTTTGTTAGTGTCATTCTTTGGCCCATTTTCTTGTCTTGGGTGCGACTTCAAACACAGCTTATCCCATTTCTTTTGCCAGCATAAGTCAGTAAATGGCAAGTGTTTAGATTTTGTTTGTTGTGTAACTTGGAGTTATCATGCATCACATACAGAGTGAGGACAATTTTGGTTTCTAGCAATTGGAGTTCTCACCTAGTAATACAGTATAAGTTTAACATGTATTTATAACAGGTTTTAACCATTAAATCTATTCATAGTTTATACACAATGTTATATCTGACATATGTGGAGGCTCAGAACGGTTTAGGGTATTTAGGTGGTAAAATTAAAATCAGTTTGTACTTACGAAACGGCTTCCGGAACGAATTACTTTCGGAAGTAGAGGTTCCGCTGTATACTACCATAGACTATCATAGACTACCATAGACTATCATAGACTACCATAGACCTAATGTTTTCATTAATGACTCATCATGAAGTGGTGTTTAGGTAAAGTGTGTTATTCATTCTTTAGGATGGATGTCGACAGTTGTGAGGCGGAGTATTTGAAGGACAGCTATTCTGCGCTACTTCCTGAATGCGATATATCTATTGAACTCTACAACTGAGCCCTCTATCCTATCTACAGACATCTCTCTTCCATCTTGGCAGGGTGCTAAAACTATTGTATATTTTTTGGATAAACTTAGTCTGATTTCTCAACGATTATTAAAATAGATTGCAAGCGAATTTATCAAATCTTATGTTATAGAATGGAAAGGTTTTTCTATGGAAAGCTCAACCACATCTTGGGTTGTGAGATTTTTTCGCTTTTGTATTGATATCGTTTGTATACTACATTTTGCCAGTAGATGTTCATTATCTCTGCCAATCATCTGGCTCATCGGTAGAATTTCTAGTCGAAGCTGTTGGATGGCTTTTTATTAATCAATATTAATCAATATTACTTATGCATTGGATTGGTTAAAGTTATGAAGGATGCATCCATCCTTTTAACTTGTATTAGATACAATCCTCTTGTATGTTGACATGTTATCATTGTGTACCAGGATTATTACGAGTGTTAGTTATATCTATGTTTACTCTACTGTACAGCAAGTCTAATAAACTTTCCTATTTCTATTGACCGTCTACATATTCAGGGCACTGGCATATCACTTATCACATCCTTCTTCATGTATTCATTGGCGGATCTTTGTGGTCAGCTGTTATGTCTACATATTCACAAAGATCTTATAGAATCATCAGCATTGTTATATATTCGCAAACAAAATCATGTTAGTATGATTACCTGTATTGTTATACGTCTACTAATAAATCATGAGAGAATGTTAACGTAATTAGCTGTATTTATTTGAATTTTTGTCGTGTCTTTGCCAGACTTCCTGTCAAAAACAACAATGAACCGTTGCATGAGTTATTTTCATAACACTGCCAATCCAAAACGCGTTTCCGTGTTTCGTGTAGATAAAACCTTGCATTTTTCTTCAACCCACCAAT